>NC_071657.1:123558128-123869587 GCF_014839835.1 Dryobates pubescens | reverse complement strand
TTTCCTATATTACTATACTGAAAGGATTTAAAGTTTATCTGTTCAAGTTCTACATGCAGCAGTGAGACACAGACCTCTCCCTCAAAGGACGGTTACAGGGATTATATTTCACTCACCTTGTTCTTGCATCTCACCGAGTTCCTGCTGTACATTTACAAATTTTTCTGGCCTTATTCTACTTGTCCCCAGAGTTTTGCTCCCTGGCAAAATCAGAAACTTTACATCCACAGAACTGAAGTCATGCCTTTATAATTTAGTTTCTAATCTTGTGACACTCAAACTATTTTAGCAGCCTGCTCAGAGTTGGCAAGAATCAATCCACATTGTGTCCAAAATATGTACTTGGACACTTCTGCACATTGCACGTGAAGACAAAGTTTGAGATAGCAAGGACTGGCAAATACTTACTAAGCAACCCACAGAATAGGAAAGCACTTACTCTCATGCTAGACAAAGTGCTTGAAGTAAAAACTATCTGAACAGAAGTAAGAAGTAATCTGAAATTTGCAAGAGTGTTAGAACAGTGAGTTCAGTATGCAACACACATGAATCCAGACCAAACAGCTAGATGGGAAGACATACAATTAAGCTATTTACTTCAGCTCCACATTTGATCCTGCCCCACGAAAACAGCCATATACTTTTGACCGTCCAACCAAATTCCTCATCATGATGTAGCTTTCTATTACACCTCACCTTTAGTACCTGCAGGTTTGACTATGCAAGACAGTTTTGCACCAGAGCTAGCAGATGCACAGGAGCATCCAGTCATCTCTAACCAGCCAAGGAAGCCACTATCTTCAGATCACTCAGCAGGCTCACCCCTGCAGCTAGGTCCCATTCGAAACAGAGAAGCCCCACAACTTGGCAGCACCAGTATGGCACAAGGAACCACTGGTATACTGTGGTTGCAAGACTCTGAGGAAGGAACATGAATACTGAGATCCTATCATCTTTCATAGACCCAGCTGCACCCTTCCTCATCTCCCCCAAGCTGGCACACATCCTTTGGCAGACAACCCAAGCTAGAGATTCTTGTCTAGTAGAACTCCCTGACAAAAGAGCGATGGATTTCCAACCAGATTAGCTATTTTCAACTATTCATCACAGAAGCTTTTAAAAGGGAGCAGGGGAAAAGTGCATGGCCAGAGTTGGACTAGCACCAGAGATGGCCTTGTCATGGTCATGCTGGTCCCCACACAATTAAATTGTGCTTACCAAAGTTTACACACCCATACTCAAGATGATACACTATTCTGAGTTTCCTGAATTACTTCGACATATTATACTATAGCTGCACATATTCCTATTTCACACAAACCCCATAAAACCTGGCATTTGCAGTCTGCAGAATGCTTTTGAGGTTTTTCATAACATATGTAAAAGTATAAAAGCTATTTTACAAGTCATTAAAAAGCCAAACTTATGACAATTCTGCAAACAATAAATCATCTACTTCGCAGATTAACCAAAAGATTCAAACTCATTAGTGTAAGAGTCCATTCAACACTTATCAGCTAAATAAGTTTATTCTGGACCTCTGCTTCTCTAAAAGCAATTGCCTCTCCATCAGCCCAGTCCCTTTCTAATGGGTCATTATTTTGCTGAGAAACCTGCAAAGAGAAGCAAAACACATAGACCTTCATTGGCTGTACAGCCACATTTATGGCTCAAATAGAGCCAAATGCAGTATTTACAAGGATCTGTTTGAGTTTATATTGGTAAGAATCATCATGGAAGCCTATGTGATTTTCCTAATGTTACAGTTGCACTCTTTTTTACTATATTACATTTTTCCAATTACATTAGGAAAAGATGGAGCCACATAATTTGTGTCTGCTTAGTATGACTAACTTGTATACTTTAGTTTGGCTGAAATAATGTTATTCAATATACCTATTGAATACATATTTTTAGTGGCACTGATATTCAAGCCCCAGAGTATTCAGTAGAACAGAGTTTTTGCAAAAGTGAAACAAAGAAACTCTTTCCTTTGACTGCAAAGACATTAAAACTCAGTAATTTTCAGTCTCAAAGGCTTCCCAGAGAATATTATGAATGCAATCATGCATGACCACCTCCCCTGGCACAGCTTGAGACTGTGTCCTCTTATTCTGCTGCTGGTTGCCTGGGAGAAGAGACCAACCTCCACCTGGCTACAACCTCCCTTCAGGTAGTTGTAGACAGCAATAAGGTCTCCCCTGAGCCTCCTCTTCTCCAGGCTAAGCAACCCCAGCTCCCTCAGCTTCTCCTCACAGGGCTTGTGCTCCAAACGCCTCCCCATCTTTTTTGTCCTTCTCTGGACACATTCCAGCAAGTCAACATCTTTCTTAAACTGAGGGGCCCAGAACTGGACACAGGACTCAACGTGTGACCTAACCAGTGCTGAGTACAGGGGTAGAATGATATTCTTTTCCATATTATATCCCCAAAGAATATTAAACTCTAAAACCAATAGTTGTCTCACATTCAAGAACAACAAATACCTTCCTGGAAAAACACACATTATCCTGCTATTTTACCTGTTTTCAGCATCTTTTATTACGCTTTTTCAATTAATCGGTGAAAAGAAATTGTTGAAAGTGTTTGAATAATTAAATTATTATGAAAAGCCAAACCTGTATCCAGAAAAGACAGCAGACAAGTCTTTTGTCTTTCAATCTGATTTGCAAAAAAAGAAGAAAAATTAAGTCATATAATGTAACTTTCCAGTTACTTTAGCAACTGGAGAATCGGCACCTTGAGAATATTATAATTGACATATGACAAATATAATGGCAAAATTTGTACAGGCAGACATCCCCACCCTTACTTTATCTCTTTAATTTGGTGAGCAATAGGAATAAGCCCATACATTAACACTGCTGAATGCTCAGGATGACATCTAGCCCAATAGGAATTTTAGTATTCAAGCCTGTTACTACAAGTAGAAGAAAGGATAACATGAAGTAATATCACTTTGGTTTGAGTTATAATTAGCTTTTTTTTTTTTTTCTGATACAAGTGAGTGGATGAAGAGAAGGAAGTGTACAGAACCAACATGTGCTCTTACACCAAGAGAGAAGAACAGGGATCTTCTGTTTTCCACATTAGGATTTTTTTCGTCTGAAGGTTTACAGAGGAGACAAGAAAGAAAAGGAAGGAAACTGGGGGAAGGGGAGGAAGGTTTCCACTATTAATCATGAATAACAGCAGCTCTGCCAGCTGTCATGCTCTAAATTGTTTAAAAAAAAAAACCTGTGCTCATATTTCTTTTTTATTATAAAAAGAGGTGAGATAATGTTAGTATCAGAATAAGCAATTCCATGCAAAGGCACTGCAGGTCAGGCTCTGTATCCTGGCTGTACCAACAGACCTAGTACAGATGTTACGAAATTTACCACACTGCCTCGGTATATTTCTTGAAGGTACAAAATATTAGCCAACTTTATTCCTTATAAAACCCACCACTACCATTTACAAAAAAACCTAGCATTTACAACCTGTGATCCGTCTCTATACTACTTAGTTTCAGGAACAGTACCTCAGTTGTACCTATGGAATCAGAAACATTAGGAACCCATTGGGGAATAAGCAGGAGGAGTTGGAGATCTGTGTTAGGCAAAATGCTGGCAAACAGGAGAGATGCCTGAGAACTCGAGAAAAGCCAATGTCACACCAGTCTTCAAAGAGACCAAGAAAGAGGTTCCAGGAAACTACAGGCCAGTTAGCCTCACCTCCATCCCTGGAGAAAGGATTGAGCAGCTCATTCTGAAGGTCATCTCTAGGCACTTGGAAGAGAAGATGACAATCAGGAGTAGTCATCATGGATTTACCAAGGGGAAATCATGCTTGACTAATCTTACAGCATTCTATGATGTTGTAACTGAAGGGTAGATGCAGGGAGACCAGTGGATGTAGTCTACCTTGACCTTAGTGAGGCTTTTGACACTGCCTCCCATAATGTCATTGTGAGCAAGATCAGGAAGTGTGGGACAAAAGAACAGACAGTGAGATGGATTAGGAACTGGTTACAAAATAGAGTCCAAAGAGTGGTGGCCAATGGTGCCAAGTCCAGCTAGAGAGCTGTGACTAGTGGAGTTCCCCAGGGATCAGTGCTAGGTCCGGTCCTGTTCAACATCTTCATCCATGCCATTGATGAGGGGACAGTGTCTGCTCAGCAAGTTTGCTGATGATACCAAACTGGGAGGCTTGACTGATAGACCTGAAGGCTGTGTGGCCATTCAGTGAGACCTGGACAGACTGGGAGAGCTGGGCAAAGAGGAACCTAATGAGGTCCAACAAGGATAAGTGCAGAGTCCTGCATCTGGTAAGGAATAATAAACTGCACCAGTACAGATTAGGAGGCAATCTGCTAGAAAGCAGCCTCATGAAGAAGCACCTGGGAGTCCTGGTGGACAACAAGTTGTCCATGGGACAGCAATGTGCCCTGGTGGCCAAGAGGGCCAATGGTATCCTGGGGTGCATTAAAAGAGGAGTGTGTCCAGTACGTCAAGGAAGGTCCTCCTCCCCCTCTACTCTGCCCTGGTAAGACCCGTGTGTCAAGGGGGAGGGGACAGACTTCTCAGTTGCACCCTGTGCTAGGACAAGGGGTAATGTATATAAACTACAACACGGGAGGTTCCACCTCAACATGAGGAGCAACAACTTCACTGTGAGGGTGACAGTGCACTGGAATAGGCTCTCCAGAGAGATAGTGGAGTCTCCTTCTCTGGAGACTTTCAAGACCCAGCTGGATCCATTCTGGTGCAACCTGTGCTAGATTCTATGGTTCTGCTCTGGCAGGGGGGTTGGACTCTAATCTCCTGAGGTCCCTTCCAACCCCTAACATCCTGCGATCACATTTAAGTTTCCCAAAGATGCTTCTCCCCCACCTCCCCCCCAGAAAAGCACACTTAAAAATCAACTAGTTATCTTTATTCAGGGCTTTTCCTCAGAAAACTCCTTCTGTAATACAATAAAGAAATAATACAAATTTTTGCAGCTAATTTGCATTTAGCTTATGCAGCAAAACAAAGCACCAGAACTACAGGTGTGTCCATCTCCTCCCCACCACCATCTCAACTGTTCTTAGCTCACCACATTACCCTGAAGAAAAGCTAATTTAAGGCTTCACAGAGTAACCATTTGCTTTCTACACTTCAACCTGTAGTTTCAAAGGGGGTCCAAAAAAATGAAACATTATCCTATTATATGTTGTCAATGATTTATGAGAGTAAAAGAAATTGCTTTATTTTAAAAATTACTAAACAAAACTCAGTAGCTTATTATGGAAGAGCCCCTACTGTGCACTTGGAATGCATTTCTTACCCACAGCATGCAATACATTCCCATACACTCAATGCAAGTTATTCATGACAATGTGTCAGTACACACCTTTATAGTGAATAATTAATTTTGCATTTCCAAATAGAACTCAGAAAACAGAAGTTTAGTGCAAATTTTAAAAAAAAAAAATTCAAAAATTAAGCAATGGATTTGAAAGGGCACTCTACTTCCCTGCAGAAAGATCTAAACAAGCTCATTTAGCTATCAATTGTATAAGGGCAGCCACCACCTACTTCCAAGCCCTGAAAAGACACAACACACACACACTTGAAATCCAGTAATACAGAAAGCAAACCTGAAGCCAATTTAAGTTATTCCTCAAATGCCTGATTTCAAATTCTAGTAACTAACAACTCCATTTGGAGGGTTATCATTTCATCTACTATTTGTATCTTTCCACACACAAGCCATCAAGAATAATAGAAAAAAATGTACTAGAGAACTGAGTAAACAGACTTGACCCACTTCAGTTATAATAATTTCAGCTATTACCATTAAAATAGATAAATAATTGCATGCCAATCTGAAAGGGGAAAAAAAAGTCCTTAACTGGAGAAAGACAATAAGGCACAATCAGTGTAAGCAGGGCTCTCCCCCCACCTTATATTAGCTGTCCTTGAAAAGCATATGAGCAGATTTTTTTTTTGCCTCATGCCATAATAAGACTGTGTTGTGTTTTCTTTAATCCTGCAAAACTGATTTTATCCGATTTTCTTACTCATAACCAAAAAAACCCAGCAAGCACAATACATTATAAACTGCATAATCCAAGCTTCTTTATCCCTATAGCACAGGTGACTTTCAGAGCTGCACTGTTTGCAGCTCTCCTATCCACCCTTGAGTATCTGGAAGTTAGAACAGCATTATTTTCAAACAAAACATTTCAAGTGCCCAAGAATGCAAAGTTGACAAGTTGTCATGCTGTCTTTAACCTGTAACTGGGAACATGCTTTCTGAATAACTAGAAACATGTATTACCAAGAGAAACAGAAAACAGTTACCATTTTAGTTGCTTGTTATTGCAAAGATCTGAAATAGACATTTCTTTAAACATACAAAGGCAAACTAATGGGAAATCATTGTGGCATCCAAGTGTCTTTAGCAGCTCACCATGCATTGCTTCTGTTAACAAATACAGTTCCTAAAAGGCATCTCTTACAATAAAGACGTCAGACAAGGTGCTTCACAAGGCTTATGTGAGAAAGGAAATTTGGGAGACAGTGTCACTGACAAACAGGAGAAATAGTATGGAAGAGAGGTGCCATTCACCGAGGGCACAAACAGAAACAATCAGCTGACAAACACAGGATGGAAGACTGACTGTCTAGACATTACTCTGGAAAAGGACCTGAAGGACTGATTTGCAGTTCCTGACTACATGAGTCAATGTGGTGCTGTTGTAAAAGGAACAAACATAACACCAGCAATGACAAGCAGACACATCGCCTTAAGGACACACTAAAAGATTCTCCTGCTTCACCTGATAAAGCTTTCCTGTCCAGTTTTGAGCACAGATCAATTGGTTAAAGATAAGAACATCACCTACAAGGAAAAGATGAAATAACTGGAGCTATTTCATATAAAGAAAAGGAGACAGTCTTGGTAAGTCTTCATATAAGCACAATAATATGTGCAAAAGTAAAACTAATCCAGTACTGAACACTTTCTAGCAGATTGCCAAGCAGTGACTGAAGAAGTTGCTGATGCTCCCTTATCAGTGTTTTAAGAACACTGCCAAACATCCTTCAGAAGTGAATGATAGAGCTGACCTAGCCTTGAGAAAGTAGTACAGATTAAATCTCTCAAAACTCTTAACTTTTTTTGTATGCTTCTGTTGATCATCTATGAAACAAAACCAACCCTTTCTATTACAAAATGATAGAGGTATTTACAACAAATGAAATGCATGTGACAAAAAGTGACATTTCCCTTCAGGTTAGCCTCCTGACAACAGTCACATCAAATGCATTCTACCCAGCTCCTCATAAAAGTACAAATAGCCAAAAAAAAACAACAAGAAAAGGCAAAACAGAAGGTTAGTCAATGATATACATACTTAACAGGGGCAGGGTGTGGCAGGGAAACACACCATCAAACTAAATTAACAAAAGAAATCCCAGACTGAAAGTCACAGAATCACAGAATGTTAGGGGCTGGAAGGGACCTTGTAAGATCATCTAGTCCAACCCCCCTGTCAGAGCAGGATCACCTAGAGCAGATCACACAGGAACACATCCAGGCGGGTTCTGAAAATCTCCAGAGAAGTAGTCTGACTGCACAGTCCCCCTGGGCAGCCTGTTCTGGCAGCCTGGGCAGCGAAGCAAAACCTCATTTCAACCCTTCAGAGCCATTAAAGACAGGCTTGAGGGATTACGGAGCTTGTTCCCTTGTATCTTCACAGAATCAACTACAAGTGCATTGGTAGTTACATAAAAAGCCCATTCCCACACAACACTCAGTCTCTCAAAACTAAAGAAATGAAGCCACACATCTCCCAGAGGTGAAAACTCTGTGCTGAAAGAGTCTTGTATCAGTTGCTGAATGTGTTCAAGTGCTGGAAATGATCCAAGCAGTCAAAATGCTCTCCTCAGGACTTTTTCCCTGATCAAGATTGAAATTATGGAGAACTTTATAGACCAAAACCTATACAGTGAGTTACACTTGGAAATGAACTGGAAACTATGGAATGTGGTAGATAACTTCATCTTGAACCAAGCTGTAAATGTGAAACCTATTTTGTTCTGAAGTTTCATTTCTGGGCTGTAGGTTAGGGAAGCAGAGATGTGTCAACAGCAGACACTTCTGCAGCAGTGCAAAAAGTTGCTGATATCTGTGTGGTAGCATAACCAATTATAGCTTCCTTGAAAGAGAAGTTAGTGACTCTGTCACGTGCAGTCTGAGCTCCCAGAAGCAATCACAGATTACATTAGTCTATGCTAGATAACAAAAAAAGCATTTTCCAATTTAGCAGGCAGACCATGTTCTCACCTTCCCTCTTCATGTTATTTAATTCCCCACTTCACCATTTTTTGGCTAAATCTGACCCAGCTAGCAGTCACAAGTCCAACACAGTGGCAGCAAAAACAACTCAATACAGTGAAAGAGGAAGAAAAAACACAGTGTCACCAGCATACAACTAGCTGTGAAATAACATCAGCCTTCTAAAATCTTCCCCAGTAGTTGCAGATACGCAGTGAACAGTAAAGAAGGCGTTAATAAACCAACCAGCTCTGGGTTGTCCTTAAGCGATGCTAATATTTAAAACACCACATCCATACTAAAGACTTTGAGGACAGATGTTCAAAAATAAAATTTAAAATCTGAAATCTGACTGACATCCTAAACTAAAAAAAAAAAAAACAAACCACAAAACATTCAAGTGTCATCTGTCCAAAGTGTTCCAATAGAAAAAAAGACCGCACACATTTTCTCCTTTATATAGCCTGAGCTCAGGGAGTATTTCATAAAATGATAATGGGCTTCTATCACCTAGTGAAATGAAAGGAGCACTGGCATCTTGCCAACTGCACTCAGTACCCCATAGTACCTTTCCATCTACTTGCAGGTGACCAACTCCACAAACTGTTACAAGCTGCAACAAGAAAACAAAGATCATCTTCCAATTGTTCCTTAGTCAAATAAGTCCCAAAATGCATTACTTTCTGCCTTGCCTCATCACTAATCAGCTATCTAGACTGCTTGATGCGAGTTTTGGATAACTCAATATTACTGCCCCTATTAGCCTAAGGAAAAACAACCAAACAAACTGAATAGAAATGCAAAATGTGAGGCAAGATTAATGTAGGAGAACAGAGGGAATAAGATTGAAGCCTTCATTTGTACTGTTTGGAGATGGATGCAAGAGAGGCTGATGAAGTATTTATAATGTGTTTTGTTTAACATAAGTCCAGCACATTACTGACAGAGATGTTAAACCAAACAAAACAAATTAATTTACAGTAAAGTCAGCTTGCGGTCTAAAAAGCAAGAAAATAAGTATGTCTTAGCTGTCTTTCAACAGGACTGCTAGGAAGACTAGTCTCACTGCAGCTCAGAACAGGGCACAAGACAATTGATTTGGCTTTTGTCTATGCACAAGTCAATACCACTCCTGTAATCAACTAATACACCCCTGTCTTTTTCCTCCTATAAACCTCAGCTTACAGCACAAAGCTATTTGATCCTTCCATTCCTCCACCTACAAAATAGGAGATGGCCACAATTCACACCCCATTGGGATGGCAGATTTATGACTTAACCACACAGTATTTAAACTTGTCTGGAATTAAATTGGTGTATGTTGCTGTAAAGAATTACTTCAGGATGTGGAGTACTATCCTGCTTATAAATTAGTTGATGCATTTGGCAACTGGTTTTTGCTGTTGTCCTTAAATAATCTTTCCATTCTCATCTGAAAAATGCCTTCCTGAGAAGCGTTGTGCTCAGTAGAAAAAGGAACATCACCTGCATTCCAAAAAGCATAACTGTATCTTTAAAGATTCAGGTAAAGCTAAGAAATCAGATGGTAAGGCAGTGTATAGAATCTAGTGAAACAAAACGAAATACTAATGCTTTATATGCAGGATATCAGAACTTTTATTCTTAATCCAAATAGCAACTACAAAATAATTATGCAGTCCTGGGATTTTTTTTTTTTTTTTGGTTAAGTTTCCAGTTTGCAGCAACTAGTACAAGACACCTTTGAAAGCTACACTTTCTGGTTTGCTGCCTGCAGACCATCAACTGCTATGAAGTCTTAAAATTAACCAAACTCTTTGTTAAAATGAGTATTGTTCTAAGCAATATTGTTCTGTCAGGATCTGAATTCACATAGAGCAGCAAACTGCATTTATGTAAGCCAACTTCACTTGATATCTACCAGATTTAGACATCATTAACAACAACAACAAAAAAAATCCAAAATAAATAAAATTACCTCTCCTACCCTTACATCAGCATCTCTGTGCTACATACTCCACATAACTGACCCCTGGATCCTTTGTGATGCAATCACTGACACGATATGAGAAGGCAGGATTCAAAACATAAGGGATTTGTTTGTTCTGAAATTAAATATATCAAAACCTAGACAAAGCAAACTTTCTCAGAACCAGAAATATTCAAATGCCTATTTCACCTTTCCAGAGTGATAATATGTAACTGACAAAAATCTATAGCTCTTTATTACAGCAGTATGCCTGACTACTGGGAAATGATCTGGCAGTGTGTCCACCTACTAGTAAATGAACCCAGAGGAAAGCAATCTGCTCAGTAAAAAGCAGTTAGATATTATCAGTGGCTAGCAGGCAGAAGTTTAAAAACATTGAAGAGGAGGAGATCATTACTTGTATTAACTACCACTCAAAGTGGAAATGAAGTCGGAATGTGCAAGTAAGCAACAACCACCTGGTTACTAGCAACCCTTCAGTGCAACCAGGTGGCTGTTGCCTGGTTATTCATTCATTTTGGCATGTCACAGTAGAAATGTGCAGCACCCAGCATGTGCTGCAAAATTCAGATTGAAAATGCAGATGAGGTCTGATGTTGATGCAAGCTGTGAGCTCTTTATACAAAGGATACATATGCTTGGTACAACTAATTATGATTCTCAAAGGGGTTTTATAATGCACCCATTTTACCAGGGTAGATAAATATGACAGTATTAAAAAAAATCCTGTTTGGAAACATGATAATCTCATCAAAAATATATAAGCAGGTCTGTAGTGCAAAATGCAAGTTTGATTGACAAAATTTACTTCATGTAAAGTTTAAAGAAATACATGGTTAAATACAACTCTCTCTCCTGCCTCTCCTCCCACTGCTATAGAGCACAGTAGCTTATACGATAATTGGGCATGAAGATTTTGCAGACAGCACTCAGCATGCAGGTGAGTGAGCACACTGCATAGAAAACAGTCCAAGAGAAAATTTAATCACTTTAGGTTAGTATATCAATGCTTTGCAGTGGTCACATGAACTACAATATCAACCACATCTTAGGGGTACAGAGGACACAAATTGAACAGTGGCTTTTTGTTACTATCTTGAATAGCCCTCGGAAGCCAAATCACAGAAAACCTCAGAATGAATTTAAATAAGAATAAGCATCATTTTTGTGACTAGATTATATTTACAAAAATAAAGAGCATCTTTGTACTGAGCTACATTTTCTGGTTGATCCAAAGTCCACCATTGAGAAATTACAACTGTATCTCTTTAGCAGGCATGAGATTTCAGAACACCAAGCCTGGTCAGAGAAGAAGCACTTGACAGTGGTTCATGTGCAAGCACCCGAAAAGGTTCACTAAACAGAAAACCTTATTTAAGGGATATCATTTAATCGGTTATCAACCAGGTGGTAGTTATTCAAATAAGGGGAAATGTGTGTTGGCTGATTGTTTTCAGCATTGGAAAACAAGCTCCACAGTGATTTCTGGTTCATACATTGGGGGGGGGGGAGGGGAGGAGAAAAAGCTTCAGTTAAGACAGCATACTACGCTCAAAAATAAAAACAAACAGATCGAGAGGAGGGCTGCATCTTGCAATACTTGACTGCTAATATCCAGTATGCTGTTCCAGGGAGTCCCAGAGTGGTTTTTCAGCCTCTGCCCGCCCTCATAAAGGAAGGCGAGTGCAGGACCAATCAATATTTTGCAACCCAGCTGTGACCTGACAAATAAAGAAGTCAAAAAAATAAACCCCATCGATGGTGTCTGTAATTTAAAGGTTCGTAGGATGACAACATCTGGGCTCAACTCCAGATGGGACGGAGCGGCACCGCACGGGGCTGGCTCCCGCGCTAATCGCTCGCCACAGCGCTGCTACACACACAGACGCACACACAAAAACAACAAAGGAGGGCTCCGCGCTCCTCCTGCTTTTTCTGTAGTATGTACAAGTCTGCCTTCGAACGCGACGTAAACAGACCTAAAGCTGCTTGCTACGCTAGCGGATCTGTGTAACAGTCCAGCCTCATCTATGCCAGAAGGGGACTATTGTCCAGGACGAGCCACCAGAGCTCACCGAGTGTTGGTGTCAAATAAAATAAAAATAATAAGAAGAATTTTTAAAAGCCGCAATCACAGCGAGCCTCCCTGATCACTCGGTAAGTCAAATCAACGGGCTCCATAACCCTGCACCGGGCAGAGTTAAAATAAATGGGCAAGGAAGTGCGACTCCCACAAGAGACACTTTGTCTGGTTTACACCGAAGCAGCGACAAAACTCCCGACGAGCGAACAATGCCCTCGGCCCCGCTCCCGTTCCTCCCCGGGGCGCCGGTGCTGCAGCCGGAGACCGTCTTCCCGCTGGGTCGCCTCTCCGGGCGATATTTTTTTAAGGCGCTTTGTTTCCCAGCTTTTCCACCCAACGCGGCGCGGAGAAGACAAACGCCCGCCTCGGTTACGGGGGACGAGCAACGGCTTCGGCGCCTTCTGCCGCTGCCAAGGGATGGGGCTGGGGGACCTCCGACCTCTGCGCAAAGAAGGGGCGACGAGGCCGCTGACACGGGCAGCGTGGCCGCCACCTCTGCCGCCAGGAGACGGAGCTCCGCCGCGGGACGCGCTCCCCGCCGGCAGCGCCGCTCCTCGCCACCAGCCCTGCCCCGCTCGCTCCCGCTCACTCACCCACGCCGTATTTCTCGTGCTCCGTGGGTATCCACATGCTGGCAACGTGTGGGCACCTGCACCCTCTTCGTCGGCCGGCAGCCCCTCCGCTGGGAGCGGCGGCGGTGGCCGGCGAACGCGCCCGCTGCCCAGCTGCTCCTGCCGAGCCTCAGCCGCGGCTACCCGGCCTCGGCGGCGAAGGCATTGTTCAGCCGGGCAGCCTCACGAACTGACTAAAGCGCGCTTGCCACCAACCACTTATATGCCCCGTCCCGCTGCACGCCGGGGAACGTAGTGCCTGAGCGCGGCCGCGCCCCTCGTCACCCGCGGCCGGGGAAGAGACTACGAGCCCCGGCTGGCCCCGCGCTCCCCGTCGGGGCGGGACGAGGCGGAGCTCGGATGCCGGAGGCCGGCTCTTGCCGGGGCGGGGAAGAAGCTTGGTGGCGGTATGGCAGCGTCCCTTAGGGCCGAGGAGCCGCTGGCGCGGAGAGGTGAGTGTAGCGGCGTGTACAGGGGGACACCAGCGTCCCTCCTCCTGACGGCTCCGCGGCCCCTAGTTCTGGCGGTAAGACAGGGCCGACGCCGAGAGGCACTTGGGGTGGGGAGCGGCAGACACGTGCCAGGCGGCCGGGAGCCGTCAGGGCCCAGCGTGGTTGGGGCCCCGCCGGTCGCTTCTCGGAGCGGGCATCCGAGGCGAGCGCCGGGCAACTCCATTCTCGGCTCCCAGTGGTTACAAGGGACGTAAGTCGTTCTTCTGCTCCTGCTGGTGCCATGCCTTCTGTCAGCGAAGCCCCGCATTTGGCGCGCGAAGCTGTCGGGACAGGAAGAGGTTTCAACGGTGAGTTGTGCTGGAGTGGGAAGCGGTGCCGGCAACGTGTCAGAGAAGTGGTACACGGAGCTGGCAGTCTGGGTGGCTTTATGAGTTTTCGCGTAAATCTGTATCTCGGCACATACATGCACAAAGAAGAGCAGGCAGTGTACAGTGAGGAGGACAAATGGACACTTAGAGGTGGCACCCAGCAGCTGTAAGCACTGTAAGCAGCAATTATGTCAAAGCTTTCATCCTTGTTGAAAGGCCTGCATATCTATGCTTATCTGGAAGCAGCTTAGTTAGAGTTCACTGTAGTAATCTGCCACAAAAATCCTTAGGCAAGAAAACCAGATGTTGCAAACAGGAGTAGGAGCTTGGGTTACATCTTCTGGTACGGAGAGAAAACACAGACACAAAAACGGGGGAACTCTGGTGATGCAATGTTGCTCTGCAGGCCTCACCAACTATAAGTTGTCACTAAGATGTGGACATCAGGTTTTAAAAATATTCTCCAATGAAGTCATTGCTCAGAACTGGAAACTTGAAGTTTTTGGGATGATTCAATTTGAGATGAAGGAAAAACCAGAATGTAATGTTTTGACATTCAAGAGAGAAAAGTGGCACTTTTTTTTTTAACACCACCCCCCCCACACCCCCCCCCCCCCCAGTTCAGGTTGGCTTTTTAGCATCTGCTGCCAAATTATGTTGAATTTTTAAGTCACCAGTACTGTGAAGAACACAACAGAATGAAGTCATGTGCAAGCAGTAAGTTTCAGACCTAGAGAAACTTTGGTAGTGAGTGATTTTTTTATTTTTCTGATTGCCTTTGTGTTCTTTCTGTTGTATGTACCCTGCTTCTGTTCATAAAAGTAATATCACTTGGTTTATGCTTGTACATAAAGCAGTGCTCTTACCTTATTTTTGTGTTGCAGTGTGTTGGTGTGAGCCTCTCCTACATGGAAAGCATTCTAGAGCACTTTCACACTGGGGTATTGGCACCCAGATGTGGTTTTCGTATTGGTGAGAACAAATACTCATTGAAAGGATCAGTGTCTTCACTCCCAAAATTGCTCTGTGTCCCCTGGCAGATCCTTTGGAGTTTCTAGGTGATGAAATACACAAAAGTTACTATTGAAAATCACAGTAATAGGTGCCATGATATCTTAACTTCTACCTCAGTTTGTGGACTTCCATGTACATCCAAGGTATCCCTCTCTCCGTAAGAAAGCATCTGCCAGCATCTTAGCTGGAAGTCATTAAATTCCGCCACAGCCTTTAAACTGTTGTCTGTCACATTAACCATGACTGACTTCAGCATGCTTGTATTAGGCTCAGAGCCTGTCTTTCTTCTTCCCTTGAACGAAGACAAGAGTACCCAATAGCTGAAATAGCTTTTTCAGTTATTCATTTGGAACCCAGTCACTTAGGGTTAGCAGGCCTTATACCGTAAATCATGGTGTCTGTGGGCAAAGGTATATATGCCTTACCCTAACATTTAGTATTTCCCAGTTTCTGAGCAAAATCTGTATTCTTCCAGAGATGTGATTTTGTCCAAGGGGTTTGTTCTAGCAAATCTTGTACTTGCATGTATGCCTGAGAAGGCATGTCACTTCTTTGGAGACAGTATAAAGAAAACAACTTCTTTTTTCCCCCTGTCTTGCTGTTTCCCATTTACAGGAAAGCCTATGCTTTTCTTTCTAGTCCAGGACTCTGATGCTTTCTCATTAGTTCCCTCCCTCAGCCTTCACCAAGTGGCTTTCAATAAACATATCACTGTCCACAGTATGCTTTGCTCAGTCTACATTATTTGTGTTACATATCAACATTTCTTGCAGCATCTGTCAGTGAATTTTAAAATGAGTTTCTTCTGGAATTGTGTCTTTCATAGTGTCATTGACAGTCTGGCAGTTAGTTTCCTACTCAGTGTCTTCGTGTGTTCAGATGCTTTTTAATACCATACTGCTGAAGTGTATTATGCCAAGGCACAGCATGTTATTCCTTATACACATCAGTCTCTTGTGTCTAAATTTTCAGGGAATTCAGTTTACTGTGGAAAATTAAAGTTTGACTGGTCTTGCACAAGTCTTATGTTTTTTCATTGCTGCCTGGAGAATACTTGACTTAAAGTTGTTTTGTTCTTGATACTATAGGCATCACTTCTTTAGTTGTCTCTGTTAAGGATGCTACAAGAGCCACTTGACCCAGTGGACTTTGGGATCAAGTGGTTCCTCTTTCTTGATTACTGAAAACCAGCCCCATGTACTCTCAGACCTGAAAGATTTCTCTGTCCAGGCTGATGGATGCATTCCTCATTAGGTTCACAAGCACCCCCGTGTTCACAGGCCTCTTGAATGTCAATGTGGGCTCTAACATCCATTCCATTACCTTGAGCCCCTTACTCAGGCACTGGCTCATACACCAAGTTGTTCCAGGTGAGGATGTCCTTCTACTCACCAGCTGCTCCAACCTGATGTTTGCTACCTGATGTGTAACTAAATCTGGTATTCCTGATGCCCTTACCTGAGCCATCTCAGCCTCACACAGTATCACTGATACACTTACCTTGGCCCTGTGTTCCTTGCAAGTTTTCACTCCCCAAAAAGTCCAAACATTATTCATTGCCTCTCTTCCTCAGCTGTCATCTGCTTCTAGAAGACCCTGTGATGCGCTAATGACCGTTCCTGAACCAGTTACTCTCCAACATTAATTCTCCCGTCCCTACTCTTTCCCATACACAGTTTGGGTGATCCTTTCCCTTCTGAACAACCAGCCTCAGCCACCTGCAGCTCTTTCATTGGTCCTACCACTCTTGTCCTGCTGGTGTGGCTATGACTGGCTGTTGTTCACAAACTGCTTCTGATCCTTGTTTTCACCCATTTTCCATGCTTTTTCTCTATTTTTTTCTGCCTTTTTTAAAAAAAGGTTTTTATGCTTTTTAACCTCTAATTCCTGTGTATCATCCTCTTTTGCCCTACCACTCCTGGCCCTCCAAGTGTATAATCTCATTATTTTCCCTGCACTTTCTTTCATATGATTAAACTTCATTAGGCTTGGGGAAGTCACAACAGCATGAAAGGTTGTGAGGCAAATCATCAAAGCATGAGTGCCAGTGAAATATCTGACTCTCAGCAGCATTATAATCTCTGCTGTTAGGCAGGAGTAAATTAAAACATTTCTCTCTTGCTCTCCTGCCTACTGAGCTTGATAGCTTAAAGTCCACCCAAAAACTTTTGGGAGTAGGGGAAACAAGACAATTCTTGGGACCCATGCAATAAAACAGATCAGATTTAGCCTCCATGTTGCTGCTTCACTTCTGTTTTGGATGCTGCAAAGTGAGGAGGGGAGTAGGCAAGTGTTTCTCTTTTTTCCATTCCTAAGTTACATACTCACTTTATCAGTAACAATAGCATTGTATCAAGTGCTTCCTTCACATTTGCTGCTCCAAGCTGTGCTGGAGGGTATAGTGCTGCAGTGCACCTTAGACAAAGGTCATGCATGCATCAGAGCAATCCTGCACTGGCTTCTGGCCACTTGCAGCTCTTACAGAACAGGAAACTTATACTCCTTTTCTGATTTCCCTTCCCTGTGAGAGCCAGGCAGGGAGAGAAAAGGCAACAGCAGCAACACATGTGGCCATGCCCTTCCCTAAAGACAGTTCTCAAGGCATGGAGGATGGAGGACAGTGGTATTTGTGAGTGCCATCTGTGATGGCAAAGACTGATCAGGATTGTAGTGCACTGGTGAAAACACTGTAGACAGTCAGCAGATATTGTCACTGTCCAGTTTAGAAGCATATGCATATTCGCGGATCTTTTGAACATTGTCATGGCCTCTAAACCCATCTGATATTTATCCTTGATGCCTCTTACAGTTTGCTCCCATTTGCTAACCAATCCATCTTGATGTTGGCTATCAAAACAGATACATGCACTCGCACTTGTCTCATATGTTCCCCACAGTCGTGGATCACTCAAATATCAACAGTCTCAAAGTCTACTGGCTGAACTACCTTGACAGGCACCAACTCTGCCCACGGCTGGACACCAAGCCCCTTGCCCAGACGCTGACTCAGACCTTGAGTCTTCCCAGATATGAGTTTCCTTCTACTCACTGACTACTCCAGTTTGAACCGTGCTAGCAAATTGCACATACACACACATGAATACAGGGTTCAGTTTGCTAGGAAAACACTGACACACCATGATCCCTCTAGTTGCTGGTTCCTGAACCTACAGACTTTGAGACATACAGTGTCTTCTGTGGTTGCTGGCAGTTAGAGTTTGCAACAGTGTCACACATTAGACAGAGGGTGAATTACACAAAAAAAGTAGTTAAGAGAAGGATTTAATAAGAAAAGAAACTCTGTGATGATCAGGTCCAGGGTTTGATCAGAGGCATACTCACCATCAGCTTGTCTAAATGCAGCTGACCCTTTTTATTCCTGCCTATTCCCTGTCTCCATTTTTTGATGTTTGCTCTCTGCTCCCTAGTCCTTCCCTTTCTCTGCCTTTGACTCTTCCTCTAAGCTTCCCATTATATTTATATATGTATATATATACACACACACTTGCACAAGCCCCTTCAGATAGCCTATAGCAAGTTTAACACGGTTTCACATACACCAACAAATACACCATAATACCTGTGATAATCATGTTTTCCCTTTCTTATCAGTGACAAAATTCAGGCTGAACCTTTTCAAGGCTGTGTCTGAGTAGTTCTTTTAATGGCATTAGTACCTATAGTGATCAAAGATGACTTACTGCCTCTTTTATCACCAAATCATTAACACTTGTTTGTGTGTAATCTACAACATTCCTTCTTGCTTGTTAGTTCTCTTACACTGAGTAGTCCTTAATCAAATAAAGTAATCAATTAAGCGCCCTCCCATGCCACACATCCTTATACTACCTCTCCTCTTCAGATCAGCCCAGAGTGAGCAGGTTGCCTCCTTTGCCAGATATCTACAGTGCCTGTCGTTGTGAATAGGGAGCTGTTGGCTGCCTTGCTGTCATGTGTGAAAACCCCAGCAAGGTGATAGAGCTGCCACAGTCTCAAGCATACCACCATTGCCCCAAGCATACTGCTGTCACTTCTTGTCTATTCATTCATCAGAGCTGCTCTCAATGGGCTTATTCAGCTTACTATATCTGCTCATTTCTGTTTGATGGTTTTAGAAGTTGATGTTCCTGTGCAGTACCGTTCCTTAAAACCCCAGCCAGTTCCAAATGTTCACACACTTGGTTGCATCCTCAGTTCTCCTACAAGGCAATTTCAAGCATCTGGAGTACCACTGGTGATCCATTTCTTGGGTTAGATCTATGTGTTGAGTAGAGTATTTCAAGACCTGGGGCTTCCACCATACCATAGATTTTGGAGGTGGGGAGGCATTATAAGCTTTGTAAAGGATCTTGGTTTGACACAGGTTAATCCTTATGAACTGAACAGCTAGCAATTACACTTGGGGGACAGGTTCACTAATTAATTCCATAAGTGTAACACAAGTTATTTTATTAATATTACAAGAATGAATCTCCTAAACCAGCATTACTTTAAAATGTATTAGAAGCATTTGTTGTGCTTTTTAATTAAAAATGGAGTCTCATAGTGGCTTTAAATGGTTACCTGATAAGCAAATGGATCTTGTGGAGGACTGAAAACTGCAAAGTTATTATTGGTAAAATCTCCTTGTGGTTCTGTGTTTGAAAAGTAAAAAGACAACATCCTTTCATGTAAGTGTACAATGAGATTTAAAGTCTTCTAGGTTTCACAGCACATTTCTTAAAAAACAGGGGGTGGGAGAATGCATAATTGAAACAAGGTATTTCATTAAATGGATAGGAATGGATTAATAAAATAAGTAATGGGTTAAACCATCTATGATCCTGCCATACTTTTATAAGTAGCTGTGTTACAAATGTGCACTATATTTTATCTGAATACAAAGGGGTGTCCTCACACTTGACATGAGTATGTAACTTCTGTTAGTGCAAGGCATAGGATATGTTGCATTGTCAAAAAATACCCAAAAAAAGGATTTGGTTTTCTCTGATTTCAGAAAAATTTCTTAACTTGAAAGCAAAGACAGATAGCCTTTATTTTTGTGAGATATAATTCCTTTAATTGCAGAGAAGCAAACATAAAGCTTTTATTCCAGTAATCTAAAACAATCCTTGCTTGCTCAGTAGCAAGTAAAGATTTTGATACACAATCAAACTACCAAGTATCAGCTGTGCTATATGATAACTGGAGCTCTTTGAGAAGTAAGCTTCAGACTACTTGGTGAGCATGTACGCAGCTTAAACCTGATAACTTGTTTGCATGTTAAAGCCTTTAAGTTGTTCAAATCTCTTCTCAAGCCTTCTGTTTCCTGTGGTGGAGCAACAGTAAAGGATGGTTCACCAGCCCACAGATTGTTGAAGACCTTTAAACTGTCTCATAAATACTTGATTCTTACCCCATGAGACTTTCTCAGAACCTGAACAAGTAATAGGTATGGGCATGTTTTGTTTTGATTTAGAGATGCAGACAAGAGAGGTATTACAAGTTTGAAGTGTAAGAATGTTACAAGTGCAACACAGTTGCCAGGATAGTATGTTACACCTATTGAAACACCTTGTTCAGTGTTTTGTTTTACTGGGGTGTACTGATTTCCTGAACGAGGATCAAAATTGTAAATCCTTACCACCAGCAATGCCTGCCACAAGATGTGCCTGTCATATAAACAGGAGGTAGAGCTCTCCCTTTGAGGCTGTTGCCAGCTTTCTCGATGAAGAGATGCAAGATTTAAACTAGGGCATGATTATGAGAGTGAACAGCAGGAAAGGAAGGAAAGGCCTTAAAATATGTAACATTTCTAGTTTTGTAATATTTAACTCCAGTATAGGTGAAATTCTTGTCTGTCCAAACAGCCTTTATAGCCTTTCCCACCCCCCTGTGCTTCTTTCCACCATGTCCTATCTTGCAATCTCTGCTAGAACTCCACATATTTGTGTGAATATCTGCATCCTAAAACTACAGTTGCTTCCAAACTCACCCTGGGATTTCTACTTACATTATCATCTACAAAATCCCAGCAGGCTGAGACTGGGAGAAAAGCCTGAAAGCATTTGAAAGTCTTTCTATGGACCTTTTAGAATGGCTTTAAATATTGCATCAATAAAAACCCTTCACAATTGATAAATACTGTGGCATTGAAGAACTGGAGGGGAAAAGGGGATATGTTTCGTGCAACTTTAAAGCAGGTCTGTGCTTGTGAATAGTTTGACACATCATCCTGACCAGTGTCTCACTGAAGTCAGGGGTAATGCATTTGTGGAAGTGCAAGTTCTTTGCAGAGTTGACGACTTAGTTATCAGTAATTAATTGCAGTCATTCATGCTGGGGAAAACAAAACAAAACAAACCCAACCCACAAATAACTGATAATTGTTGAATTAAACAATGTATTGGTCAGTACCATTAACAATGCATAAACAGACTGAAAGTGCTGCTTAGCTTGTGATATATTGGACAAACTACTAAACAGTAGAGTAGGAATTTGAGGGTATGCAAGCAGTTTTCCTCAGTGAGAATATGCTATGTACTACATAAGATTGCAAAGGTAATGCATGTGGCTATGTATGCAGTACGGTTTCACATTAGGGAGCTTCTCTGCTCCACTTAGTAGGGTAGTAGGTTTCTGCCCTGCGGTATAAGCAATAACATTTACCCACTGTACAAACTTGAAGTGCTCAAATTGCTTCATACAGAAATAGTATCCATGTTTGTTACTTCCATTATCATATGGAGTGTTCAGAGGGAGTCTTTGTTCAGATTTTTCAAAACATGCTAGGTGTTATGGTAGTGGAATTGTAACTAAAGTAAATGAAAAGGGCATTGCATATTGCTGGAGGTTTTTTTTCTGATTATAAAGGGGTTTAGAACATTAGTGTACAGCAATAGCTGTCAATTTTTAATGTTTTGGCACTATAGGGAATGGTATGGTTGCAAGTCTGATGTCTGATCATTGGTATCAAGATTTTGTTTCCTAGCAGGTAATTCCATGTTCACTGCTTGTTTGCCACTCTATCCTAGTATTTTGCTGTAGTAGATCCATAAACAAGAAATTGTGGTAAATGTTTTGTCTGTGGCTTCTGTAGTCCAAAATTCTCAGTTATCTATTCCTACTAATATATTTCAACCTAGTTTCTTGAATTTGCCTTTTGGTTTTATTGGCTGGTTTTGACTGGACCATGTCTTTCAAGTAGTCTTTTTCCACTTTCATGTATTTTTCTGATTTTCATGGCTAACAGACAGCAACCAGTGTGAAATGGCCCAGCTGCTTTGGTTTGATTTTTTGCTCATTGAGATGTCATCCTCCCATTTGTCATCAGTGGCTTCATCCCCAAGGAGCAGCTACTTCTGCTTCTTGCTCTGTGTAGTAGTAGCATGTTAAAAGCCTTCTCTTTTCCCCTCTGTTATAGAAGCTTTATAACTGGGTATGACATCTGTTTCAACCTCACAAGCTGATGTGGTATAGTGTGACTCTATCCACATGAACAAATAATAAGGCACAGTAGATAAAGAAAATTATGCCCTAGCCCCTGCAACTATGTCATATGATTTGGCATATTTGCTTTGAATAGCATGTAGTCAGTATTGCCACATCAAACTGTGTCAATGTGTTTCAAAGATATCAGAAGCAGTGCCCCTTGGTTTAGACCCAGATGTCTCTTCTAGAGATTGGGATGCATTTTGTATGTATCTAGACTCCAGACAAATGCAGTTCACATGCACCACAATTGCTGTCTCTAAAGTCAGCCAATGTGCAAAGAAGCAAGAGAATGACCTGTGTGGCTCAGAGCTGTACTGAGATGCAAGGAGAGGAACATGGCTGGTGAGTAAGCACAGGGAATCACCGCGCTACATCCTGCAATTCAGGACCGTTGCCAAAGTTCATAGCATGTGCTCCAGGTCAGCCCTTACACTCCCATGGTGGGAGTGCACAAGTCTCACAATATGAAAGCAGGAATGGTTATGAAACAAATATGTGCAGCAATAAGTGATGCTGCTATCACTGGAGCATTTTGCTAGCATTTGTCTTGACCGGTGTGCCAGTGCTGAATTTTATTATGACTCAGTAATGCATGAATAAATGAGATAGAGCTTTTTCTCTGTAGGCTGGTATGTAACAGAAAACATCCTGCTTGAGGTTTTAATTTGATTTTGTCTTGTATGGGATGAAAACATGCAGCCTGTGTTATTACTGTACTAATTTGATGTTCAGGAGTCTGCATGTATTTGTACAGTTAACAAAATGTTGCCTGAAAATCATAGACAATTTATGTCTCTAATTCTATCATCCTAATTCTGTTCCTTGAGGAAATCAACTTCAGTTGTTTTAGCATCCATGTATGTATGAAATACATCAGCAGTATCAGTTAGTGTATAAGAAGTTAAAATCTATGTCATATGTTTAATGAACTTATGAAGAACAAGAAAAATAAGTTGATTATCACAAAACTATTTGTTTCAAACACTGGCACAGAGTCAGAATAGGGTCACAGAAATTTAATATAGCCTGCTGAGATCTATAAGATGTTAATATTTGAGCTCTGACTTGAAAATGCTTTTCTCTGAAATTAATTTTCAGCATTTTATTTATAAAGAGTTTAAATAGTGGATTATTTGAAATACAGTCAAAGCTTTGTTTTCCTGCGCTAAGATATCAATTAGACTAAACTATGTTGATCCACACCACTGCACTCGATAATGAACTTCCTTTTCAACCATTGTTTTTTCCAGTTTGAATACCAGTTTATGGGTGTTTGATTCTAAAAGTAGAAACAACTTATTTTGCTACTCTCCATCTGGAAAAGTTCCAGTTCACTGGGAAGGCAGCAACAGACCACAGAGCTTCTAACACCACAGGGCCTTTTCCTTGTACTGATTCTTCATTAAGTAGAAAATTCGGTTAAACAATTCAGCTTTTATGGCTTTCTGAGTATCAAGAAGCTAAGACAATATACCTGAGAGAGATTTCCACATGGTCTCTTGGTGTACATCAGATCCTGGAAATGGGACTTCTCATGATGCACTTTGAGCTTAGTTCTAATTTATGAGTCTGAAAAAAAGTGGCTTTTAAAATTTCACACTATTTTAAATTGTTTTTCTCAAATAGCTGCCAGAAGGGAGGTTGTAATGAGGTGGGGTTGGTCTCTTCTCTCAAGTAACTAGCAATAGAATTGTGCCAAGGGAGTTTTAGACTGGATATTAGGAAAACTTTTGTTACAGAAAGAGCAGGAAGGCACTGGAAGAGGTTGCCCAGGGAGGTGATGGAGTCATCATCCCTGAAGGTGTTCAAGAACGTGTGGACGTGGCATTTTGGGATGTGGTTTAATGGCCATGGTGGTGTTGGAACCAATGATCTTAGAGGTCTTTTCCAACCAAAACAATTCTATGGCTCTATCCAAACATTTTAGGCAGAAGCTTGTTAAAAGTTTCTGTCATAATGACATGGGGGTGGTCTCATAGGAGTGGCTAAAGCAAGCTTTAGGTTTTTTAAGGAAGCTCACAGCCTTTTCCTTATCTACAGAATGTAAAGCAATCATTTAAAAAGACCATTAGGCAATCCTTTTAACATCAAGAGGATAAATATGCTTGGGAATTTAATCCTGTTAGAGGGAAAGGACAGGTGACAAGTGGAAAAAATAAGGAAAATCCTTTTAATAAAGAATTATTGATATCTGCTAAATAATGATAACAAGAATCAGAGTAAACTAATTAACATGTTTTTTGTAGCAATGCTGGCATCAAAGATACTAGGCTTAGTATGATAGGTGTTGAAGGCACTGCAAAGATACAATGTATCAGTGAAGAAGTATTATTATTCTTATTACCCACACTGTTAAGACCCCTTCTTTGTAGAAGAGCTAAGATCACAATCACAGTAAATGAAAATTAAAATGTGCCTATTTCCAGCTTTCTAATGTCTGCAGAGGAGTCAGCAAAACAGTGGCAGTGGTGACATACAAAAATATTGCATTCACATACACATCTTTACTTGTGACAGCTTCCTGTGAGTATTTTTAAGAGTTTTAAAATGACAGGCTTGATCAGCTTGGCACAAAATTGCACTCTTCTTTTTGAAGTAGTTAATTTTTATGTAGAAATAGCAGAAATTTAGTCTTTATACCTCAACTGTAAAGCAGCAGTATTTACGCTTTGTTACGATGCCTTTGCTATGCCTTTGTATTAAACAGCAAGGCAAACAGAAAATAAATACTCGTTTTTATTGGTTAGATTTGGGTGCTAACAACAAAAGAAGAACCTAAACGATCACTTTTGTCCTTCCATTTCAAATTCTTCTGTTGGCTGTTTCCTTCCTCTTCATTGTAACTAAATGTTCTGAGTTTCAGGATATGTAATTACCTTGTTAATCTTTCCAGATAATAGGGTAAGGTTAGCTTCTTAATCCCTGATTTTAGGACATGGTATCATAGAATTGTTAGGGTTGGAAGGGACCTCAAGGATCATCTAGTTTCAGCCCCTCTGCCATGGGCAGGGATACCTCACACTAGATCAGGTTGCCCAGAGCCACATCCAGCCCAGCCTGAAAAACTTCCAGGGATGAGGCTTCTACCACCTCCCTGATCCACACCATGTGGGTCTCAGCTCTCCATGTGTACCATGTCATGTGACCACACAAAGTCACCTTTGTTTACTTGAAATATGTATTTTTTTGCTGAAGTCTCCTATTCCTCTGGAGATCAGTATGATAATTCACACAGGGCTAAGTAATATATAAATATTGGGAGGGTTAATTAAACATTTGAGTACAGAGAGCATGTCAGGGAAGAGCACTGAGTATTGAGTATCACTTCATAGGATCATAGGATGTTAGGGGTTGGAAGGGACCTTTGAAGATCATCAAGTCCAACCCCCCTGCCAGGGCAGGACCACAGAATCTAGAACAGGTCACACAGGAACACATCCAGATGGGTCCTGAAAGTCTCCAGAGAAGGAGACTCCACAACCTCTCTAGGCAGCCTGTTCCAGTTCTCTGTGACCCTCACAGTGAAGAAGTTCCTTCTTATGTTGAGGTGGAACCTGCTGTGCTGTAGTTTATATCCATTTCCCCTTGTCCTATCACAGGATGCAAGTGAGCAGAGCCTCCCTCTTGACACCCAGCCCTTAGATATTTATAAACATTTATTAAATCCCCTCTTAGTCTTCTCCTCTCCAAACTAAAAAGCCCCAGGCTCTCAGCCCCTCCTCATAGGGCACGTGCTCCAGTCCCTCAATCATCCTGGTGTTGTCTGCTGGTATTCAGGGGAAAAAAATCACTCTTGCAGAACTTTTTGTTAAAACTTGTTACCTTGATCTGAGAAGCACAGATTTTCCCACCAAGCAAAATAATAATTATGGAAATATTTCATTGTAATAGCCACCATTGTGCTTCATTTTATGAAGCATTGGTGGGTTTGTTCTTTTTGCATGGAGGCAAAGCAAACCATGAACTGCAGTTGTACATTATGAAAGATTCATGGAAAAGAAAGTTATTTTTAAATCCCCTCCTTTTCACCACCACCTCCCCTTTCCCACCATATCTGCCCCTTTTTCCCCCTCAAATCCCAGAGCACCTGGGCTCTCTTGGAGTCTCCTCCCACCCCAGGTGTGGCCACTTTTCCCTCCCCACCCACCCCCCTTTTTAATCCCCTCCAGGAAAGGCAGAAGCCCCAAGCTGAGCCCATCTGGGCTGAGGGATCCTCCTCTCATCACTGGTGAGTGCCCATGGTGCACACTGGGTGATGGTGGTGGTGACAAAAAGGCCGGGGGGCCTGGTGGCCCCCCGGTTAGGTAGGAATAGGGTTGATGACTACTCCAATATCATCCGTAGGTGCTGGCTGGGCCTCATTACTGGGGCTGAGCTCCTTTGTGTGGTATCTGGGCTGGTTGAGGATTGGCTTTATTGCTTTTCTTTTACAAAACCACAAGGGTAGTTGGATGTAGTTTTATAGATGTTCTTTAAGGCAGCCTTCATGTATTTATGGTCCATAGTTCTCATCTTGCAAATACACTGAGGTGAATAACTAATCACATAGCCCACTAAAAACTGAGTTCACATAAGTAAAATGTTTGCACAAGCAAAGGTTTGTAGAACTAACCACAGAGGTTGGAAGGAAAACTGAATCCAAAGCCAAAATTCAGGAAAGGAAAAGCTTTTGGGAGATCACGTGACAAAGTAAAAGAAAAACAAGTGTTCTGGGAATGAAAGAGTTGGGTCATGAAAGGAAGCTGATGGCTGGTGCTGTAACTCATGTGGGTGCCACCTTTGTACTTCAGGAACACAGGGAGGGGTAAAAGGAAATGAGAATTACATTTCATGGAAAACTGCATAAAGTAAAGAAGCTGAACTTGGTTTCCTGATTCCTGTCATGCCCATAAGGAGATCTGAGCAATGAAGGGCTTCAAGAGGAGGAAGACTGGTAAGGGCATCCTGGAGGAAGAGGCAGAGTGAGTTTAGAATAGAAGCTGTAGTCATGAGTGTGGAAGACCAGTGTGCTGAAACTCAGGAACATGTTTTGGTCATAGGAATAATGAAAAAACATGTATTAGTTGCAGTGTAGCTCATATGGAATGGACACAATCTGTCCTGCAAGTCCAGAACAGCACCTGTTGCTGAGGGAAGCAACAAAAGTAAATCCTAAGACACCTCCACAAGAACCAGTAAGTATTTATTGACTGACAAAAGCGGGTGAGAAAGGATGTGTTAGCACTGGGGACATATTTTTTAAGATATTGCTAAAATCAAGAAAATACCTGCTGTAAGTAGAGTCCAAACTACAGCCTTCACTCTTGAGTGAAGGAGCAAAGCAGAAGGTCTGCTATCAATCATCACAAGGGTTGTCACTTGTGGAATTACTGTTGCTATGTATTTTTAAACTCCAACTTTTGAACAGGGAGAGTAAACATACATGCATACAGTAATTAAGGTAAGATATATTTTCTTAATTTGGTTGAGAGTAGGAATGGCTTTGTACTTTGAGTATGAGACAGATCTTCCTGCAGTGCTACCATTTCACCCTTTAGGTATTCTGCAAATAGAAATGATGCTACATTTTTGCAACAACAATGATAAGAAATCAGAATATCCCTGAAGAGTGTAATAAAATTATTCAAAATTTCATTCTGATGTAGATAAAGCATTTCATGTCTGTAACCAAGATAATAAATCCTGCATTTATTTACGCTAAGTCCATGCCATTTGCCCAGGAATGAGGTATTATGTGGCTCTGAGCTTGCACAGAACCTGCCTGTAGTGTATTAAATATTTATGAATTGCATATTAACATTGACACTTAAATATTGTTATTTATGAATACTTTACTATGGCCACTTTGATTAGAGTGTGTGTGTGCATGTGTGCTACTCTGAGAAGAGTGGGTTTGCTCTGGTATTTATTGATGAAGGGATTTGTCTGGGCTCAAGCAGAAAGATGACAAGCGCTGGCATGTATCTGCTTGTGAACAGGGCAGTAATGTAGTCTATTATTTAAACATGATCTTATTGGCAAGCACATTAGTTTTGTTTTATTAAAATTCCAACACTTCACATTTTTATTAATCACTTCCCCAGTCCTTCTATTCACTTGTGTTCTGATGCCAGTGCTCCAGTCCCCATAGCAACACTTGTTAATGCTAATGAAACTGCAACATCCTAAGCTCCCCGACAGAGCAGCCCTGTTAAATATGGCTATTAAGCACAGTTGTATTTCTGTTAGTTCCAGCTCCCAGCAGACACCTGCTCTATAGAAATTCTGTCCTGAGATATTAGGATTTGGTAACTCAAAGCTTTTGTTAAAGCTGTCATTTGACTGGAATAGAATTCCCATATTCCCAGACAGTGGATGCTACAGAATATGTACAGTTTCTGTAAAACTGACAAGGTTTAGCTATAGGATTAAGTACTCTTTTGAAGTGCTCATTTGCATTCAATGAAAAACCAGGCAGGATTGAGACTGACTGATCTTGAGGGAAGCTGCAGGATGTGTTGCCTCCTACAGTACATGGACATTTTAACTAAATATAATTCATAGTGTGTTAACAAGCAAAAATAGCAGCTAAATAATTTGTCATGAGCTCAGACTCAATGCAACTTAACAGAAGTACTTGAGCACTTTAGTATACGGAGGGAGGAAATGGTTATGTGCATTGATTCTTCTTTCAATGAGGAACATATTTGCATGTAGTATTGGTGAGGATGCTGACAGGGTGTTTTGTTTCCATTATTCTGAATTTTCATTTTCAATACTGTTTATTTGGCAAGTCATTAGTCATCCATCTTTTACACTCCAGAAAACAAAGGAAAAATCTTGTTATTAGTATAAAATCTCTTCCAAGAATATGACCACAAATTAGGGAATGCTGCTGTGCCAACAAATAGATGCTGCAGTGCCAAGGCTGCAAAACAAGAAAGCTGTCATGTGTGTATTTCAAGTGTCAGGCTGGTGCTTCTCGATACTCTTTTTCATTACAGCTCAAAAAACCTTGGATACTAGACCAAGCTTTAAAACTACTCATTTCCCAAAGACTTTTCAATGCAGCACTGTTTTGTGCAGAATTACCTATAGGAATCCAGCTTTTTCCCTAATGTACCATATCTTGGGGGTTTGGTCATTTTGATAACTAAATGGTTTTGCTATGTAGTCAGTATGCACTTGGGGGAGGATGCTCAGCCTTTCTGTTTTCCGTTTGGCATCTGTTACACTGCTAGTGCAGAGTGCCAGGTTTGCTACGTGTCTGTTGTTTCACTGTCATTTGTTCTCCCCTTTGTTCTTTAGATGTCTAAAAACCTCATTGTTAGGATTCCTTTATTTGCCTGTGTATTTGTGGCATTAAATTTTGGTTTAGGATCATTTCAAGTTCTTGTGCTAATCTTCTCATAATATTAGCCAGATGTATTAATGAGATAACAAACCAAAGTTGTTGGTAATGAATCAATTTATTCAACTGCTGCATTTAATTACAAAGACACTTAACATTCCAGCAGATGCTCTTATTTTGTTTCATTATCCTTGTGTTACCAACAGCGGGCTTATAAATAAATATTCTACATGTCTATATTTATATAACATACACATCAACCTAAAACCTTGTTGTTGTGCCATTAACTGCAAAAAATGTCATGAAGCCTGTAAATATGTGTCTTAAACCAATCTGTATGAATTCCTCTTTCATTATTTGCTTTCTCAGACTATGTGCATTCTTGAATTTTCAGGTATTCTTCAGTTGGTAATAAAATGCTTACTTTTAAAAAAAGTTGTTAGCTTTCTTCGTCCCTAGTTAAAAACACTTGTCTTTAGACCTTTATTTTCTCCTTTCCTTCTGGTCTCATGATTGTCATTCCTTTTCATCTAGTGGCAAAGCTTCAAAAAGGATATGAATGCCCCGCCCCTCAGCATTCCATGCAGACTAATTATGTAGAGGGTTCTTTCCCTCAGCTTGTTGGTTGCCTGCTGAAGGGGTTCTTCCTCTCCCTGTGCTCTGGTGCTCCAAGTCACGGCTGTGGATTGCAGCCCTGAGCCAAGACATGTGAGTTAGGAATTGTAGCAGTGAAGTTATTTCATTAATCTGAGCACCAGCACCTCCTCTTTCCGGGTGGAGAATGTAATTTATGCAGCAGTTCTCAACGTGTCTGCAGATCTAGTCAGAGCACATAGTTCAGATGTACAACCAAGAAGAATTGATCCTGACAGCTCTTACGGCTTTTACTGTGTTTCAAATGCCTATTACTGACAACAGTAGGTTTTACGAACTGCAGCCAGTGCTAGATGTCCTTGTTAAGAAGCACAGTGCTAAAATCTTAGCATTTTCTTTTCCTTTGTGTGTAATGCTTTTGAAGCAACCTTGCACACTTTATAAGGCATGCTTATGGTAAAATTGCATGAAACAGTTGAGTCTCTTAAGCTGAGAAGAAAGGAGGAAGCTGAGATGACAAGAAGGTGGTTCTGTTTCATCTTACTGCTTCTCACTGTGCACTCCTTAGTTTGCTCCTGCACTTGGTGGATTCTGCTGTGAGCATTTTCAGCATTATTGAGCGGAAAGAAAGAAGTGAGTACTTCTATCTGGTTAAAGAGTTGAATCAACTCATCAAAGGATTTGGCAAGCCTAGGAGCCAGCACAAACAGAAGGGCAATAGTAGATGGTTGGGAGTGGCAGGATGAGGTGGAGAGAGAATAACAAAATACCACTTCTTGGTGGTAGCAAGCTAAACCATCTCTGAGAATTTTGCCTTTAACAACTCACTTTAAAATGCCAAATCTTTCCTTCCTTTTATTTCTTGTACATCTACTGTATTGGACATAAAATGATGTGGCATGTTGCTGTATTAACTGCATGTGTGATTGTACAGGTAGGGTACATTGTGTGTACTGCTGTTGTCTGTATTATTACTATGTGGGCGTAATGGTTTACTTCATGTGCAAACTAACATTAGTTTTGAGTTGAGAATAATTACATTTGAAACAAAATGTTACAGTAAGGAAAATTAATCCATTTTGAGCCTGTCAATCAATTAGTTTGTATTACTGCATTTAAAACAAAGACATACAATTTCTATAACAGGCAGGATTTTCTTTTGCTTTTCTCACTGTTGTAGAAGTGTGTAGGTATAAGCAGTAGGTATCCTGTGGGTGCTTATAACAAAAACCAATGCTTATTCTAGTTTTGAAACCAATTTGTGTAATCCATATGTTTTCTATACCATGTTATTGTCAAGTGTCTTCAAAGTAGGCATTTTATTTTCAGCTGAAGAACTGGATATACTTCTTAGCCTTTGGTTCCAAATACTATATTCCTCTAGTCTCTTCTTTCTACTAATCTACATTTTTTATCTCTGAATTAGCTCTGAAGACCACAATTTTGTCTGTCCTGTGAAGAAAATGGTGTCACTCATAAGTTCTGTGAATGAAGAGAGGGATTTTCATAGTTCCTGAGTTCAGTGTCCTTACTGTGAAGTTATTGGGACATCTGTTTGCATACCAGTCATGATGGTTTTCTGCTAGGCCAAGAGAAACTCAGTGGTTATGGGATGATTTGGTAGAAACTTAATGAATGGATTTTATAGGGCTCTGATTTTCTTGGGAGCTAAGTACTGTGCTGTTCACCACAGACACAAATAGGAAGGGGTTAGGCGATAAATTTTGCAGTTAATACACCTTTTCCCCCCCAGATGGTAAGCAGAAAGGCCAGTTGAAGCAGTGCAGAAGAATTTCCTCATATTTGAGTGAACTGGACACTAAAAAGAAAAGTTCTATTCAATGTTAATGAATGCAGAATAACACACATGGGAGTGAGCAGTAAGAATATGTCCACTGCCTTGTACATTAACACCTGATTCACAGCTTCTCTGAGACTCAGAAATCACTGAAGATAATTCAGTCATTAACTCAATGAACCTAAAAGCAAGCAAAATGCTAGAAATAAAAAAAGAAATAAAGAGACTGAGGAAAAACTGTGCTGACTGGGTGTTTTCAAAATACCCTTCACCCTGGCACATGGAGAAGTGTAGAGTGGAACTAGCCAAAAGCTGAACAAAGAGAACAAGGAAAGAAGGACCATTAGGAGAACATGAAATGTTGCTGCAGGGTGTTTTAGGTGTTGATGAAAGATGAATAAGTTCAAACACTACAGAAACAAATCGGTGTGTGTGGGGAAAAATGCCATAAAATCCTTACTGAGGTATTTCTGTAGCTACAGAATGGTAGAGGCTGGAAGGAACCTCTGGAGACCTAGTCCAACCTCCCTGCTAATGCAGGTACATCTAAATCGGGTTACGCAGGAATGCATCCAGACAGATTTTGAAAGTCTCCAGAGAAGGAGACTCCAACTACCTCTCTGGGCATCCTGTTTCAGTGCTCTGCCATCCTCAAAGTAAAGAAGTTTTTTTTCTTCAGTTCAAGTGAAACCTTCTGTGTTCTAGTTTGTACTTGTTGCCTCTTTGTTCTAGCACTGGACACAACTGAAAAGAGCCCAGCCCCATCCTGATGACTTCCACCCTTTAGATATTTATATGCATTTATAAGATCGCTTTTCAGTCTTCTCTTTTCCAGGGTAAAGAGCCTGTGACTTAAATTCTTCACCCTCACATTTCTGAAAGACTATGCTATTTGCATGATTACTGTTTGTTTTCTTAATTTTTGTACGCTTCCCTAGGTAATTTGTTCTTGTCATTGTTAGCTGGGGCACACATGGGAAGGATGTGTGAAAACACATTTTAAGAGAGAAGATCTACTATTCCCTCATTTTCAAGGGTCTCTGCATACGGGACTCCTGGTGGAACAAGAACTCAATCTGAGTGTTTTTATTTCCCTGTTAGCCTTTAGCTATGCTTTAGTTAACAGCTTTTCCTTCAGTACCTGTGGCCACTCTGCTCCAAATACAGAATCAAAATTAGCTACTTTTGCAGGGCTTTCAGTAGTATATTTAGCCATATTTGTACTATTTTGGTATTTGTGTTACGTGTTAGTCCACTAAGTGCTATGCTAAAGGCTGTGCATCTTTGTTCAGCTCTGTGCATTCATTCTCTTGTTCAGTGTTTTTTTGCAGCAGATGAGTACAAAGATATATTCATGATTCTTTCTTCCCTCACCTCCTCTCTTAAGTGCCTTTCAGACAAATTGCATAAGCTTCTGCAATTGCCACGCTGCTCCAATAGTTAGATTTAAGTTGTTCTCTTTTAGAATTAGCTATGCTCTTTGGGCAGCAAAAAAACCTTCACCTCAGTTTATTCCTTTCAGCAGTCCACCACTACAATAAAAAATCAATAGCTCTGTACTTCAGCCCAAGCAATTGTTATTCCCAAGTACTCATGTTAAATAACTGTGTCTGCCTCCTGTCTATGTTTGGTACCAGTTCCTGCCATACACACCTACATTTTGGAAGTTGGTTTGTTAAGGCAGATGGGAGATGTTTATTTGGACATCTAAATGTTTAAATAGGTGATTGCAAGAGACCTAAACCAGTGTAGCTGCTTACCAGGCACAGCTGAACTGGCTGACAGAGTTCTTATTTCTCCTGGCATCAGGCATGGCTTGCCCCTCCTCAGCGTCTGTACATGTAAGAATCGCTTCCATGTGACGGTAATCTTTATCAGTAATAGTCTCCCTTTGTGACAGAACAGTAGGCAAGATGCTAATAGGAAAACAAGGAAAGACAAATGCGTGCAGACCTTCAGAAAATTGCAGAAGTATTGTGCAATAAATAAGAGTATAATTAGAAGTAATCAACATACAAAATGGCTTGTGCTATACAGTCTAAAGCCTTCCTGATGGTATGAAGAATGTGGCAGAGAGTAGCTTCATTCATAACAGCAGATAGAACAGGTGAGGAAAAGGTGTCTTATCATAACAGTTCCTTCAGTGATAAGCAGAGCACTTGTGTCTTTTTGACTTGGTGTCAGCTGGGAGTTTCAGCTGGAGCAGATACTTGAACTGTCCTGTGCTAACCTCCTACCATCCTTCTTAGAAATAATGCTTGCTTCCGAGCACCTGGGACCCAACAAAATGGATTTAGTACTCCAAGTGCTGTAGATGTATTCACTTACTCAGCATTTATTTTTATTTATTTTAGATACAGAGTCTATTCTGGAGCCTCTATCTCTGCCAGAAGCTTGCAGTCTTGCTGCTGTAGAAAGTTCTCCCTATGTGCCTTGTATTTTCTGCAAAGAATGCTATCTCCTAGCAGAACAAAGCCAGCTCCTGAAGCATATGATTATTGAACACAAGCTTGTCATAGCAGATGTGAAACTGGTTGCAGATTTCAGAAGGTAAAGATTATATTGTTTAAATTGAGTGTGTGTGAGAGAGAGAGTGTGAGTGTGGATATTACAGAAACCTTCAGAAAACTAGAGATCATGTTTTTTAAATACCTGGAAAAAAAATACTTGAAAAAAAACAGTAAGATGATATGGGAACATTTTAATTATTGTATTTTTTTAATGGGGTTTTTATTGCTGGAATGTGAAGTTATTTTCCTGTTCCACTCCCCAGCCCCTAGATATTGCTGGGACCTGGGTACTTAGTATTACCACACAGGACAATTTCAGTGCTAGACATTCTTTGACATATTCTGGGGCCTTCTCAGGTCCTGTCGCTAATAGACAGGTTGCGTACAAACTAGAAAGCTGTTTATTTCATAAAGCACATACTAGACAATCGACTCCTAAATTTGAGTTTTGTTTGTGTAGGACAAGACTATTTCTACCATTGCACAATGTCCTAAAGTTGTGTATTGTACACAGAGGATGCTCAGTACAGGATCTCCTACATTCTGGGATGAAATTAATTTATCCTATTTTAAGGATGTCAGAATTTCTGCATAAATATCGCGTTTAATTCTTAACTGTATTTTACAGTACATGCAACTGTGACTCCTACAGCTGTGTCATTGATCATCTCAGCAGGGTCATGTTTGGCTTTCTCTCTCTTAACTTCCTCCAGTAGCTGGCATGGCACCAGCTGGCTTGTAACTTCAGAGATGAGGCGCTCAGTGGCATTTTGCTTTCACACACAGCAATATATGAACCAGGCGGTAGGCTTGATGGTACCTGCCAGTTTGTGCACAGTTCTGTTGCAGTGTTTAAACGTTAGCTGGATGATTTCTCAACTAAAAAGAGTTTTCTGGTAGGTCTGCTGTGATTAGTTAATGAGCCAAAGCCAATAACTTGCATCTATCAAGATGTTAAGAAAAAAATTAAATATTAAGATGAAATTTAGGAAGAGAAATGTCAGCCATAAAAATCCTTTTTCAGATATATGAGCTTTTCATTGCTTAAAAATGAAAACTGATACTTGTTTTTGTTTGGGTTTGTACTGAAAGTAGGCAGAACAAGAATGTAGTGTTCTTTGGCGATAATGCTAGTTTCTTTGGATAAATAAAGGGATCAGAGCTGCTCGGTCACGGACCACCAGTTTAAGTGCACTTGGGGGATTACTCTGTGTTAATAGAAATGTATTTGAAAATCACTTCTTCAGGAAAACGCCCATTTACATTCTTTTTGCTGCTAATGCAATTGGAGGGAAGCCAATTCTTAAAGAAAGCGGCCTCAGGATATGAAATGATGGAGTTGTTACTCTGAAGTGTGCCTCTCCTTATTTGCTCTACTGAACATCAGTAAAACAGTCTAATGCTACGCACTAAAGAGGAAGTATAATCTGAAGTGTTAAACTGAAGTGTGAAGAATACAGGGAAAATACTATGAAAACATAGAGGGGGCATTTTTCTTAGCGGTGAGTTACAGTCAGTCTTAGGAATAGTAGTTCTTGACAGAACTACAAGAGGTAATGAATCCAGAAAAGACCAATGCCAATGGGACTCTTTTTTTTTTTAACTTGGAAGACTAAAGATAAATTGGCATTAAAGCAAAGGGATGAGATAAGGGGAATAAGCTTCCACTGCATGACTGGGCGTGATCACTCATGGTCACTGATCACTCATTCTGTCTCCCTGGGAGTATGACAAGACATTGGCTGTATTTGATCATTGATTTTTTTGGTTAAGTCTTATGATATGAAATCACTTACCAGTGAACTTCATGGTTAGGTGAGTTTGTCTCAACAGCATTCATTTATTTCAGTGCATGGGGCAGAGTAAATGACATCATGAAATCCCCCCATTTGCACATTTATGTCCCAAAAACTCAAGGATCACATATTCTGGAAGACTTGCTGTTCCTGTTGTGAATGAAACTTGTCATTTCGTTGTGAATTATAAACAGTGGAGTAGATAGACGGGCAATGAAATGCTCACCACTCGCTTACTGGCATCTAGGGAGCCACCAAATGAGCTTCAGCCATGCATGCTGACTTCACTGTGCTGTTACCAGAGGTTAATCCTCTCCATGTCAGAGTTAGCAGAAATAAATCTATATGTATTCCTTGGCTGTCACAGTTGCAGTCCTCATATATTAAGTTAGATGGTAAACAGAGGTAACACTAACCGCCATGTGATGTGCTAGCTGTGGCAAGTAAACTTTGAGATGGCACAGCTCACAACCATTTAGAAACGTCCTCATCATAATGGTATCTGATTTTGTATGATTCTTGTCCTACTACAATTATTGAATAGTTGTTAGCCTTTACATTACCAACCCTCTCACGATTTAGACCGTATACAGGTCAAAAGTGTAAATATAATCACAACTTAGACATTTTCAAGTGGTTTTGTTTGGGTTTTCTATGTTTGGGGGTTTTTTTTTGTGTTTTGGTTTTTGTTTTTCTAATAACAACACACTGAATAACTAGTGCAAGAATTGCTTGGTTCCTTCATCATATAATTGAAGGTGATGACTTCTTAGTTAGACAGTAGCTTCTAGTTCAGTGGAAACCTAATCTCAGTTGTGGCATGTTGATGCCGTGATACAAACAACGATAGTACAAGAATCTTTTTAAACAACTGTAGTTTATGGGTTAAATCTTCAAGATATGTTTAGGGCTTTTCCTTATTCTGTCTGCTCTCCCAGTCCCAGGTGTTTGGGGACATCATTTTTCTGTCTTTCTAGTTGTCTGTCAAGCTACAGCTTTCACTGTAACTCCACAGGAGACCTGCCAAAATGTCACTTTTGACAAGTTGGTATTTTCACTGAGTTTCAGATTCCTGCCTGCATCTTGCAGAACATGGAGCACAAATTCTGGGAATTTGAGAGTCCTCCGTAGTGTATCTTTTGAGTAAAAATGCATCTGAGTGGCACTTCTGTTTGAAAATGTGAATAGGTCATAGTATTTATGTAAAGCTTAATGCAAATCTGTCTTACTGAGTTCTTCACTTTGACAGGATAGTTAAACACAATGTTAATGAAGCTGAATGAATTTAATGAACTAGAAAACTAGATTAAAGGAAGCAAAAACGGCGACAGGAGTTTTTAAAAAGCACAAACCACTCTTAATTTATAGGATAAAAAGAAAAACCCCAGAGCAAATCAAGTGTTTACTAAACTTTTCTTTTTTTTTGTTTCCTCTTTCACTAATCATCTCTCATTTTTAAGGTACATCTTGTACTGGAAGAAGAGGTTTGCAGAACAGCCCATCACTGACTTTTGCAGTGTGATAAGAACAAATTCACAAGCCCCATTAGGTAAGTGCACTGCTTGCTTACCCTTTGTCAGCCATACCATGTGGTAATTTTTGGCATATGGTGTTGCTTTGATCAGCCAAGTGTGGAGTAATCTGACACTAAGTCAGAAAACCACAGAAGTAAAGTTTAACTCCTAACCACATATTTAAACTTACCTTTTCCATGGGTTGCAACACGTGCTTCAGCACTGTGAGCAGCAAGGGTGAGCTCATTACATGCTTAACTGCACTGCCAAATTGGGGCCAGTTGCAAATCAAGGCCTAGAAGTGCTTCTGTTGAGGCTGGGGAAGCTCTGGTACCCACTGCATAAAATATTGATGACGGTCTTTCCAGAAATGTATAGAAACATTCCCACTGAGCTGTCATTTCCAACTTCAGCCTGTCCACCACCCACACTGATACTGCTAACTCTTCCTGGACAGGTAACTGAAATCCCCGTATGCAAGATAAAAATTAAAGATTAATTGATGTTTCTTTCATGCTGACTTTATACTGTTACCATTACAAATTATTGCAATTGCTTTATGTCTCCAGAAGAACCATCCTAAAATTAATAAAGCTTGTAGTGGGGAAAACGTTGGCCAGACTTTTATCTTTGTATTGCAATATGAATTACATAAATGTCTTACAAACATGTGTATAGAAATATTTAAGCGTATTTCATTAAATTATGAAACTAAAATAACTTATTTCTCTAGGTTAAAAAAAAAATAAATTCTCACATTCTTAACACATTCTAAAGGATTAGCAAATTATGTGCCAAAAATATTAAAAGCAGCTGCAACTTCCTGTCCCTTACACACACTTTCTAATCTTAACAGAAGAGCAGGACAATTATTTTCTTCTATGTGATGTTTTACCAGAAGACAGATTACTTAGAGAACAGCTTCAACAAAAGAGACTGGTAAGAAATTGCTGTTGTTCCTTTTTTTGAGGTAAGCAGTTCCATAGTGGAACTTACTAGGCATTTTTAAAGTGGAAGTATTTTATACTAGACTGCAAAATTCTAAGATTTTTTTGTGTTTGGTTGTTTTTTTTAAAGCTCATTTCCCTAGATGCTACAGAAACATACATAAACTCCTTGTTTATAGATTTTCCTTTAGAATAAATTTACAGGTTCAATGTCAGTGTTCACACAAGTGGAAAATAGGCCCAGAGCACTGGAAAAGGCTTTGTGCTTCTTGGAAGAGTCTGCAATGCACTGACACACTATCTTTTGTGTAATAGGATAGGTGTAAGGAAATTAGCAAAATAAAACTCAGTGTGTGATACTGTGAAAAGGGAAGGTGTTACTTTACTTACAAAATCTTCAAGCAAGATGGCTTTGTGCATTCACTCTCTCTCACCCAGATTTCATTAATTCACACTTGGATGCTCATAAGCACCATGGTGCATGAGTAGAGGAAGTCTGTGCAGTATTGTTCTTTCCATGAGATGCAAAGGAGAAGAAATGCCAGCTGCTGACTCCTCACGAGCTGTACTGCTGCTTGCTTGATGATGGCAACCTAGTACTTCAGACAGACCTCTTGTATCTTTTAGTTGTAAGTTCTGAATGTGCAGCACTTCACATTGAGCTCTTGCTGACTTCAGTTTCCATAATATCTTAGTCCTGGTTGCTGACCACTGGAGTGTTTTTGTTTTGTTTTGCTTTAGTGTTTTCTTGCTTCAAATAAACAGCTGTAGTCTGGGTTTGCTATTGGGCTAACTTAAAAATGTTCTGTAATACAGAGCAGCTTTGTGGCCAGTCTCCTTATGTTAGGATGCAAGGCCTTCTGCTGGCAAGTCATCTGTACTGTGAGGTGTTAGAGTGGTCAATATGACCTTTACATAATACACTCTTCAGTTTACTGTTGGCAGCTGTGTCCTAGGAATTGTTAACACAGGTCTTTTAACCCTTTGTTACAGTGTTTCTTCTCGTATGCTTGTGTTACAAGTCTGTGCATACACAACATGCACCTAAAGACATCTTAAAGCGTAAGCATTCAGAATGAAGGAGATGCTTACAAAAAAAAAGTCAAATTCTTGTCTCTAGGCTGATTTGGATTGGTGTGCCAAATCTATTTGGTTCAACTACCCTTTGATCGCTGTTTCAGTTTGATGACTAATGTAATGTTCTGCAGCTCACGTTACTTCACTAGCAAATCCCCAGAACTGATGGAGTATGTACAGGTCTTTATGAAACTCAACCCTGAACCCACAAAAACTGAAGTATCCACAGCTTCTTGCAGCAGTAAGTTGCACTGCTTAACTACATACTTGTAGAGAACCATCTGTTTTGAACCTGTCACCTGTCTGGGTTTTTTTTACATTTGAAGAGGTAGTGAACAGTTTTTCCTCAGTCTTATCTAAACCCTTCATAATTTGTCTCCTGATTTATCATGTACTGAAAGGAGGTGATCCTTCCCCTCTACTCAGCACTACTGAGATCCATGTGGAGTGCTGGGTCCAGAGCTGTGCTTCTCAGTACAAGATAAAGACATACTTGAGCAACTCCAGCTCGGAGGTGATTTAAAGGATTGCAACATCCTTCATACAAGCAGAGGCTGGGAAAGCTTGGTCTATTGAGCCTGGAAGACAAGGCTCAGAGGGCATCTTATCACTGTGTATAAATATTTCAAGGGAATGAAGAAGAGAGTCATAATTTTCTCAGTAGTACTCACCAACAGAAAAAGTGGTAGTGGGAATGAATTAAAAAAACAGAAAATTCCCTCCAAAAAAAAAAACACCAAGCAAACACCTTTTTTTAATGTGAGGGTGGTTGAACACTAGAAGAAGTTGCCCAGAGAGATTATAAAGTCTTCATCTGTGGAGACACTCAAACCAGAACTAGACACAGACATGGGTGACCCTGCTAGGACACAAGAGGTTGGACTACCATCTCTCAAGAAGTCTTTTGAAACTACAAGGATTCAGTGATTTGAGGCTGAAGATGCTGTCTGTTTGGTGGTTCTTCATTGTGCAACTTTGCATTTCTCTGTACCTTTTCAGTTTCCTATAATCCCTTTGAGGTTGTGAACAGCATCTGGAATATTACATGTGAGCACACAGTGCCACAATGATGTTCCTTTCCCAATGTTGTTTGTGGCTTTAAGGAAAGAGGGTTGTGATTGAATATGCAGCTCATGTTTTCATAGAACTGTCTGTTGTAATATAGCTTCTTTCTGCTACACATTGGACTGTAGGTTTGGGGTTTTTTTAAGGGGATTTTTTCTGTTTTCCTAATGTTTTGTGCTATTCTAACTAGGCCTTGTCTCCACTGCCAGTGTCAAGGGAGTGCAGAGTCTTTTGGCAAGTGAGCTATTATCATCTCCTCTGCAAACAGACATTTCCTCAAATTCAGAAAAGAGTGCAGGACTTAGCCCAGAGCAAGTGCTGATTTTGTTTACAGAGTAATTAAGTTAGAAAAGAAAGAGGTGTGCACTCTTACTATGGTGTGAAATAGTCTTTGCTATTAACACTGGTTTAGGTATCAGAATTGTATCTTCAGTTTTTACAGGATTTTATGAAATCAAGCTGCATCTGTAGTTTGGGCCTAATGGAGTCACTGCTTTAGTTACAGCAATAAAGTCTGTTTATTTTTTCATTTCCTCTTGCTGCAATCTGAGTGTTGACTTGCAAGTTAAATAGTTATTTTGCTTTGCAAAGTCTTTTAACTCCAGACAAGTCCAGCAATTAAGACCAAGCTGGCAAAGGGACTCATGTGAGTTGCACGAAATAAAGACCAGAAGTATGCATTTTTGGGTGATTTTTCTGCAGCCTTTGAGTCCTAACTGCTGTCTCTGACAGCAAGCCCAAACAAGGACAAATGTTGTCTTTAAAATGTGCTAGGTGAAGCATGTCATTTGGCAGTTTTGAATCTCAAGTTTAGGAGTATTTCAGGCTGTATTGCAGCAGGGGAGCCAGCCAAGGTAGATGTCATGCAGAGACATTATGTTGACTGTGATGTATTGAGAGCGGCCAAGGAATGAGCCTGAACTAGGTTAGAAAGCACAGCTTGCTGAAATAGTTGTGTAGGTTATACAAAACAGATACAGTCTTTTGGAAAAACACAATCTTGACAAAGAATCTGAGTTGTGAAGCAGTACCAAGCAAGGAAGTACTGGCAGCAAAACTTTGAGAGGTAGTAGGAGGGGCAGTGTCAGTATAAGCCACTTGGTCTTGTCTTTAAAATTTTCCTTGGAAAACCACAGCTTTGATCTTGTCCTGCTCTCATGTTTACAGCTATTCTCCTGTCATATAACTGGTAGTTTTAGGTGGAGAGGTTCTTTATCCTTCCAGTAAATTGACTCTGGAGAACAGTCTTCATCAAAACTGGAAGGGGGACAGCTATACCAGCCTCCTAAGAGGAGCTGTTTGTAGGAACCTATTTGTCATAAGCTGAGACAAGGTTCAAGATACTTGAAGGTATGCACTGGAAGGAATTGAGATGCTAGTCTGATTTAATTAGCATCATTGCTTGTGGAGAGTAGCTAGTAAGAGCATCATGTTAATACCTATACCTGAAATTCTATAGGTTCATCTTTGCCTATGTTTGGTATTTAATTGCTTTTCTCAAGCACCTTGAATTTTTGGAAGACTTGTCAACTAATAGCCAGAAATCATCTTATCTAACTCCATAGCAAGTGTTGGGTAAATTCTTGAATATATCAACTTTTAATCCTTTCTTACAGTTTTCTGGTCTCATTTTTTTGTTTTGTTTTGAATGCCTTTCATTAACAGTTCTGACATAATTAATCTTTCCTGTCAAGGCTGAAGCCCTGAGTATTGTGAGCATTACTCTCATGTCTGTGTTCAGTATCTTACTACATTACTGTTCTTTGCCATTTTTCTTCAATGCAGTGGGGGCAGGGGGAGGTTGGGTTTTGCTACTTCATTTTACTGTGTTAGCCTGTGTCCATCTTCTTTTGGTTGTCTTAGTTCAGACAAACTTCACCTTTCTTCTGCTTCAGCTTGCCAGACTCTGGCAAGTCTACTGTAATTTCAACCCTTTTTGAATTTTCATACATCTTTGCACAGGTATTTGATTTTCATCATATCATGAAACTGTTCCTTTGGTTTTTTTAATTGACTAAGCTTCCTGAAAAAGCTGCAAGAATGTCTTCTACATCAGTGTCCCAGCACCCTTTAAAGCCTGAGTTGTCTGACCTGCCTCTTCAGGTATAGGTTCTAGCCTTTATCACTTCAGTAGCTGAGTCAACTCAGCTAGAGCAGTGATAGGAAAGACAGGGAGAATCTAAGAGCAAGTGGGAGAGACAGCTAGGGAAACAATCTATTATAGCCATTCCAGTTAGTCACTCCCACTATTCACTTTGAACTTGAACGCTGCAGACTAGGCTGAAGTTAAGGATTAGATGCAGGAGAAAAAGAAATTTTCCCTGTTCCTAAGAGGCAACTTTATTCACAAAATAAAAGTCAGGACAATGCAACTCACGAGTTTCACAATAAATATTTAACACTCGTATAACAATCCTGAGACTTTAGCCATTTCATTATAATACCAGTTAAGTTATAGTTTGGTCTTTGTACTTATTCAGTCTGCCTGGGACCTGTGATTCAGCAGATTTTACAGTTTGTTCTTACATCTTGTTCCCCTCACTACCACCATTCTCTTCTCAAATACCTGTTTTTCCAGTTGGTCACAACTCTTATTTCTCTCTGGCTTTTTTTTTTGTCACTGTTGTTTCAAATCTAGTTTTAAGTTTCCTCACTTAGCTGGCAAGCTGAGGTCCTAAGATGCTCTTTCTCTTCTCTGTCAGGGCACTTATTGGTAGACTTTTGTTTCCCCAGCCATATGACAATATTCTTAAATACTCCATATTTTGTCACTATTTCCATGGCTATATATTCCTCTTTAGAAGATGTTGATCTATGCCTTGGACTCAGCTGAAAAGATGCAGGAAAATGCTACCCATTCCTTTTTCTACTTCATTCTTGTTCACAGCATTTTGTGGAAATGTCTTACCTGAGTATGTAGTACAAAATCAGGAATGTCCTCTTTAGGTGATCACCCAGTACCAGAAGAAAAGGAGTACTCTCAGTTTCATCTCCGAATAGAATAGACCAGTTTGGAAGAGACCTTCAAGATCAACCTTCAAGATCCAACACCACCTAATTAACTAAACCATGCAACCAAGCAGATAGGCAGCATCCCTTGGAAGATGGTAGGTCATTGCTCAGTTGCTTTCCTCTCTTCTCTGTTCCAAAAATGAGCTTTTATCCTTCATTCCACAGACACCAGTCTTCAACACACTACTTTGTCTGTCTAGCCAGTGGGGCTTTGTTTGTGACATTTCTGAACTATGTATGAATTTTCACATTCACTAGATGAGAGGGCAAAGTATACGAAGTAATTAGCAAGCACATGTATGTCAGATGGTGTGACAGCTGACTTCAAAAGTGTGAGTGTTCTCCAGGCTGGACATCCCATCCTGACAATTTTGTTGTATTCTCATGCACATTACAGCTCAACTGTTTCCTGAAGGGCTTCTCAAGCAAGCATCTCTGATAATATTAAAGAAAAGGCACTCCTCTTCAAAAAACATCGAAGAGGATGTGGTAATGACTACAGAATTAGAAGATACTTTTTTCTCTCTACTCAAGAGACAAGAGTATTTTTTTCAAGTGGGAGAACTGAGTACAGTGATCAGTAAGGAGAAGCTGAATAGAAGTTAGGAGACATGCTGTTGATATATAGCTAGGATTGCAGATCTTTGGAGAGACATGAAGTTTCTGATACCGTGATTCCTTGTAAATATTTTTCCTATTTATCAGCCACATGCATGATCTAAGAGTAGTTTATCCTAATGCTGTATACAAATGTCAAATTGTATGCTTGGCAAGTTTTCAGAAACTGTACAGCAACTCAAGAGTCACCAGTTCTGGTCTGGTTTGTTTTACTGCCAGTAAAGCAGCTTCTTGTTGTGATCTGTCTTGCTTTGTTTTGTTTTGTTGTTAAAAATCAAAGTATGTTTCACTTGCTTGCTTTGCCAATAGCAGTACTTAGTTTCTGTGGGATGAGCACTCAGCAGGGAAGTGTAACTCATTTAAATTGGAAGAAACTACAACTAAAGATACATACTGTATGTTTGAGAAATCACCTACAAGGCTTGATGAAATACATATTCTTCTTGCAAAGCCCCTCTTATTTAGATCCACATTCACACTGACATTGCTATCTCTAGTAGTACCTTATTTCTCAGGCAGATTTCAGTAGTACTATTGATTCCAGTAGTATTAATGAGTCCGTTACTGTAACGGAAGCAATGTGGCCTGTGACCATGCACTCCACAACAGTGTGACTGAGCATTCAGATGTTGGATCCAGCACACTGTAACATTCATGAAATTTCCCTTCCAAAGGAACATCTGTAGGCACACTACCTCCCCAGAGAACATAGCACCATTGTAGTGGTTTGAAACACACTAATATTCCCCACTATCAGAAATGATGAGTTTATGACATTGTATGACTGTAGGGCATTACCATCCTAGACAGGAGACCCTGGCTTGCTCTCTTGCTTTCTGGGGCTCAAGCATGAGGGTGTGTCTTTGCTCAGTTTTGGGCTCTGGATGGTATTTTTCCTGTCCCTTTCTTTGTTTCATGTATGTACTGATGTAATCTGATACTTTTATAGTGGAGGAGTAAAATATTCTGTGTAAATCAACTAAGAAAATTCTTGCTGCCTTTTTTTCCTCCCTGTCTTAGCTCTTGGTAAGAGGGGAGGGAGGAGGCGGGAGTGGAAAGGGGGGAAGTGGGGAAGTTTTCTAACTCTAGCACAAAAACCATAACACCATTTATAAAAAACTTTAGTTCCAACTTCTTTTAAGTGATTGTTTGTATAACATGCTATCTTTCTAGTCTCTTGCCTAGGAGGAATTAGAGTGAAGGACCAGAATGGGCAAGGCAGATGTCAACAAAACCCCCAAGCTACAATATACTCTTGCCCCAATCATGCCCAATACTGAAATACTTACAAGTTGAGGGCATTTCCATCCTTAAGTCTATGGATGAGAAACTTTTGACTTTGTCTTGTCAGAGCTTATGGCAGTACTGTTTTTTTCTTGTTTTTTTAAATCCTGAACATTCTGGAAAGGAAGACATATACTGCAGTTAGCTCAGTTTTGCAGACAACTGCAAAATCCTCCAATGCACAAGTGGATTCCTGGACTGAGGAATGATAAATTCAGGTCTTGCTGCAGTCAGAGTCACTGCGTGACCTTGTCCTAAACTGCCATGTAATATGCCTCTATCTTGGAGGTAGAGAGATACTTTCCACCTTTATTTCTTATGTAGCAGAAGTGCAGAGACAGGCTGTAGAGAGAGAAGTAATTTTATTTTTTTTTCATGGGCCAACTCATGTAGCTGGGGGGGGGGGGGGGGGGGGGAAGAATAAAAATTTACCACCAATGTTTTCTTCAGGTTGGAATTAAAAGCAGCAGAACTTGTGCTGAGTACTGATTCTGAATCACTGTTCTAAGTCAGTGATGCAAGCCATGTGTTTATATAGCTATGTAAATTATTTATGAGGGCTTTGTTAGTATGATTAAAAAAAAAAAACAGTGGTGGGACAGCAATAAAGAAAGACAATTTATCAGCTGGGATATAGTGTTAAAGAGAAGATTAGTGCAAATTGGTCTATGTGGTCTAATGTGCCATAAAACCAGCTGTCCTGGAGTCCATATTTTTTGCATTCAGTGGAGTTGTTTTCAGTCTTACCTTTTCAAGGCTTTTTGTATGTCTCAGATGTCTCTTAGCTATAGTCCAGAGATGAAGTAATTGTTAGGGAAAAGAGCCTACTAGCTGCAAGTATGCATTTTTCATCTTTTACTGATTATCAGTGTGAGTTCTTGCTGATGTATGGTGCTTAAGCACTTTGGGGGGGGGGGGGGGGGGGGGGGAAGGTTATTTCTTCCAAAATATTGCTTCCTAGGAGAAGAAAAGGCACACTTTTTTTTTCAGGTACATTTTCAACTACTACCTCCTACAAGAAAGTCTGAACTCACAGCCGTACACTGGGCATCATGAGTTTGCAGGGCATTTTTCTAGACTCCAAATTACAAACTGTCATGCAAATGATTAAATTTCTTTTTTACTAGCAGCTTAGTGTGCTGGTATATTTAGAGATGAACATCCTGATATAAATATAGGTACATCCTTACCATTTTTATATAGAATAGAATAGACCAGGTTGGAAGAGACCTTCAAGATCATCACATCCAACCCATCATCCAGCACCATCTAATCAACTAAGCCATGGCACCAAGCACCCCCTCAAGTCTCCCCCTAAACACCTCCAATGACGGCGACTCCACCACCTCCCTGGGCAGCCCATTCCAATGGGCAATCACTCTCTCTGTGTAGAATTTCTTCCTAACATCCAGTCTAAACCTCCCCTGGCTCAGCTTGAGACTCTGTCTTCTTGTTCTGGTGCTGGTTGCCTGGGAGAAGAGACCAGCCCCTGCCTGTCTACAACCTCTCTTCAGGTAGTTGTAGAGAGCAATAAGGTCTCCCCTGAGCCTCCTCTTCTCCAGGCCAAGCAACCCCAGCTCTCTCAGCTTCTCCTCACAGGGAGCTGGTTTGGTTTCTAAGTTAATTTGGTTAATTTGGTTTGTTTTATAAGTTAAAACAGAATGCATTGTAATTTTGTAATTTGGTTGGATTGTTTTAGTGGCAAATCACCCATCTAGTTGAAAATACATGACTAACAGCTGCAGAAGAGGGTTTTTTTGCAGACAGAAAATAAAAAGGAGACTTGGATTAAACATGTATTTTATTTACTGAATACATTAAGTATTCCTGAAAAACAAGTATATTTTTGTTGCCTCTATATATGCTCGGAACTGTCCACCTTCCATATACCATGTTTGAAGGTGATCAACTACTTATGTACTATAGAATTTTTCCCAAAGCTATTCCATGGGGGACTACTGACTGCCACAGCTGTATCTACTGCTTATTTGAGCTAGGTTCCCTCTAAAAATGTGCTTCCATGAATTTGTCATCTAGTGATACTTAGTTTTGACCATACTTGTTTGATCTTAAAAGCTTCACGAGGCTTGTGAGGACAAAGAGTTTAGGCTCAAAGCCTCAGTAATTTAAGTTCTGCTTTCTGTCAGTGGGGATTTCTGTTCTGTCAATGACTGTTTCACAACTCATCTGACAGTATTCAGTGAAGTAATGGATTTCAATGGGACGGGTTAGCAAATCATAGAATATGGCAAAAAGAGTGGAGGACAAATAGCTGTCACAACATCTCAAAAAAAGATTAAAAGAGATGGGGGTCAGAATTATTTGACAAACTGTATCAGCATTGTAAAATACTCTCCTGATAGCAAGCTGTGGCATTTGGTTCTCTTACTTTTCTAGTGTTTCGGGTTACCTTTTCTGCCTGTGATCAATTCTTTTATTCATTATGGAAAAAGAAAACTACTTTTTGTCTATTTTGTGATCTGCTTGCTTTTTCCTCATGTGACTTTGCCTCTCTTGTTCTCTGACACTTTGATATGACAAACTATCATTAAAAGGTTTTGGAAAATATTCGTGGCTGAACTTCAGTTTAAGCTTGACTTCCATCACCAGCTGAAAGTCTTCACTCAGAAAAAGCTCAGAAGTTTTATGCAAGTTGTAACAATCTTACTTTATGCAAGTTATTGCAATTGCTATTTTCCATTTGGAGTCTCAGCAGCAGAGCAGAGCTAGAATGAATGGTGTTTGGGAGCATCTGCAGAGAAGATTTGTTTTCTTCTTGCTTTCATTGTACTTGACTTGAAGATGTGCTTCTAATTTCTCCCCTGTGCAAGTACCAGATTTGCTTGCTGGCAAGTTCTCTCTAGCAGTAAATGGTGCCAACATTTGATAAAAGGAGTGTCTACCTTTAAAATAAGTTGAGTAAATTGATAAAAGCCATGCTACTGGGTTAGTCAAAGCTTCTCAGCTGCTGAGCATGCTGATGTAGGGGCAAACAGGAAGGGAGAAGAGAGTAGCACCACAGGATCACCAAGTTGGGAACAGATGTTAGTCAGTTGGAGGGTAGAAAGACTCTGCAGAGGGACCTCAACCGACTGGACAGATGGGCAGAGTCCAGTGGGATGGTATTTAATAAGTCCAAGTGCCGGGTGCTGCACTTTGGCCATGGCAACCCCACGCAGAGCTACAGGCTGGGCTCAGAGTGGCTGGAGAGCTGTCAAACAGAGAGGGACCTGGGGGTGCTGATTGACACCTGCCTAAACATGAGCCAGCAGTGTGCCCAGGTGGCCAAGAAGGCCAATGGCATCCTGGCCTGTATTAGGAATAGTGTGGCCAGGAGCAGGGAGGTCATTGTGGCCCTGTACTCTGCATTGGTTAGGCCACACCTTGAGTACTGTGTCCAGTTCTGGGCCCCTCAGTTTAAGAAGGACATTGAGACTCTTGAACGTGTCCGGAGAAGGGCAACAAGGCTGGTGAGAGGCCTTGAGCACAAGCCCTATGAGGAGAGGCTGAGGGAGCTGGGATTGTTTAGCCTGGAGAAGAGAAGGATCAGAGGTGACCTCATTGCCCTCTACAACTACCTGAAAGGTGGTTGTAGACAGGAGGGGCTTGGTCTCTTCTCCCAGGCAACCAGCACCAGAACAAGGGGACACAGTCTCAAGCTGTGCCAGGGGAGGTTTAGACTCGAGGTGAGGAAAAAGCTCTTCACTGAGCGAGTCATTCGTCATTGGAATGGGCTGCCCCCCCGGGGAGGTGGTGGAGTCGCCGTCCCTGGAGGTGTTCAAGGGGAGATTGGATGTGGCACTTGGTGCCATGGTCTAGTTGTGAGGTCTGTTGGGACAGGTTGGACTTGATGATCCTTGGGGCCTCTTCCAACCTTAGTTACTGTGATACTGTGATCACCGTTTGTGGAGTATGCAGTATGCTGCTTCTTCCCCTTCAGGCATAACTGGGAGTAGCAGCACACCCGGACTCCAGTAAGCAATTTGTATGAAATGAAAATCTGGAGTTAGGCAGCCAAATATTGCAGAATATTTTTTTGCCTCCTAGTAGAGTACAATTAGGAAGCTACTTTGGAATAAAGTTAATGGAGGGTGTTTACACACCCTTAATGTTTGAATTGTATGTGATACCTTTTGATTTTCTTTTAGATCAGTTCTAGTGCATTTTACAAGGTATATAGAATCTGAAGGCATCTGCCTGTAGTTTAAGTTATCCAAGCCATGTCAGATGTGCTGCTGAGTGGAGAGAGGTGGCAGGCAGAGAAAGCCCCGGTTCTCACTGACGCGCTGTGGAACATTCGCTGCCCAAGCAGAGCGGACAGATATCCACACTTACTTGCATCTCTGCTGAAGGGCTCTCTTTCAGGAGTCAGCCCTGAAAATTTATATTTCTCTTAGTTGATGTTTTGCATAATGCAGCAGGACATGAGTGGATATGGCCTGGAATTTGAGCAGGTGCTGCTGAGCACAACTCCAGCAGAAAATGTACACCTAGTAGTACCAAAGCAAACAAAAAAGCCTCAGGATCTTCATTTTCAGAGTACACACTCTTAGCTGGTGTGCAACAGCTAGAGCCCCCCAAATTATGTGCTCAGGTATGGGCACTAGAGCAGGCTATGGCAAGATGCACTCATGCCCCACAGCAGCCCCTGGATCTAGGACAAATGTACTCAGGTGTTGTATGCTCCTGTACTCTCCAGCAGGCATCCTTTTCATCCCATTGCCTTTCACTGGGTACAGCATGCTGCTCTTGCTGGAAAGAAACCAGCAGCACATTTATTTGCTCAGTATCAGCCTCCTGTGATTGCTCTGTGGGCAGCAGGCTCTCATGTGATACACCAGCCCATCCATACTGCAAGACATATTTGGGCTTGTTGTAAAGATGAACCTTCCTCTCTTCCCCCCTCCCCCCTTTTGTTTTTTAATTTTATTTGGGATGGTGTGGGTGGGTTTTTTCCCTTTTTTTTCTTTTTCTTTCTTTTCTATTTTTTTTTTGTGGAATCTGGGCCTTTATCCATACAAAGAGTTACTAAAGAAGTAAGTGAGAAACACAAAGCTCCACTGTTGCAGGCTTTAAGGAGATAAAGAGATTGAGAAAAGCCCCTAAGAAATGCAGAAAGGATCTCTCAGTGTCAGGAAGCAAGCAGTAACACCTCTACATTGACAGGAAATAAATCCTTTACCAGTTAGCAGTACTTAAAACAGAAATACAAGGTAGTGTAATGCTGGACTGAAAAAAATGCTAATTTTTAATCCAAACACAGATTCTGCTGTGTCCCAGATGATTATGGCCTTTCCGTCTGAAGTGTGTGCTAACTCCACAGTATGACTGCACTGTTGCTGTTACAGCAGCAGAGAAAATCACCTGCTGCACGATTTTGTTATGCTTAGGAAAATTGTGGTCAAGTGTTTCAAAGTGTCTAGCCTAGCCTGTTGCTCTACTTTAAACATAACCAGTAGGAAAGGCAATCAGCTTCTCTTTCCCTCACTTTATTACATGCTATAGTTCCTTGCAGAAAAGTCTCATTACTAGTCCTGTACGTTGAAAAAGTCCTCTAGATTGCTTGACATTAGCCATGTAAAATTGAGTTTATCATTCCATTGGGTAAATCTGAACTATGAGTTGAACCAATAAACTGCTGTTGAATACAGAATCATTTAAACAGCTGCATGCAATCTCACTGCAGATTGCATTTCTTTACATGCACCTTGTATATTGTTAGAATTTTACTGGAACTTGTCTGGAGCTCATAATACCTTTGAAAAAACTCACAATTTTTGTGAGAACCCACACTGAAAAATGGTAACATCTGCTTTATATTAGCAGCACATTTTAATGTTCATACACATTTATATGTTCGTTGCTACCAGTAAGGATGAAGAGGTATAATAAGTTTATGTGATGGAATGATTATTTTTATCTGTGTCTTTTCATAGAGAGAAATTCTTGAACAGCAACAACGAGAGAGATATGACACAAGTTTTCATAGCATGTGTATGTTCTGTGATCAAGAATTCACAGGAAACAGGTTTGTTTATTGACCCGTTTGCTTTTGGTTTGGTTTTTTGTATCTGCTCTGTGTCTTTGTCTATGGTTTTAATGTAATTGAACCACTAGTGCCTAATAGTAGGAGGCAGATGATACCATTAATTTTCAGGTCTAGTTTAAGTATTTCTTTCACATGCAGTGCCATTTTAAGTGGACTCTATCCTTAATTCTTTATTTTTTCAAGTACAATGCTGAAGTTAGGAACTGAACCAGTATACAGAGTGAGTTTCTCAACAGTTGTTTTAGTGCAAGGAATGCTGTTTATCACACAGAATCACACACAAAAGTTAGGGACAGGAAGAGACCTTGAAAGATCACCCAGTCCAAGCCCCTGCCAGAGCAGGATCACCTATACCAGGTCACACAGGAACACATCTGGGCATGTTTTGAATCTCTCCAGAGAGGGAGATGCCACAACCCCCCTGGGCAGCCTGTTCCAGTGCTCCATCACCCTCACAGTGAAAAAATTTTTCCTCCTGTTTCCATGGAATTACCTATGCCTCAACTTCCACCCACTGCCCCTCGTTCTGTCATTGGGCATCACCAAGAGCCTGGCTCCATCCTTGGCACTCACTGTTTACATATTCATAAACATTAATGAGGTCACCCTTTACTATCTTCTAGGTTTAGTATCCTGGAGGTGTTTAAGACCAGGCTGGATGAAGCTCTGGCCAGCCTGATCTAGTGTGGGGTGTCCCTGCCCCTGGCAGGGGGTGTGGAACTAGATGATCCTTGTGATCCCTTCCAACCCTAACTGATACTATGATACTCCAAGCTAAAGAGCCCCAGCTCCCTCAGTCTGTCCTCATAAGGAAGATGTTCCACTCCCATAATAATTTTTGTGGCTCTGCGCTGGACTCTTTCAAGCAGTTCCCTGTCCTTCCTGAACTGAGGGGCCCAGAATTGGACACCATACTCCAGATGTGGCCTCACCAGGGCAGAGTAGAGGGGTAGAAGAACTTCACCTATTAGCCACACCCCTTCTAGTACACCCCAGAATGGCATATTGGCATTTATGCCGATATGTCTGTTAAAATATATTTCTGTCCAGTCAGACATTTTCTTATTCGAGCCTTACCAAACCAGTGTAAATTTGAAGTTCAGTTGAAAAGAGGTGAAAAAAATTAGAGTGAGAATAGAGTGCTTTGTAGCATGGCTCAAGTGCAAGCAGCAATTCCAATCAAGTGCTTGCTCTGAAAAAAACTTCTTTGTACATAGTAAATCAGTTTCAGCTGAAGAGACTGAATCTTATCTCTGAATGCCTGCTTGCATGGATAGTTCTGGTACTCTGAAAAGGAAGAAGGACCCAGATTCATGACTCTGCAAGTCATCCCAATGTTGTGTGAGTGTCCTACTCTCCTTACTACCCAGTATAACAAAATTTATGTCATTTCACCCCCCAAGAACTTCATCCTCTACTTACTAACAGGTAGAACACGTGATTTGAAAATCATGCCAGAATTGTGGTGAAAGCAAGGCTTAGCAGTGTCAATTCTTCGATTTTTAGTCTCCAAAAGCAAAAGTTTAAGGTCTGTAAAGATACTAGGCAGCTAAGGCATTAACCAGTATAGATCTATCAGAAAATATCTTGTTGGAACATCCATTGTTTGTTCATCCATACTTTGGAGTGCTGCTGGTGTTGCTAATGCTGCGGGAAGCAATACTGATGTAAAAGCATATCACATCCAAGAAATTCTGCTCTGCTAACCAGCATAAAGAAAACTGACAAATAGCTTTTTAGAATTTTTCTTAAAACAGATATTTGAAATGTGATTTTCTTGCTCAGGTCGATAAATGAGCTTTGCTGACAGTGAGGGTTAAAATAAACTGTATTGTAATTTTTGTTTAAAGGATTATTTCATGCATGTGGATTAAGCAGTTGAAATGGTAAACTTTTCAGTAAAGTGGCATTCTTTTTTCCTAGCAGTGGCAATAACATTGTTATTGTTTATTTAATATATTGGCTTTAATGAATTTTTAGAGCAATTGTTATATTTTGAGTCACTATTTGAGTAATTCTCATATGTATCTAAATATGTAATGTTCTTTTTGGATATCATTTGCAGATCTATCCTGCTCAATCATATGGCAAGAGAGCATGCTTTTAATATTGGGTTGCCAGACAACATTGTGAATTGCTGTGAGTTTTTAGCTGTATTACAGGAGAAGCTCGACAAGTAAGTAGGTTTTTTTGTCTTGTTCTTTTGAAATGGCCTTAGATCATATATTTTTTGAGCTTGGCAATAAATTGGATTAAGATTAATCCAATGTCCATGGTTGGTTAAGAAGAAACAAAGAGAAAATGTGTGTTTATTGTGAGTTCTCTTACACATTTCACAATTTCCTCTGAAAATAATAACACATCCCTTTTTCTTGTAACTGCTAATGTTCCTCCTTCTCATTATAACAATCTTTTTGCTAAACATGTCTTTAATCACTGAGTCCAAGTTCTTATACCAGTCTTCATTTGTCTCTCTGTATCAATAATGTGCAATATTTGGTCTCTCCCTTCTCTACTGCTTACAAAGTACAACTCAGAGTAGAAGGGGAAAGCCAATGTATACACTGCCTCAGAAACACATAGCCCTGAGGTGACCAAAGGAGTTAAAAGGGGAATTTGGGAGAAGAACTTGGGTAGCGAAGACCAAGCAAATCTTCACTTTGAGTTTCCTTTGCAAGTATCTAAGTGTCTTTATGGACCTCATAAATGGGACAATATGAAGTATGCCTCAAATATAAATTGGGCTCTATCAGAAGTTGTACTTCCTTAAGAATGAAACTGTAGCATTAAGAAATTTATTAGATTTTAATACAATCTAAACATAGACTGCAGGAAAAATTTGCCTCATTCTCAGGCTCAGTTATGAAAAGCCACAGAACAGTGGGATTTGTGAAAACTGGGATATGGAAACTAGATTAAATATCCTTCCAAGTAAATTTAGGATCCATTGGTTTGTATGTCTGAGAAATAAAAAAAAAAATTTAAATCAAAAGGAAAGGAGCAGCAACGTTGTCCAATTTAGTCACACACATACAAAGAGCATGCAGTCACAATAGATACATTAACTTATTCCAGAAAAGTGTATTAAGAATGCCTTTTATGTATCGTTTGTTGCCTAATGCACTGAGTTACCATGCTCACTGGTAAAACTCAGCTTGACTATTGATCATTAGCACCTGAGTCATTCCTTTAGCTGGTGGTTTCTCAAAGCCAGTCCTCCTTGTAGTTTATGCACATGCTGAAATTGCTTCCAAATCAGTGAAAGGCCACTCCTTCTACTGCTAAGACTTCATAGGAAGAAAAGTACCTGAAAATATAATGAAGAAGAGAAAATTCTTGTTTCAGGCAATTAGCATGACTACATTGTATATGCCAAGGAAAAACATTATGAACTCTTCCTGGGAATACCTTTCAAAAGTAGAGCAAATGTTTTGCTGTTAACATGTGGAGCAATGCAGATATTAAAGTTCATAGACTTACTCTGCCATCTGACCTTTGAGTCACCAACAAAGCAATATATAGATTTTGGGGCTGCAAGTGCAAGGAGAACTGAAAATTTCTTTTACACTGAGCCTAAATGTTACAGCACTTCTTGGAAGGCAAACAGATACTGAGAATACTGAACTGCTGTTCCACACACAATAGCTGAGGGGAGTCTGGATGCGTCTTGGCTGAAGTAGCATAAGGATTTTCAGGGTGTAGGTACAGACCTGCTAGGCACAATATTATTGGGGTTTGTGGGAGCAAATGTTTAAGTAAGAAAATAATTTTCTTCTTCAACATCTATATCTTAAACCCTGGGGAAATCAGGGAAAGACACTGTTAGAATTCCTTGACTAGACAAAGAAGCATGCTTTCATCTGTGCATAAGAAGAGGGGAGTGTTGGGGGGGAGAATTTATAATTTTCATTCAAGAGCCACTGCATTTTTTTAATATCTGTTATTTGTGATGTCTTAAAGTGCTGTCATTTATCCTTCCCATCATAGTTTTTCCTGTTAGCCAGCATATCCAATACAAAGACATAGCCAGAGCTCCAAAGCTTTTGTTTAATGAGAAATTATTTTCTAGAAGTTTTCTCCATTCTGCTGCAGAGATAATTTTTCAAACATCCCAAGAAACTTGGCACAATATGTAAACCATCCTTATAAGAAAAATGTTTTAGCACCTTGGCTAACTAGAGGCCCATCCATCAAACAAGGATGTTCCTATGAGCTCAGGGCTCTGCCAGAAAAAAAATGACCACCATCTATTTCAGGGAAATATTTCAGGGAGATGTCCATTTAAGGTGAAATGCAGATTATTGCCCTCATAGGCTACTTTTTGAGTCAGGAGATGTCACTTAATTCTTTGTAGGCTGAACCTTCAGGTGTCAGTTGATACTGTGATGGAGAGAACAATTATTTTATAGTACTTCTAACAGAGAATTTAAGACATGTACTTCTGCTTTGTTTTAATTGGAAGACATGCTGCTGTAAACAGTTTATTAATGGATGTTTTCACCCCAGTTAATGTGTGTGTGTGTATATATATAATCATGTCTGTGTATGCGTGTATGTGCTTAGACATGTATTTTAATATACACAAATGTGTGTGTATCAGTGTATTTACTAATTTTTATTTCTCAGGATTTCAAAACCTGCTGGTCACCCTGCCAAACTTTCCTTTACCTTCCATACTGAGTTAGAAACACAAAACTTAGGGGTTAGTTCGTTTAAATTGTTTATAAAGATATCAGTTGATTTTTAGTTGGTTTTTTTCATTCTGAATTACTAAGAAAAAGTTACTTATGGACTGGATGCCAGTATAAGTGCATGACGAGCTAAGAGTTCATATGCTGACCAACCAGCAACCCTCCTGTGCCCTGGTGCAACAATTTTGAGTAATAAAACCTTTCTCCCACTTTGCATGTGGGAAACTTTACTGATAATAAGAAGTTTACTGTTTACTGATAATAAACAGTACACTTTTTATTATCTATATTTTCATTTTATGTCATTTTTATCATCTCCATATTTGACTTTACAGTAATCTAAGATTGTCATATATGTGCCTTTTTTTACGTAAACTTTCGTTTAGCTGGCTCTCACGTGTTTAAGGTGGAGATATGCACAGTAAGATTAATCCTATTTAAGAATATGATCCTGTACTATTTTTGTTTTAACATGCTGACATATTTTCTTTTTTATCTTAGTTTGCAGTGTTTGTACTGTGAAAAAGTCTTCAGAGACAAAAACACGCTTAAAGATCACATGAGAAAGAAGCAGCATCGCAGAATCAATGCCAAAAACAAAGATTATGACAAATTTTATGTCATTAATTACTTGGTAAGTGGTTCTTTGAGTAATTAGTAAATTGACTAAAGTGATACAGACAATATCTTGTAAAAAGTGAATAATTTTAAACCAGCAATTAGTACAAAGGTCAAAAATCAAGTGAGGGACTCTGAAGAAAGATGCTCATTTATGGTATTATATTCTGGATAATTGTTAAGCTAAGAGATAGTAAACATTTGTTGTTGAGAATCGATTTTGAGAGATGCAGGAATGCAGCTTGAAGAGATACTAATCACCATGTTATTAGTGTTCAGTTTCTGCTTTTATAACCAGAAGGGAAAATGAGTAATGAACTAAATGGAGGTCTAACTCTAATGCTATTGGCTTTGAGCTTGTTTTCTACAAACCTTAAGCTGGAAGTGCTCTTCAGAGTATAAATTAAATGCAAAGAGGAGGAAAATGAAAGATACATAGATGAAAGAAAATGTGTTCGTGTTTAGCCTCCAGGTAGGTGTATGTTACTAGTTATTAATATTCTTTATTCTGGGCCTTTGAGAGTGTGTATGAGTGTGTATGTAACAGATTTTCACTTTCTGTCTTCATCTCACAGTTATACAGGCTGCTTCAAAAGCTGTTACATTCGGTACCAGAAGTACCTATATTTCACCTGAACAATCACTGTGCCTCCTACCCAGGATGGAGTGAGCTCCTTCTGTGATCCTGTACACTGTCCTTCCAATGATCTGAGGCTTCTGTTTTCTTTTCTAGATATTCAAATATCACTGCTTTAAAAACCGAACTGTACTTGCTGCACAGTGGGAAAATAGTTGTGAAGTTCTGCAGGATAGATGTTCTCAGCTTCTCAAAAGAACTGAGCATTCAAGTCTTCCCAGCAAGCTAGCAGATTTGAGTTTAGCAATGTAATGGATTTAAGTTATTTTTAATGTTTTTTTTACTAGTGTTGCAGTTGATCTTATGTTTTCAGAACTTGCCATCCTCTTTAAATTACCTTCTGTCTCTAATTTGCATTCATTGTTCAAATCTGAATCTGCCCCAGCTTTGATCAGGAAATTGAGATAGATGACTGCCCAGAAGCACATTATCACCATGTACTCCCTCAGAAATTATTGAGATATGCAGGGAGGTCATAACAACAGTGCAGACACAGTGGCTGTGTCATGTTAATGAGCATAATGAGCAAAATATGCCTGAGTAAATATAACAGCAAGACTCATACTCATATACCTAACCTCTTTTCCAACTCTTTCCAGTACCTCCAAAACTGGTGGTTCTGGACCATGCTGTTTACTGAGGGTGATCTTTGGCTTATATACTTCCTGAACCACATCCAAGTATTGTCTGTATGGTACTGCTGGCATGACCACAAAACATGCAAACTCTTAAACAGTGGGGACAATCACAGGACAGTGCACAGGTCAGGGCCATTGTGCTCTTTAATTATTGTTGGTATTTTCACAGAATCACATCATGTTAGGGGTTGAAAGGTGTTCCAGCCCTTTGATCATCTTTGTGGTCTCCTCTGGCCTCACTCCAATAGCTCTGTGTCCCTCCTATTATGGGGACAACATAACTGGACACAGTATTTGAGGTGAGGTCTCACCAGAACAGAGGAAGGGGACAGAATCACCTCTCTTGACCTGCTGGCCATACTCTAGGCAACTATAAGCAGCAGTGATCACTTTTTTTTTTCCTCATAAGACTGTCACTTCATCACAACTTACAGAATCTTCTGGAGGGCTTTGAATCTTTCCCCAGTCCATGGATGGTCCTTTTTCTTGTAGGAATCTATGAAATAGATTCTTAAATCCTTCCAGGTCCTTTTTAGGGTGCTTTAGCTCCTTTGATATATGTAGTCTAGAGCAGATTCTAATTAATGTAGTAGGATTCTTTTATTCAAGCTGAGTCTATATTCAGTGAATTCTAGTTATTATGCAAGGTCTGCATAATAATAATGACTTTGGTACCTCTCCCCAGCACTTCACAATTTTTAACATGTACTATCAAGCCTTATCAAGTTCTCAAAGATTCTTAAAGATCAATGCTTCACATTGCTCTAAATGACCAGAGGAATTACATAATTCCACAGGCATGGATTAGATACCTTACCTGAAAGGACAGATGAACTGTTTTAGAACCTACTAATGAATGAATCTTGATGTAAAGATCTATTTTTTTTATGTTTTGTCAGAAAAGTTTGCATTTTGAGATTGTAACAAAGACTTTCAATATGCCACTTTGATCACATTTGTTTTCACCATAAGGAGGCTATAAGACTAAGTAGGTCTCTAATGCTAAGCATCACGGTATCACAGTCTTAGCCACTTTACATTTAGGGTGTGCACCATAAAGCTTTTCTGTCAGCAACCACATCTTAAGCTATTTAAATTAATCTCTCTTTAATACAACCACCTTACAAACATCATTGTTCTTTTTTTAAGAATAATTCTCCTTTACACATTGCCTTCACCATGCACTGTGTTAGAATAGTCTTACAAAGCGGGAACTGGCAGTTTCCTTTATTTTGTCGCTTTGGGGCTGAGAGACTTTAAGGGCTTTTTGTTCAGATGTCATGAGAATGTTTGCTGAATTGCCCCATGATCTTCTGGCCAGTTCCTACTTGTGTTTTTAAGCTAATGGCAAAGTTCCCATTGATTTCATTTAGAGCAGTAGGTTTGTCTGCCACCTTCCTTTCTCTCCATTCTTGTTTTAGCTTCACTTGTGTTTTTAATGCAGTTGTGAGAACCTGGGTTTATAACACACATTTTATGTCTGTGTGTTGGTAATTCCCTCCCCTAAATTTCCAGTTTGGCATAGTGCTGAGAAATAGAAGTGCAAATTCTTTTGCCAATATTATGGTATTGTGATATTTTCCATGGCTTCTGTCATGACCTACAAGCTGTTTTTATTTGTCCACCCTCATGTTACTGACATGTTCTGTTGCTCACAAGTTATTGTTAAGAGTATTATGTGTGATATTCAGTAGGAGTCATAACTTTTTTTATTGTGTGCATGTGTAATAGATTTCTTTCATAAGCAAGTGTCAGAAGTTTATTATTATATAGTTACATTAAGTTAAAGGGGGAGTTTTGCAATTATGCAAATTACCTGAAAGGCAGCGGGGTCACTTCCCCAGTGGATTTGCAAGTCTTTGTCAGCATTCTGTAAGTATGAGAGGTGATACCAGTCGTATTCTCAAAGGCTTGAAGTGTAAATTCAAAAAGATCAACTGATAGCAGAGGGTGAAAAACTGAGCACCAATGCTTCCAGGCCATGTATGTAGGGTACCTTATTTTTCATTTCTCAGAAAAAATCCTTCCAACTTAATCTTCTTGTTTCTGTGCCTGTGTTCTCCTGTGGTCTCATGGCTCACCTTGCACAAAGAGCCAAGTGAAAATGGGGAGGGAAAAACATTGTAGTCAGTGGTGCATGCTGGAGGCCATAAAAGAGCAGAAGGCAATAGTAAAACTTATTCATAGCCCAGTGAACTGAGGTGGACCCAGACTGACAGGGACTTCCCTTCTGTGTTCACCTGATTGTTACTAGCAGCACTTCAAGTATAGTGTCTCCTTTGTGGGAAGAACAATGCTTGTTTCAAAATTGACTGATGCCATATGTCTGCAGTAACGTAGCATCACTACAATCAATACACCTATGACTGAGGAAGATAGCTAAAAATGTTAGCTGTTACTGGAAAACTTGTTTCACAAAGCCCCTGCTTTTCCTCAAAGATAAAAATATTCTTCTCATTGTTGTCAAGCCCTAAATCATTATGATTATTATTAGTAGTAGCTGGGGACCAGGAGAAGAATGTTTTGTTGCAGGGGGTACCTTTTATATTTAACCTGTTTTGACTTACACTGTGTACATTTTGTACAGCAGTAAAGGAAAACCCTTCATCAGCTGGTAAAGGTTCAGGACTTAGTAATTCCCCCAGTTTGGGAAATACTTCATATCAAAATTAATCCAATCTCTATTAATTAGGTTTGGAGTGAGACCATCTCTTCTATGTCACAAAGCATCTTGAGGTCTGCAACAATATAAAACAATTCAGATGATTGCAGTAAGGCAGGTGAAAGGATGGATAAGAGTAAATTTGTAGGGGAAATCAGCATCTGTTTGGAGTTCTGAGTTCCCTAGGCCTGGAACTACATTTACATGTAGTTCAGTAACTGTTCTTTTGGGAAAACTGCTTGACATACAAGCTGCTGTTCCTAGTTTCTCCCATCTCAGCACTTCTCAGGTTGGCGTATGTTGCCTCGGTGAAGCGTGCAGACGTTCTCCCTGCAGAATGCTTAAAGCTGTACTCAAGTTGAGAAGATAAATTGTCTGCGAGTCAATTAATCTCTCTGCATTTAGACTTTCTTTTGGAAATCAAATCACACACATTTGCATGCTCCTCTCTCTTTTGTGTAGGAACCGCCTGTCTGAGGTACGCAAGTAGTTTTGATGGCTTTTTTTTTTAAGTTGGTTTACCTTGAATATATAGCAAGGCCTACAGTTTTTTTAATGATATGTTTACTACTGTTTGAGCTATTGAGAATATTGAGTTTGGCTTTTTCTCTGGTTTTGTTAAGAATTTCTTGGGAATCGCTAGAGATGATTGGTGGGAACTCTTGCATCTTAGATGGAAGAGGAAGAGGAGTTGAATGCTTAACAAAGGCACCCTTGGTCCCAAAAGCCTGACAATCTGTAGAACTAAAAAAGAGTTTTAAACCAGAAAAACTTAATAAGCTGGAATAGCCTTAAGAATGTTTTGAAGAACTCTTTTCCACCTAATTGCTCAGTTTCAGTGCACTTTCATTGCAGTGTCCCTAGTTACCCATTCACCATGCAACTTTCCAGTGGTACAAGACATAGTTAGACATTTCCTTTTTCTGGTTTTGGGTTTTTTGCTGGTTTTGGATATTTTTGTCTGAATATCAATAGATGAGGGAAACGGAGACCTTCTGCAAGGTGTTATCTGCTCTCATCACAGAAATATCTGAAAGAGACGGCAACAGTAACACAGCAACAATAACAAAGCTTCTGTTTTTTCCCTTTCACCTTTAACTAAAAGGTGAAGCTTAACATTGGCTGCTGGTTTGAACTTAGTCTTTTGTGCACATGTACTTCAAGATGGAGAAGGGAAAAATTGTGAGCATTTCTCTTCGTGCTGCAGTGGTTGTGAGCCACTATCCTCTCGTTAAGGTGTTAACATTAGTAGCCTTAGGAAACTAGTGTGCAGCTGGGAGAACATGTGGTGAGAGGTGTTAATGGCTTTGTGTTATCTCACAGTAATGGTGACATTAATGAGTCTCCCCTGTAACTCAGAGAGTTTACACACTACCGTGCAGCATCACTGAATTAATTACTGTATTTTTATTCTGTAATATATGATGACATTACATTTAAAGCTGTCTAGAGACATTTGTTTATCATTTACCTGACAGACACTAACAGCTTTGAAAGTTCTCATTAAATTGTTAAATGATGGGTATCTTTTCCTTCTTTTCCAAACAACCATAAAAGCAATAGTAACAGTTCTTCACTGAGGATGTTATTAAATATATTTATTAGAGGGAACATTTTAATGAAATAAATGAAAGAAAGATCTTTCTAATAGCTATGGTGTTTGTGACTCTTTCACAGCCATCGAAAGTATGAGTTCAAAAAACCTATTTTGATTACTGGTTAGTTTGCTCAGGTTTATTTTTAAAGGCAAGAAGAATCAGAGAAAAGAAAAACACTAGCTCAAGATCACTGCTGGTATTTCAGTAGAGTGCTTCAGCTTTTTATTGCCGGTTATTTATATTGCAGTCATGCTGGAAGTGCTTGGCATTGTGCTGAACACTGCACAAATGTATTGTGATATACTTTGTGATGAAGGTCTTTAAGATAAAAATAAACAACACAAAAGGTGAAAGGGAGAATGGAACACATTGAATAGTTGTGCTTACACTCACATCTGAGAAGGGGATGGAAGGGAAACTGGGGTCTAGCTCAGAAATCTGTGCCCTGGTTCATACTGCCTTCCTGGAGTACTCTGTACCCAAGTATACACTGTGTGTTTTTACTGATGTAACCTTATACAAGGTATGAGCACTGACTGGTGTAGCTATCCGAGGTGAGGTCTCGGGTGTGATAGCTGCATTGATTAAGCAGCATATGTTACACGAAGAGCAAGATAGGCAGATTGGATTAAGCAAATGTGGTGGCAAACTCAAGACAGTGGTAACATACCCACCTCAGGTACACTTTAGGACTGTTTTACGTAGAACTTGAAGCCTCTTTGTGAGACCTCTGTGCCAAAGAAATACAACAGTGATCCAAAATAAGATGTTGATTGTGACTTCTCAGATGTTCGTTCAGTTGATATATAAAATGTGACATGAATTGGAAAATGGTTTTGCTCTTTTCTTTTTTTCTCCCCAGGAATTTGGAAAGTCCTGGGAGGAAGTGCAGTCAGAGGATGACCGAGAACTGCTAGATAACTTAGAAGAGTAAGAGTATAATGTGCCCATTATAAAGACTTGAAAGTTTGTCATTGTTGGAAGCAATTACTAAAACCCACTTGAACAGGTTTTGTTCAAATTTTAAAATCAAGAGTAAAATCAAAAACATCAGCATGAGAAGTAAATAGTATGAAAAAGTCTGATTACTAGATTTTGAAGGAAACCTGTCACCAGTTCTGATTGAGGCCAACACTGACCTCTCTTCTGCAGTCCAGGCATTCAGGTCACTGCACAGTGGCTTCCTTGCCAGTAGAGAATTGCATAAGCAGGAAGTAATTTGTGGATGTCAGAGCCCCTAACCTTCCTGGTTCTGTCTGAGACCTGCGTTTCATTTTGCTTGACTATGGCTGGTTGCAATAATATTTCTCAGTAGTAATGGAGTTCTAAATAGATGTGTTGGCAAAGTTTTCCCCATGTGCATGTCTAAATGTAGTGTAAATGGGAGTCACTTTCAGGAATAATAATATTTGATAAGTAAATAACACTTAGAGTGAACCCTGCCTGATGATTCTGGCTTTGGCTGGTGTACTGAAAGATTAGAAAGGTATGAAGAATTTTAAAAGACCTTATGAAAATAAACACTGAACACAGTATTTGATTACTTGCCACACTGGATGAAAACTGAAGTTAAGATTTGTTTATTAGTGAAAGCACATTCAAGTAGAGCTTACTGCCTGTCAACACAGGAATTACCCAACAGTAACTGCTTATTTATTCTTGAATCTGTAAAAATTTTTGACTGTAAACCAGATTCTAATCATGTGTGTTCCGCCCCTTTGAAGTATTCATTTTCCCTGGATTTAGTTCAAATGGTGTGAGTGCAGAATCTGAAGCGTTTTCCCTCAAAATGTCTTTTCTCTTTTCCACAACAAAATTAATCCTTTTGACTCTTGTCCATTAAGAGATTGGTCTGACTGGGAAGAGCATCCTGTATGTGCAGTTTGCCTGTTCTGTGAACAACAGACAGACACCACAGAAAAACTGTATCTTCACATGCAGGTAAGACTTGTTTTTAATAAAAATTCTTTGACCAGTTTGGAATTTAAAAGTAGGATTGGAGAATCTTTGGTAAGAACAAATTAGTTGCTGCATTAGAATGCCCTTTTTGGCATAGAACTAAAAAAGAAAGATGCTTGTAAATCACATGCACCTCCAGCATCTGTTCTCTAAAATACGTAGAGGAGTCCAGTTTTACACAGAGAATATGAACAGCTATTACTTGTGAGTGTACAGACTGTTACAGGCAGTGAAGAGGTAGTATCTTTAATATTGTAGTGGCTTAATGATTTAATACACTTAACTGCTATTATCTGTGTTTTAGTTTTAATAAACTATTTAACAGAACATTGGAGTTCAGCAGATGAAAGTATGCAATGAAATGAAACTTCAGGGCTTCATTTCATGTGTCAGCATTTGTGCGTCTGTATGCATGTGTTTGTGTCAGTCTATGAAGACATGAGCTGTTTTTAACTTGGAATAGTAGAAGTAGTGGAAACATGATATTTTTTTATTTCCTTTGTTTTTTTCCTCCAGAAATCACATGGATTTGACTTTCCTAAAATAAAGTCAGAGCATGGTGAGTTAAGAGATGCTGTAATTGTCAGTATTTGCCACTATTATAGAGAAAACCACATCATAAGAACAGTGGAAAACAACTGTATTGGTTTGCTTTTTGTTCAGACATTTAATTTTTCCATTATGGAAACTGTTTCTGCTTACAAAAGAAAACCAAGAACATTTTATTTTTCTGAAACTGTTTTTAATGCCAAGGATGTGTGCTATTTTCATTTGAACCACTGGATTCTTGTGCAGAGTAGCTTCTACAAATACCCACACTATGAGTTTCGGTTCTGGCTGCTGGAGCCCTGAATGTATTACTATTACCACATTATCACAGTACATCAGAGGTTGGAAGGGACGTCCAGTGCAACTCCCCTGCCAAAGCAGGAACACTTAGGGTAGTCCGCACAGGAATGGATCCAGATGGGTTTTGAATGTGTCCAGGGAAGGAGACTCCACAACCTCTCTGGGCAGCCTGTTCCAGTGCTCCATCACCCTCACTGCAAAGAAGTTTCTCCTCTTGTTGAGGTGAAATCTTCCATGTTCAAACTTGTACCCATTGTTCCTTGTCTTATTATTGTGCACCACCGAAGAGGTTGGTCCCCTCCACTTGACACCCACCCCTCAGATATTTATACACATTGATGAGATCCCCTCTCAGTCTTCTCAAGACTAAACAACCCCAGGTATCTCAGTCATCAAAGTTATCATTATCATTGTTACAGTTGTTAATACTTCCTTGCAAATTCAGAGGCTGTACTCTAAGCTTTGTTTGCCCAATGTTTGCTTTCTGCTGTAGACTGAGAAGAAAAGCGTTTGCAATTTCTACATTAAAGGAAGGGGCACCTAGGAAAAAGCATTTGTTCAGTTAACTTGCTGAGTTACAGAATTCAGGCAATGCTGGTCTTCAGTAAACTCTTATCAGTCTTTATGCTTAATCTAAGAAAGGTTTCAGAAATTAAGATTTAAGTATCCTAAGTGCTTGTCTGCTACTGTATCTTCCAGGTCTGAACTTCTATCAGCAAGTAAAGCTAGTAAACTTCATTAGAAGAGAAATCCATCATTGTCGTTGTTACAACTGCCAGGAGACATTTCAGTCTAAAGAAGGACTGATAAGTCATATGGAAAAGACCAAACACATTACATTCCTGCCAGACAGATCTACATGGGATCAACCACAGTAAGGGCAAGCATGTTTCTTGCAGTATTTATATGGTTATTTGATAATTTCTGTAAAACCATAAATTGAAAGTTCCAGGGTGTTTTTTCGAGTGCAGCAGTGCCCTGCGCTGCCCAGCTCTACAGCCCCAGATTAAATAATAAGTGCTCTCAAGACTACTCAGAATTAGAAATCTCTGTACTATCTGAAACTAAATGAACATGGGATACTGCTCTTCAAGTTGCATCCAGAAGGCACTTGTAATGGGTTGGGGCAGACCCCCTCCCCACCACAGGCAGAAATAACGACTCAGACAAACGAATTGCAAAAGTGATGAAAGTTTAAATAGAAAGCAGTGAATGTTACAGAAAACTCAAAGCGCAGTGACAAAGAAAGATCCCATCCCCACCTGAGGGTGCATGCAAAACCCCCAGGGCTCCTTTTTCCCCCTCCCTCTGCTGGGCTAGTCTCAGCTGGCCAGGCCTGAGACTGCCCATCCCCCAGTGTCAGGCCCATGGCCAGGAGATCTCTCCCCCAGTTACCAAGTCTCGGAGAGGGAAGGAAAGAGGAAGTGCCAGACCCCACCGCAAAATTTATAGTGGTGCAAGGGATTATGGTAGAAATACCTAATTTCCTGAGTCCACCCACTGGGATGGACTTCTGGACACAGGAAACACCCCTGTAGCAGAGGGCACCCAGCCCAAACTACGACAGCACTGTCCCCATAAGCTGTGTCTACACCATCAAGTCAGTACACTAGAGAAGTTTATTGTTCCAAAATTGCCTTTTGCCTGTTTTTGCTGTTGTGCAGAACATACTCAGACCACATTCCCTCCTGGTGGCGTCAAGGTTGAATCTGCATACAAAAGTGACATCTCGAATGTCCCTCTTGCAGGCATGAGGTCTTCCAGCCACTGTCTCTCTACGGAGATGTAGTTCATGCCTGCGATAGGCATCCAGCACATAATTCTTTGCTAGTAAATATACACTGTGGACATACAGTTCTGTAACCAAATGAAACCCCATCTTTTGCATCTCTCTTGTAGATATATGCATAATGTCTACCTAATTTTGGCATCAAAACAATTTGGTTGTTTACCCTTAGTTTTCTCCATAGCAAATAGAGAGGGAATGTAACCTGACACCAGTTCAAACTAAATAGGCTGAGTAGGTCTGGGGGATGACGCCATAGGTTGCAGGGCACAAGGAGCATTCTAAATCAAACACTTCCATTCAGCATTTATTGTGGGACTAACGTGGGTCTGTGGCCTCAGTTGTGACAACATCCAGGCAAAGTAAGGGGAAGGGCTTGTCTGTTGCCAGCTCTTCTGAGATGTACATGCCAGTTGATTTATTTTTTTTTGGATGTGATGTTTATTCTCATTCCAGACAACCAGGCTTTCTCTGTTGGCCTTTTTTTATTTTTCCAGATCTGATCTCACAAAATATGCTGTGCCTCATTCAAAAAAACAAATATGTGACTGCCTAGTAATTATGCCTTGTTGCTTTCAGGTATTATTTTCCTACCTATGAAAATGATACACTCCTATGTACTCTGTCAGACAGTGAAGATCTGATAACTGAGGATCAAAGTGAAGACATCCCTGTTGTAAGTGAAGACATATCCAATCTAAAAGCACTCAAACAGAGCAGTGTTTTAAACCAGCTCCTGCATGAAGAGAACAAGAGTCAGGAGAAACTTTAACCTTGAATTACAGTCGCTGATCACAGCGTGTTTCTTCTGGACGATGAAGAAAACTCACATTCTCTCACTAATACTGGAATACAGTTTAACTCATAAATACTGTCACTGGGCAAATGTTATATAAATGGGAATGCTAAATAAAATTTAAATGTAAACATTTTTGGTTTATCTTCCTTTAAATTCTACTTTTATCTGAAAATAAAATGCTGGATTTTCTGCTTGGCTCTCTAAATACGTCTAGTGTTGTTTACTAGGAGGACTTTTCCTCTTTTTTTATTACTAATATTTTCTGAATACATCAGTATAAGAGTTCTATTTTAAGGCTGTTTTGTGAAAGGCACAAACAATGGAGACAAGGTGTCTTGATGTGTGAGCCAGCAAGTGAATTTTCCCTGTCTTATTGCTGTTAGCATGCAGAAAAGAGCCTCAGTGTAATTCTTGGTCTGTTAAGCAAATTTTGCTATTTTTAACCTTCGACCTTTTTCAAAGTGAAAACAGATCTGTATATCTCTTATTATTCATCATCAATATTTAAGATATATGGTGCCTGTCCTGAAAACTGGCTCAGAAGCACCAGTAAAGCCCATGGATATTTGACTGCAGGGAAAGCTGCCACTCTGACACCTAAAAAAGCATAGGAACACTTGCAATCTCAGTTGCATCAAAGATTCAAAGAATATAAAGTAGATTTATTGTATAGACATGAACTGAGATACAAAAGAAATTACTTAGGGGATTGTAGACACATAAATCCATAAATCCAGAAAACACCTCAGTCTTGATAGGGCAAAGCAGCTTAGAGCATAGGTCCTGCTAAAATGATCCAAACTAGGTACTCCTGCCTCTCTTGCTCCTGTAAAGTCGTTCCAGAGTTCAGGTTCAGCTTTCCATAAACATATAACCACTTTCAACACTGGCAGCACGTTCTTTTTTCTTCTTTAGGTCATTGTTACAGCAGTCATTCAAAGTATGGGAGTCTTGGCTCAGTGCAATTCCCTGCCTGAGAAGATACAAAGCCATAGCTTTGCCTTTGCACAGCCCTCCTTACTTGAAATAGATTGCTGACAGTAAGAATTGTTGTTTGTCATTATATGGGGATTGAGAATTATATAGTAGTCCCTGGGAGCAGAGGCTAAATTTCAAATCCTTACCTATGTTCTGCTAAGCTTCCATATCCAGCCTAATTCATCCTGCAAAGTACTTGCATCACTTTCTTTTAATGTCTGTTGAACTTGCTTTCTCCTGGCATTATCCATCATCTGCTAGCATTTCTCTTTCCTTTTTTATTTTCTCTGTGGCCCAGGTGCTCTGGAAATAAGTTAGAACAACAGGATACTGCAAATATATTGAGGAAGACAGATCAGCTATTTAACTGCACGGTGAAACAGAGACAGAAGCAATATCTGACTCTGTCAAGAGGAAATAGGATAGAAGTGTTTCTGCAGGTGTTGAGAGTACAGACAAAAGAAAAGGACAGGTTTTTATTCAACAGTTATGAAAATTTAGGAGGATCAAGCCCAATATTTTTTTAACTAGTGCATTTGACCATCTTAAACAAGCTGTAGTTTGTACTTTCAGCCTTTGTGAATGTCTTCATTTCATGCAGTAGTTGCAAAGGCTGTTCCTAGTTTTTGCTTTGGTTGGTTGGGATTTTTTTCAATAAGTAATTATTTCCTTGAACTAGAAACTGATTCCAGTATTTTCTTTTCAGTCAGATTTGTAGTGTAGATGGGGGTAAGAGTTGATGGGGTTTACATTAATGATAAGCAATGTCAAAAAGCCAGCAAGGGACCTATGGCTGAATCAGCGGCACATGAATGTGTTTTATAGCAAGTCCATATCAGATGGGCACATTAAGAGGGAAAAAAAATAAATTGATGTATTGTAAAGTGAAATTTCAAAATGTTTCCTAATCATTAGGAATGTGCTAATTGGTTTGAAGAAAGGCTACATTAGTTTAGGTCCAATGCGTATTTCTTCTCATAGTACTTCCTCTTAGCCTAGATCTTCACTCATAAACACACTCACTACTTTATATAAAGCCATCCCCTTGTTTAGCAGGACCCCGGTAAAAGAAGGAAAAGGCTTGTGTCCTGGTGGCCAGTCCTCTTGCCTTTTTAGAAATACCTTAATTATGTCTTTGATACTCCTCCACACATAAAATTCAAGTACAGAGCAGACACTGGATATTAGTCTTAGCACCATCAACTGCCATTGAGCAGCAACAAATTTCACAGCTTCGCTTCTGGCTTGTTGCTGTATTAAATGATCTTACATGTATACAGGGGCAAGGAAGATTTGGAGGCCCCTGCACAAAAGCTGTTTTTTACAGTACAAGATGAAAAATGCTTTGTTTTCCTCAGAAGGTTTTAAATTATGATGCTTTCTAGGCCTTGGTTACAATAGAACAACTAAAGTGTTGGGTCAAATTGTGCCCTCATCTGCCAGGTACATCAAACTTGGTCAGATAACAAGTGTCACGTGGAATGGGTGTTTGTAACCCTGGAATGAATTACTGCTTCCATGTAATAGTTATTGGAATCAATTGCTGTTGAAATACTTCAGGCAACAGTGGTTGCGTGAAGAACCTAGTTCATGTAAAATTAATTCCTTTTCTCCATAAGTACCAAACATCCTGTTCTCCCCAGTGTTTGTGTTTTTCCTATTGGAAGTTTTCTGCTACTAAGCCACACTTAATTTGACTTCTGCCACCAATGAATTTTTTGTTGCTCCTTAAATTTCATTTTACAGCTTCTCCCAGACTCTTGCTCATGAAGATACAGATAAAGTAACTATTTTAGGAATTACCATGTGACCCCTTAATTGAACTCACATTTGGTATTCCACATCTCTGATAAATTCACTCTCTCCATAGGAAGAGCAAGGGAATTTAGGATATTCACAACTAAAAATACATAATTCATCTTTGCAGAAATTTAGATAGAAGTAAAAGCATTTTCCTGCCACAAATGTTCCTTGGAACACAGTTCTCTCCATCTGGTTTACCATCCTGAGACTGTGAAGCTGTTGGTGTGTAGATTATATATGAGCCTAATGTATAAGCTTCCAATATAATCAATAAATGTAGATTATGGACCCTCAAATCATTCAGCTCACCCTAAAGTAAACACCTAAAACTTTATTTTGTTCCGTGCCCATAGACATCTAGTGTCATTTGAGGTGCTTGAAAATTCCAGCTGCTTCTCTTTAAGGCTGCTGATTTCTCAGAGGTTTTGTGTCTGTTCTGTCAACTGCATGTGAGCGTTTCGGATACCATGCAGCATCTCAGAGGCCATGGAATGTATGCCCAGGTCTAAACAGCTAAATACAGCACCTTTGGCTGGGAGCTGAATATCTCTTTTAGGCTGCATTAACTATATGGAACCATAGGCACCTAGGTCACATCTGGTCAGTTACATCTGAACTTGTAAACTTAGTAATTAATTTGGACCTGAATTATACCCAACTATTATGAATTTCATTTTATTTGAAGACAGATAGCTACATGGATGAGATTATTTTCTGGAACAGAGAACTAACTACACTGAAAATATCTAAAACTAGTCATTTAACCTCCCCTACTCTGTTCTCACAATAGCTTTGGGAACAGGAGCACAATTAGTTACCTTTTGGCACATACAGTCACAGCTTAAATTATAGTTGTGGACCTAACTATGGAAACCACTAAAATGTAGCGAAAGTGCCCCACAGAACATGCATTCTATATGTGCTTCCCTGAATTAAGGAATCTCAGTGTAAATCTGCTGTTGTGTAGGTGCATAATAAGCAGTCAAGTAGCTGGACAAGTTCTGCAGCTATATCGTGATATCTTTGCTCCTCCTTTCTGTAAACTATTCTTGTGTCTATATTTTTGTCTTGGAAGTCCCTCTTAAGACTGAATATGAATTGAGAAGATGGTAATAGAAGTCCATGAACCACACTGAAAATAAGGCTAAAACCTGACTATCCCACTGCAACCTTTCTAACTGCATCGCAGGTTTTTCACTCAGATCTCAACAATTTTTTGGCCTAGAAGCATTTTGAGTCAAGAATTATCTTTTTCCTGTTATAAATGTTACAGTGCAAAGTAATGACATTGTAATGGCATGCAAAAAAGGAAAAGAGCTTTATGGTGACTAATTTAACCTGGCTCTTGACATAAATTATAGCAGTCTTTCTACCAACTCATCACAGGAGAACAAATTAGATAGCACTTAAAATGGCACATATCCCCTTGGGGTGCCTTTTGCAAAGGAAAGGGTTTGTAGCTCTGCATGAAACTGGGACTGAAAAGACCCCAACAAAATGCATGCCTTCCTCTGGCAGCTTATACTTTTCAGTGCTGGCATAAAACAGGAAACCAGAACACTGCAAGGACATAGGTGTGAATTCAAACTAGAGGGGCTGCTGCTAGGTGTGAAACCTAAGCTAGATATTAGTCATTGGTAATTATTATTTTAAAATCCACAGGGTGGTGGTGGTTTTTACAAGTTGTATCTATATTGCAAAGAAAGTAGAAGGAGCATGAGGAGCCTTATCACAACACAGGAAGGAAAACCATTGCTCTCTATCTGCACTCACTGCTCCAGTGTGCCCACACAGAGACAGACTCTTGTCACTCCTACAGGATTTCTTACATGGGTATCCACACTGGCATCAGTACTCAGACAAGAGGCATTCCAGAAACTCCTGCTCCTCCCTTTAGAACCATGAGGAACCAGGAAGTGCCAGTGGCAGCTCTCTAGTACGTGAATACTGATAAGCACCAAACGTTACTCTTTAGTATGGACAAATGCTTCAAAATTTCAAACTCCAAAAAGGTTGTGCAATGCTTTTTTTTTATCACAGAACATCACATCACATGAGGATGTAGATAGATCCTTCAGAATAATTACTCCCAGGTCTCCCATTGAGCATTGGGAGACTTACTTGTTTCTATACTCTCTGGAAATACCAGAATATAGAAAAAAATAAGGCAGGAATTGCTGATTGCTCATTAGAGAGTCTGAAAACTGCCTGCCACAGCTTTGCAGAGCTGAGCGCTGCTTTATCCTTTATGTGGTTTTAGCTTTAAACTTCCAATTGTATTGTGGTTGGTTTACTTTCTCATGCATATCCATCTTTACACCATTACTAGATATATTGCTAGGAGTCTTCACAAATATTTGACATATTTTAATAAGCTGTCTGATATTTTTGTTTGAATCTAGATGAAATGAAGAGCAAATAAGACAGGAAGAAGCTTAGCCTTTCTGAAGAAGGATCATGAATATGTGACAATGGTGGCCTCCTGTATTTTCACAGGCAGTGACTTACCATACATCCTTTGGTAAATACTGTTGCTTTCTGGTGTCTCAGTTCCCTAAACAGCAGGATTGTGATTATATGATAACAGGGAGGGAAAAGGCACATATAAGACAGGGCTCCTGTGGATGCATGCAGCTTATCTGCATTACTCTAGTTTTCATATTTTATTTTTTAATATACAAATATTTTAAATATAACATTACCAATATACAATATAATGTGTAATATATAAGGCTGAAGGTCTCTTCCAACCTGGTCTATTCTATTCTATTCTATTCTTAATGCTAAATATAATATTTATTTTAAAGGTGACTAGCTCATAGTCATTCAATAAGAAACTTAATTTTAGGGGGCAGCCTTATAAGGAAACAAAAGATAAAGATTTTTAAATGTACATCTCTCAGAAAGAAGGGTTAACTTCTGAATCAGATTTTCAGAATATATCTGGTTTGCCATCACTTGAAGGCTTTAAGTAGAGAATATTAATTATGTACAAGATCTTGTTCTTTGAGTCACGTTACAAATCTTCCAGGTGTTCAGTTGCATACTAAGGAGCAATGCTCTGTAAGAAAAAAAATGGCTGCATAACAGGGTAGCCATGGTTCCTAACAGTTAGAGATGTTCCTGTTAGTCTCCTCTAAAAACTATAAGTCCATGAGTTTGCTGTGATTTCCAAAAAACAAAAGAAGGTGGTAAAATATTGTGCATCCTTTAATTCATTTACTTTTTCCTCTGCTTTGTCAACAGTCTCGGTTTAAAATTTTGTCTCTCTGAGAACTTTCCAAGTGCAGGTCTAATATTTTCCTCATAAAGTATGTACATGAAGTAGATCAGCTTTTGCAGGATTAGGTTACTACCTATATCTTGCCTTTGCTTCAGTGGAGGAAAGTTTCTGAGGAAGACAGGACATTTTCGTTTTTCTCTATTATAGCTGATAATTAGATGAGATTTTCTTCTCAAAGTTACTGCAATGATGTCTTTGATCGTATTTTCATCTTAACCAGAGGCCTGAGTTTTCAAACTTGCATTGAGCCAAATAGATAAGCAATCTGTGAATCTGATCACTTAGTGATGCTGATACTGTTTCTGTAAGCATAAACTATTGCAACAAAACCATTAACACTAGATCCCTAGCTTCTTTGTTTCTTTCTCTCTTTTTTTTTTTACAGAAAACAGTGAGGATCTGTTAAAGACTCTTTTTTCTTCTTCTTTTTTTGTAATTACTCCTGATAGCCTTTGTATGACCCCTGTTTCACTGGGACTGGTAAAAGTCTTTTGGAGATTTTCACCTGCTCACACCTACAGAAGTCCCAGAGTGAGCCCTTGCCCTGTAAGTGTAATAGGATAGCAGGTGAAAGCAGCACCTTCAATGCTTAGAAGGACACTGGGATCCATGCTACAAAGGAATAGCATAGACCCTTTCCCCATTGATGCTGGACTGTCCCCAGTGGCCTTTAATGATCAAGAAGTGTTCCTGTTGCTTCTTACTAGACTGTGTTGCCCCTGGGGAAGTTGTCTAATGGCCCTTAATGACTTGTTTGAAAACAATTAGAGATTATTCCAATCAATATCTAAAACTAATATCAACATCCTGCCAAACAAGGATTTTTCTGCTATTTAGCTTTGTTTACATCTGAAAAAAATAATAAAGATTCCTTAACATGTTTGACAGTGTTATCCACTGAATTTCTTTTGGGCTTCGTGCTGATTAGAAATAGTACGGTTGAAGACTCTGGGCTTTTGTTCCCATTGCTTTATTCCTCATCTCTCCTTCTGCCACCATCCCTCTCGTTACACCCAGCCACCTCTCACTCCTCAGTCAGGTGTACCTGCAGGCTCTCAGTAATCATTCAGAGGATTAAGCTCAGACTGGTTCTTCTCCCATGAGATATCAAAGTCCAATAAGACTCTAGCACAGTTAAAAGCTGACCTAAAAAGAAATGAAAGGGTTTGGGGACTATGAGAAGGAAATCTGTAAATATGATGCCCCAAGTACTACCTTAAAATGAAAGAGAAAATTAGATAATAAGCTGTGCCATAATCACAGCAGGGTCAGGGGACTCATAGAACATCCAGTTCCAACTTATGTTGGCTTCAGGAGTGACAGCAGTGTCTGGAGGAACAACAGGAAAAAAAAAGGCAGATTATAAGACTACTACCAAACATTCCCTGTTATAAAAATATTAAAACCACACTATCAGGGCAACACTGGCTAAAAATGGAGCTGAGAAAAGCAAAGCATCAAAATGTGATCCAATTGAAAGCTGTAGATGAAGCCACATAACTGAGTGAAGTATCAGTATATCATTTGGAAGTCAAACTAAATATTATTTCAAGTAACTAAGAGCTTAATAGAGCTCAGTATACATACAGGATGTCTCCCATCCCTAGGATGAAGGAAAGGCTGTCAATGTTGTCTACCTGGACTTTAATAAAGCTTTGACACCACCTCCTGCAGCATCCTGCAAGAGAAGCTGATGACTCATGGTTAAACAGGTGTACTATTTGTGGGGTGAAAAACTGGCTGGAGGGCCAAGCCCAGAGAGTTGTGGTGAACAGAGTTAAATCCAGCTGGGAGCTGGTCACAAGTGGTCTCTCTCAGGGCTCAGTTTTGGGGTCAGTCTTGTTTAGTATCTTTATCTATGAACTAGATGAGGGAAGTAGTAAAATTAGTCTAGATTTTTGTCTAATTTCAAAGAATCAGTTCATATTTCATCCTTTTAGTGGCAGAGATTTTATGACTGCATGTGAGAAGTCTATATCCACCCAAAAGATTTGATGTTTTAATGTGGTCAGTGCTTGCTTTTCTATTTTGTAACATGTTTGACTCCTTGCCCCACTGAATTTCAATAGCAATTCATAGAATCATAGAATCAATAAGGTTGGAAGAGACCTCAAAGATCGTCAAGTCCAACCTGGCACCCAAGACCTCATGACTACTAAACCATGGCACCAAGTGCCACGTCCAATCCCCTCTTGAACACCTCCAGGGATGGTGACTCCACCACCTCCCTCGGCAGCCTGCCCCAATGGCTAGACTCTCTCTGTGAAGAACTTTCTCCTCACCTCGAGCCTAAACTTCCCCTGGCACAGCTTGAGTCTGTGTCCTCTTGTTCTGATGCTGGTTGCCTGGGAGAAGAGACTAACCCCCTCCTGGCTACAACCACCCTTCAGGTAGTTGTAGACAGCAATAAGGTCTCCCCTGAGCCTCCTCTTCTCTAGGCTAAACAATCCCAGCCCCCTCAGCCTCTCCTTGTAGGGCTTGTGCTCGAGGCCTCTCACCAGCCTCGTTGCCCTTCTCTGGACACATACAAAAGTCTCAATGTCCTTCTTAAACTGAGGGGCCCAATTGAAATGGTCTTAGCTGAGACACATGGTGATAAGTCAGCTATCTGTTTAAAAAGGAGTCCAACAAATCCCATCTTCAGTCATTGACTAAAAGTACTCTTCAGCTCCTTTCATTCTGTTAATTTGTTTCCGTAATGATTTTTAATTTATATTGGTTTTGCCTCATGTAACTTGGAAAATAGGAGGCTTAGGGTGTGTAAGATATTAGATAAAAGGCAGGCACACTTGAATACTGAGAAACAGAACAGCAGAGGTAGAACTACATTTCCCTAATGAATCCTTCCTAGAGATTTTCTTTCCCCTCTCACCCTCCAATGAAACCTGATGTCTCAAACCTCCTGTAAGGTTTCAAGGGTCCTTGGTTCCCTCTGATTTGAATGAGAGTTGCCAGGAGTAGGCATCTTACAGTCACCAGATGAATTCTCTCTTGTTGCCGAGTCCTGCAACCAGTAACTGTAATGTCACACTTTAATATATTTGTCCAGTCACCAGCACTTGTTTTTATGACAGAGAGACACATAAGCACTTGCACAGAGAGTGAGGAAGTGAAATATCCTCTTCATTTTCCTCCTCCTTCAGTATTTGGGTGATAACACTTCTCCCATCTTCCAGCTGTACTGCAGCCAACTGCCCTTTAACCTCTTGGCAAGCTGCCCTGGGCGAAGTTCTCCTTTTCCAGTGGAGGTGGAAGGTTATGGCCTCCCCATCATGTGAGGAGAGCCAGAAGAGTGAAAAATGCTTTTGATTCCTTCTTCCAAGCATGTATTGTTTATATTCACCCAGCCACTTTGTGGCAGAGTACAGAATTTTATCCCTGACTCAAGAGCACAGAATTATATCCCCGACTCCAGAGCACAGAATTATATCCCTGATTCAGCAGGTCACATAGCATGTTGCAGGCAGATGGTTCACTATCAGGCCCTGATTTCCATAATCACTCCTGCACTTGAGGGCAATAGCTAATGTGCCAGCTAAAAACACCACTAGAGCACTATTTACTGAATTTCCTTTGCCTATACCTTGCTAATATGAAAGTTCATACATGTTTATAGATTAATTCTGAGTGAAATCTCTGAATTTCCTGGCTAAATCCATGTAAGGACTTGAATGCTTTAAAACTGAATTAAGAAGAATGGTGCCAGTTCCCATGACTGTTTTTTTCCCTCAGTGACTGCTTGTCCGTGGATTTTACAATCACAAAAGCAAGGATTGCCTCCCTAGGTTGACCACCCTCAGCACAGGGCTATAGACCTATTCTCATTTTGGAGCTATGTTCTTGTACTGGCCTTTCTCTCCTGTAGCAAAACATCTGAAAATGAAAAATTTTTAATATAGAGTCTGCCAGTGCAGGAGATACTTGAAACCATTTTAGGTGGAGGAAGAAACAGGACCAGGTCCCCAGTCCTTCACAGCTGTACTAACAAGGCTCTTAACTGGCAATTCTACCCACAGCATGAAAGCAAGCAGTGACCTTTCAGTAATTTGAAACTAGATGAAAACAACCTCCAGGGGAGACTGTGGGCTGAATATCATACCTAGAAGAAATTTCTGCAGCCATCATTCAGGCAATTACCTGCTAGCGAGCAAAGGGCTTTTGGAGGTAAACTTCCTTGTCCTTTTCTGCTCACTCCCCAGTTTATATGCTGACTGATCTGGGCTTCATTTTAGGATGCTTATTTCTGTGAGTTAGAGAGGCAACACAAGCACCAACCTAGGGCCCTGTATTTCATGGCAAAGAGAGGAAGGTAAGAGTTCCTACAGTGTCAGAGCTACTCATAAAGGCACCAGCAGTCCTTACACATCCATAGAGCTGGGTCCTAAGCAGAAGAGGAGTACATCAGCATGGAGAAACTGTGGCAGCAAGCAGTGACCAGAGCTGACTTGCTTTAGCACTAGCTTGGTTGCAGCACTACATACTACTACATGTACAATCGTATGCCACAATCTGAAGCTCAAGGCAGCTCTCTTCTGTCAGTACTGTTTAACTTCCTCAAGTCTTGCAGGTAATTGCTACAAAAATAAAAAGCACACATGCTGAAACAACTGCCACAACTTTGCCTTTATTTGATTAACAAACTGCAGAGGTCTCTCCTGTCCTTTTCTGCACAGTCTTTCTGTTCTTATTTGAAATTTGTTTTGTCACTAGTGACAGATTGCAAACTACCTTACCTTTAGAAAGTTGACTGCTTTAGGCGCTGCATCCATTACCGTCATTTAACACATTGGAAGAAATGTAGAAACAGCTGCTGCTTCCACACAGCTACATGCTACAAACTCCAACAAAAAAAGTCAGATGTCATGGTTTGACAGCAAACATTGCTTAGTGTGCAAGACTTCTGAAATTAGCCACTTAGTATGCTGGAGTCAGTGGACAAACTACAAATAGCTGCCTGCTTTCTCAAAACCTTGAATAATTTAACTTCACAAATTCACTAATCTTTAGAGAGAATAAAAAAGAGTTTGTGTCCTTTGGGGGAAAAAAAATTCCACCTGAGATAGGCAAAACTGCTGTCACTGAAGTAGAAATGCTGAAGTGTGGCAGCTTCCTAGGATTACAGAGCAGAAATATTCAACCCTATTTTTTCAGGGGGCACAGGCTCCTCAGAAGCTTCTGACACTTGCAGGGTGTCACACATGCAGGATATCAATTTGCTCTTCTTGGTCACTTTGGAAGCAGTCCCTGGAGCACATGGCTGGAAAGTACAGATTTAGGACTTCCAGAAGAAAGAAGGGGACAAAGTGTGTCCCACTTTCTGGTTAGAGAGGGTTCACAGGCTCTATAAGAAGATGCATTCTATCACATAAAAGTTATGTATAGACTAAACCAGGTCGATGGCTTACCTGAAAGGACAGGAAGGGCTTTGGGGCAGGAAGCCCCTATACTTAGCTGTTCAGTGACTCCTCTTATCATTCCTGCTGCATGGCCATCTTTTTCTTTCCTTTTTTTTTTTTCTTCTTTTCAGTGAAGTAAATGCTCATAAAGATACCAGTCTGGATCACTGAACTCAAATCACCCCTCAGGGAGTTCAGTCCATTAATATTAAAAAAACAAAACAAAACCAAAAAACCTCAAGTGATTTCGAATCATTGGTACACCTGATGGCCTCTCAGTCACCATTTTCTGTGAATTATTGATTGTATTGTTTGCTCATTGTCTCAAATAGAATTCAATCGCATTCAGCAACAGAAAGTTTGTACCATCTGACAGCTGGTCTGGAGGTATCTCCTAGCCTCCAAAAGATTAACTTTGAAATGTTAATCACCGTTTTCCAGTATCCATCCAACATCTGAAAGGTAAAACGTGGAACCTGAGCTATTCCCTACATGGGTGGGTTCCGTAGGCAACAAGTACAGAGAGAGTATGCAGGTGTTCATCACAAGTGCAGGCTTATTGGGGCAGAGGCATTTAGAGCTTGTGCCATCACCCAAGCTCCTCTTAGTGTCAAGTAATTTTATAGACGGTAATTAATTTCCAGAGAATAAATTCTTGTCCCTCTGACCCTATCCAAAATGTTATATTAAAAGATATCAATTGGTTTGGAGGCCTGAGAGTGCTTTTAACAAATACTTGCATTTTTACTCAGATTAGGAAGTCAAGTACAGGCATTATTATCTGCTGCTAGTTTGTTTTCCTTCAACAGCCTCATGAAACACTAATTTTTGTGAGAACACATCCTATAGTGTCTCTCCAACGTACTTGAGCATGATGCAATTTAATGCAGGTCATGCAATCTAAGAAGGGCATACAAGGCTCAGCAGCTACATTTGCTGTTCTGGGTAACACTGACAAGGCCTCTTAAAGGAATGTAATAATTTCTTATTACATCTGTGCCTTTTCATTCCAGCTTCAGAAGCTTGCCACTCACAACTTCTGTGTTAGTACTTGGGGTTTTGTAATGAAAGAATTGGGGTGAGGGGGGGAAGAAATCATAAATGCAATTGCATTAGATAAAACTATCAATAGAAGGGTAAAAACAGTCTAACACAATGTTACAGAGTAACACTGGTGTCATTGATGGCCACTTTACAGAAAAATGCTGAAATGGATTTCATGGTCCAATGTAGTGTCTTCATTTATCAATATGACTTTCCTGCTTCGAGGCAATTTGGCAAATGTGTCTTCTTGCAGAGCAAATTTCAAGAGTTTCAAGAATATTAAATGTGGCAGCTGCTGTTCTGCAAACAAGAGCTTCTGGGACGCATGCAGTATGCATGGGATTGCAAAATATTCCCTAGCCAACAAGTCACACACTGTGAAGAACAAAATAACAACACTCCAAGGAAAACATCCTGCAGAATCCAGGACCTTTGGACATGCTGGCACCTTTTATAGGAGGATATTTTTAGCTTGTATATGGGGCTAGGCTTTATTGGTTAGATAAGTTACTGTGAAAGATAAGAAATGAGTGTTTAAACAGCTACTTTGGGCAATAGAGCAGCTGGGGGGCTAGGGATTCTGTTAGATATACTCAGGACTCTTCTGACTCTCTGGGATTGGTTAGGGATTCTGTTAGGATCTACTGCTTCCTCTGTTAAGGGCTTCTGGGACTTCTGTTAAGGACAAACTATGACTCTGTAATGCTGGGGATTCTGCAATGCTGCAATAAAGGACTTCTGAGAGGACTTCTGAGATTCTCTATCATCTGCATTTCTGGAGTTCCATTGTGAAGCAGGGTTCATATATTCGTCACCCAAATGGCACCCCGAAGCGGGGGTTATAGTATTAAATCTATTTATTAGTCTAACGTATTGATGGTATTCTAATGACCTTTTCATATAAAAGTTGTTCAGCTGTTTCTTTTAATGCAAAGAGTCCTATCCAATTCTACTCAGGTTTTCCATACGTACAACTTGGCAAGTATTTTCTATTAAGGGAGAAATTAACCAACAAACATAAAGTAATAAATTATAATCTCTAGAGTTCACTGAATGTATCTCAAGCATTGGAAAAGAAGTTTAATGATAGCCTTTTTTTTCTGTACTTGAAGGTGAAAAAGCTGACTATTTATAGAACTGTTTATGAAGAAAGAAGTACTGGGGGAAGTTTTATTTTTCATATTTGTTTCTGCATACTAACTTCCCAATATTCATTTTTTTTTTAGCAAGCAGACTGTGACTCCATGTCAGTGTTCTTCATCCCACACTGATAAGCACTCCCATACTCTGAAGAGTTCTGTTGTGGGTGCCATTTCCTCAAGGAAGAGACAGGATCTCTGGAGACCAGAACCCAAAAGTACCCTGCATGTATGAGTAGTGGCTGCTTAGATTCTCTGTTTCAGATACAGAAGGATGTGCATCAGATGAGGGTGTTAAAAACTAGATAGAATCTCTGCTTCCATTTGATTCCTAAATCCTTGTTTTATAGATCATTGTTTTGGACAACTGTTTATTGATTCAGGAGGCTCTCATTAAAAAAAATAATTTGAAGTCTTGATGTTACTTAGCCAATACAAACAACATTATTACATTCTTGCTGCTGCTTCCCTTTCCTTCTCCCCTGTCACATCTTAGTCCTGTTTAAGTCTTGGGCTCTGAGTGTTAGGAATACATCCATATATATTGGCAGAGTGCTGGAATATCACAAGTACCTTTTCTGCTTTGATACAGATTCTGGCCTAATATTTTAAAACTGAATGATAATATTAGCTCGCAGCTCCTTCTGTTGAGCATTGGTTAGGTTCTCACTGTCCATGGGCAGATATCATCAATTTATAATTAGGTTCAGCTCCTTCACTGTAAGATACAGTAGTTTTTCAGCTGGCATATAAATGATACTCTCTTAATATTCTCGTTATCTTTCCCTCCCTGAACTATATGATTAATGCATTACCCTCCTGATTTCTACAATAGCCCAATTCTACACTTCCGAGTTCACAGAAGTTGTTGGAGTCACACAGAGCAGAGACTTGAAGAGTAGTGTAACCACATGAACATCTGATCATTACATGCTGAAGTGTTAAAATTGGATAAAAATTCTAGTGCAAACCTACGTAAGGAAATTTGTTCTCCAGAATGGTCTGAAAGTCATTAAGGTACTTGAAGTTAAGCTGATTAATCAAACAGGGAGGCTAGTACTCTCTCCTCACAATTTTCAGCGCTCACACCTGGGTGAACCTGAGCACTGTACCAGCTGTGCTACTTCTGATGATGAAAGGCGTTTTTAAGCATTACACTACATTTTTTGCTTAGTCTGGAGAAGAGGAGGCTGAGAGGAGATATTATTGCCCTCTACAGCCACCTGAGAGGAGGTATTAGTGAGGTGGGGGTTTCTTCTACCTAGTATAAAGCACAAGAGGAAATGGCCTCAAATTGTGCCAGGGGAGGTTCAGATTGGATATTACAGAAAAATGTCTTTACTTAAAGGGTGTTCAGGCATGGGAATCAGTTGCCCAGGGAGGTAATGGAGTCACTGTTTCTGGGGGTGTTCAAAAATGTGTAGACATGGCACTTTGGGACATGGTTTAATGGCCATAGTGGTGTTAGGTGAATGGATGGGGTTTTTATGTGACTTCCATTGTCCTTGCACAACCTTTGTAAGATGCAAGCACCATGCGGAAATTGACACAGCTTAAGGAATGTCTACAAGGAATAGTACCATACTCTATAGATCCTATTGGAAGATAGCTTGGTGTTTCTCTGCAGAATTACCTCATTCCAGAAACATGTACTCTTATGAGTTTAAAATGTTTTAAACTTAAACTCAAAGCAGACCCATTTCAAGTCAGAAAAAATGTTTGTCTATAAACCCTACAAATGCTCTCCTAGTAGAATAGCACAGTTACTGGAAAGAGCATATTATAACTGAGATGACTGTTAAAAAGATTTCCATGCTAGTGAGAGGACAAGGTAAGATCTGCTAGAACTAAATAATCTTGCTTTAAATCTTCAGTCACAGTAAGAGTGTTCTAGGGCCATTTCAAAAATAAACCATCTGCTCTCACTGCCTTCAGACAGGGAAGCAGAGGTTAAATCTTAAGTCCCTTTTAAGAATCAGTCATATACTAATCCCATTGAGTAGCCTGCTATGGTTGGAGACAAGAAATTATACACAGACATGAGAAAAAAGCCTGACTTCTGCCCAGGGCCACCCTCAAAAGTTCACATACAACAGCAGAGCTCAGTTAAATGCTTGGCTAATGTGAATACCCCGAAAAATTGGCATTTCCAGTAATCAGGCATGCAAGTTAGGTGCTCCATGCAGCCTTTTGCAGACTGTTATTTTGCAAATCAGACTCTGCAAAGCTAGAAGTAAGTCAGGAAAATAATTGAGGTAAGGGGCAGCCTGAATGACTGCTTGTGAAACCTTTTTGTTGGAAACAGGCTCAGTGCCAGCTTTTCCTTTACTATGATGTTTTCCTTTCAGGTTTGGGTCCACCTCTGCCTCTTTTGAAGATTTTTTTTCCTTTGAACATTGCATTTCACCAGGAAGCAGAGCCATGAGGGGACCAGAGGAAAAAAACAAATAATAAAAAAAAAATAAATGTAGTTTTAGTATCCAGAGTTCTGGCCTCTTAACTTCATTTGCATCAGGCTCTTCACACATATTCAAACCCTTTACGACTCCAGCCACTGTTGGTAGTAGTGTGTTCACCAGTACCCAATTTCTTTGATCATTAGAGGTATTATTAGGTCACCAGCTACTTCTCCAAGAGAAGCAAATTACTTAGTAACCTGTGTAGCAACTCATTCTGGTTTAAGACAGTCCACTCTCACAAGCAAGCCCACACACACAGACGGGAGGGAAAGTGACACCAAAAAAAAGCCCTGGGTTGAGATAAAGAGAGAGTTTAATTAGCATTTTCACAGAAAATAAAAAGCAGCAGCAGATAGCCATAAAACAACCCTCTCCACCTCCCAAGCCCACAGGCCCCCAAGCCGAAAAGATCAGCAACACAAAACCAGAAACCAGAGGCAGCAAGCTGAAACAGGAAGCCTCTCACATTGCAACTGATCCACAACCCTCATGATACTTTGCTCCAGCCAGCACTTCCATTTTAAAGCTAGCCTGACATCAGCATGGTATCAAATACTCAGCAGCAGATTTAACAGAACACATGACATTCTCCACCCCTTATCCTATACCATCTGCATCATTCTCAGCAGCAATCAGCATCCAAGAACACACATCATACATTGCTCACTGTCCATTCTTGCTCAAAATGAGATCACCTTGTGGTACACAACAGACTTCTCACTGCAGATATTCTGGAGCTCTACCCTGTCCCAGTACAGTCTGGATCAGCCCACGATCAGTTCAAATGGTGGAGCTGTGTTTCCACCCCTGTGGCAGACACCTCTCAGTGTGAAAGCAAACTGTGGCCTGCATTTTGGTGCTATGGGAATTGAGCAGAACACACTGGTGATGTCAGCTGTGACACATCACTTGGCTGCCTTCTACTCCAGCTGGTACTGGAGCTCCAGTATGTCTGGAATGGCATCGCTCATTGCTGGTGTAACCTCATTCAGGCCACAGCAGTCCACTGATAGCCTCTATTCACCACCATAAGAGGCTGCTGACGGGTGAATGAGTTTTACTGATCACCTTTCCTCTCTCCGGTTGTCAAACTAGTTCATTAATAGGGGTCAGGGAATCCCAGTTGGTGTGATATTACTGCTGGTGCACCATTGTAATAGCAACTGGCACTTGTTGATCTTAAAGGTTTAGCAGTTATAGAATCACAGGTTGGAAAAGACCTCAAAGATCATCAAGTCCAACCTGTTACCCAAGACCTCATGACTACTCCCACCACAAAAGGTTCATCTTGGGGACCAAGAAAAGTGGACAATCATTTTCTTTCCTCTGTCCCTAAGGAGTCTATACCAAAAGCCCACTGGTATCCTGTACTTTCATTTACTTTCTTGTCATGAGTTCAGATTTTCAGATTTTCAGAAGCTGAGAAATGCATGGAAATTGAAAGATATTGTAACTGCCACAAGTGGTGGATACAAAACCAACATCTCCCAGCAGAGTCCAACAGTCTCAGAAGACTTACCCTGTGGACCATGGCTGTGTATTGATGCCAGGAATATCTGCTGTCAAGAAGAGTACAGCAAGTCTATGCTATTTCTCTGAAATTCACCTTAAATTCCCTGTGAAATAGGGATATGCTACATTTTTTTTCACTTTCAGAGGGGGATCAAATCACAGAGGACCCAAAGAAAGAATCAAAAGAGGCAGCTAAGCATGCATCTGCCTTTTAGATGTTTAAACTCATCACTTATGTCCTCAAACTCACCTTTCAGAAGCTATTTGATCCCAGAGACAGCTGTGTCACTGTAGCAAAATTATAAGTTGGAACAAGTTCTTGTTAAAGGATTCAGCAGGCAAATAAAAGCATGTTCATTTTATCATATTATATTTTTAATGGTAGTTTGCAGCAAAATCGCATGGTGTTCTCTTTGGGCATCTGTTCACACACACAGCACAAGGACTAAAAGTAAGCTGATGATTTCAGTTTGTGGCAACAGCATTATGAAAATTATTTTGGTTGCATGGAAGAAGATGAAAGATCTTTCTAAATTTTGTTTTGGTCAGTCACATGTTTTGTTTTCATCTTTTTTATCTTCAAATTGCAATTGAATAAATTACAATAACGACAGAAGCTGACAATTGGTTATTGGAAACTTTGCTTCCTGCCCTTTTAAAAAACACCAGTGTGCCTTTAATGGGAAGGTCTGCAATCCAGCCGAGAACTGGTAACCGGTTTAATTGCTGAAACCAGTGCTCTCTGTGCACTACTATTAAAATAATATAATAATAAGTAAATAAAGTCACTTCCAAAGAGGAAGACAAAATATATGGAAAATTAAGATGTTGTCAAAATAAGACCTTTCCCTGCGTGACTTTTGGTCTAAGCTAGTCTGGTTTGGGTTTTGTTTTTCAGCAGAGGATTATAGTGGTGGAAAGTTTGTGAACAGCTCTTTTAAAACAGTGAAGGGGATGAGTCTAACGGAGCACATGCCTGTCATGGGTTTTCTGATTAATACTGTAAGAGGGGCAGAAGATTGACCAGCTGACTTACACGTGTAGCAAGCTGCCCAAGGTGCCACAACTGAGGTTGTTGCTAACTTTTCTGGAAATTTGGCAGCAAAGCACACAGACAATCAAACTGTTCAGATCCTAAAATAAACACATCATAATTACAGAGACTTGGAAGCAGTATCTCTGCTTTAGGTGTATTCAAGAAATGGTCTTCTTCTCAGCCTGTGGCACAGGAGATGCTGGTTCTCATCTTGGTTCATTGATACAAATTCCTGAAGGCAAGACAAAAATAGCTGGTTTAAAACATGGCTGTTTGTCTGCAGGGGTGGTTTGAAATAATTTTCCCTTCCAGTGAACAAATACAAAAATCATTTAATAATATACTATTTTGTCTTTAACAGTCTGGTTCCTGTCTGTTCTGCCCTTCCAGGTGATGTAGTTTCTTTTTTCAAATGAGATATTTTAATCCTTCTTATAACTAGATAGGATCACACATACAACTGAACATAGTTTTCATGTCTGCAGCATCAGTTCATTACCATGGGCAGTGATAACAGAATAAACTAAGAGATGAATATTACCTTGTGCTGGACAGGCCATTTGAGAAACCTTCTATTCAAAGAAAAAAATCTAATCATTCATGTAAACTACTGTAACTTAACAACTTTGCTGCACAAACCATAATGCTGAAGGAAACTCAGAGCACAGTTCATATCTGCTTTGACTCATTCCTTCTGCTCTGCCAAGTCATCAAAAGAGGAACACACAGACACACAAAATGATTCATGCAGGAAATCCAGAATATTGCAGAATTCTTCCCTCTGCTGTGACAAGTTTCATGCATTTCATTTCCAATGCAAATAGCTTTCAACAGAAGACACTGCTTCCATGTTTAATCCAGGTTACTTGGGATGTAGTGCAAGCGACGTGCCTTGACACAGGCAAGAATTAGCAAATACAGCACAGTGCTTCATGAGTTCAGGGATTCTGCACTGCACACCTTCAGGCTGGAGATATCAGCACTGCAAGCACTGTTTACACAGGTTTAACTCAAGGAAGCATCTCCCTTAAGGACTACCAGGCAGGAATGAAAGCTTAAGCAGTGCAAAAGGAAGGATTTCATATAAGCAATCACAGAGAAAAGTATATTGAAAATTATAAAAGAAAGAGGCAGACTATTTCAGCTTGGTACCTTACTGGCTTTTGGCCTGCCCTACTAATTTCTATTGGTCCCACAGATGCTCCCTGCTATTACTGGCCTGAAAGTCCCCTTTGCATCCTTACAGTTTTTGAGAGGAATCCTGGAAATGGGGAGTGAGATCCGAGTGGTTTACCTCAGCAATTACACACTGCAGGGAAACCCACAGTGGCAGAGAGCACTTCACAGTGCTTCTGTAGGTAGAGCACAAGACAGGGCTACCTGTGGGTGTGCCAGGGATGCAGGCAAAACCTGGAGTCCTTCCTCTCTGCAGCAGCAGAAAGCCAAGTAACATGAAGCATAGCCCATTCTTTTCAGGACCTGGGCATCTTCCCAGCCTCTTGACAGTCTCACCATGGCAATTTTCTCTTGAGTATGCCCTGCCAAGGTGTCCTGCATGTCCCACTGGTGGCAGGCTCACCTGCCAACCCAGTGGGACAGGAACCACAAGCGCAGGCATGGCACTCTGCTGCTTCCCTCCCCAGTCACCTCTGTGAGCACAATGTGACCCAGCTTGCTGCTGTCTGCAAATGCTAGAAGGTATCTGTCAGTTCACCTGTTTCTCTCAGCTCATTAACACCTTTATTTCCCATGTCATCTATTCTGATTTCTAAACTTCCCCATCTGATTATCCTCAGCCTCAGTACAGATGCAGTGAGCCTGGCTCACTGCCGTCTGGTCTAGGGAAGGGCCAGGGAGTTTCCAATCACCCTGCGGACAGAGCAGGGTGAGGGTACATAGCCCTGCTCAGACAGGGAAGAGCCACATCACGCAGCCGAAGAACTCGCAGAATCCAACTCGTTTCCTTTTCCTCCCGCCCTGTACGTGTAGGGAGAGAAACCACTCCCCCTCCTGAAGGACACCAAGGGCAAAATTCCCCTGCTGCTGTCTGAGCCTGCACTTGCTGTACCTTACTTTCAGAAGCCATTATCTGTTTGAAAAGCACTACAAAGCAACACAGGTTATGAAGAAAATGTAGCCGTGCCTTAGCACTGACATTTGCTTGAAATTCAACACACTGTTAGAAAGGAGAAAGCTGCAAAGCACAGGTAGTGGTTCTGGAGGGTACCGTTGCGTGTGCTGGGTTGAAAGCCAAGGGAACAGAGGAAGCCCTTGCTCACAGGGGAACAGCAACCTTTGGTGCCAGCTCCCAGCTGCTGGCCTACCCCCTCCCTCCTGACAAAAAGGGAGCTTGGCACCAGCATAGGCACAAGCGTTTCAGCTTTACAGTAAAGTATAAGGCAACAAGAACTTCTATGGCTTTAACACACTTCACACTGTTCTGCTCATTTCCAAATGCTGTACTTCTTTGCAATCTAACACCAAACCAACCAACCAACCAAAAACCCAACAAGCCCACAAAACAAAACAAATCAAAACCCCAAACCAACAGCAGCCTCCTTTTTTTGTAAGGGTAACCTTACACAGTGTTTGGGAACAAAAGCATGAAACCGTAACCTGGACATACATGAATAAGACAGAAATTAAGCACAAATTAACAGGAAATAGAATGTATTTTAAGTAGCATTTTAATCCACTCCTACTCTACAACTGCATCTTTTGAAGGGCTGGTTTGACAGCTCTGCATATAAAAGGCATGACACTTTCTAGAGACAGTACAAAGGCTTTTAAAAGGCTTTCAGAGCCTTTTAATTCTACTTTTGTGTTCTGACAATATTCCTCAATTAAATACTTCTTCAACATCAAAGATGCCTTTGGTGCTGACAGTAACAATCTGTGGCACTTCTTGCCAGAACCACCTTGGGGTGGGTTTCTGTGCCAAATGTTGTGAGTTTGCTGAGCAAAACAGAGAGATGTGAGCAACAGCTCACCCCATGGATAATTTTTTTACCTCGTGGGTAGATTTTGACCTCCCCATTCCTTCTTCCCTTGGCCAGTGCTCACTGGTGTTTCTCACCACCACTGATATTTGCACCTGCACTATCCACAATGAATTTGATAAACTTCCTAACAGTTTTTTTTTCTCTAAATGCTTTCAAAATGCTTTTGTTTCCTTCTTGTAGTCCTTTGGCAAGTTTTGTTGGTAGGAAAGGTTTGTGACCCCACAAAATACAGGAGAAGACAAGAATAACTATTCTGCAGCTTCTTTGTGCTACAGGCATGAGAATGGGCAGCTGAAGATAAATTAGAGAAGAAAAGGAAGCCAGATTACAAAAATAAAGCCAGTTTCTCCTTGGGGATGATCTCATATCTGAAGAACTGAAATCTCACTTCCTTGTCCTTTGTCTTCTGCTTGTTACCAATGTTGTCACACAGAAGTTAGGAAGGAAACAGAACAAAACATTTTTAGGGAGATAATGTTATTTGTAAATATCTGAGAGTGCTAGAAGGATGGTTGTAGCCACAAGGAATTTGTGAAAGTAGCCATTTAACTAGGACTGACTTCAGACAACAGAGACACATTTCAGCTTCTGTCAAAACAGCCCTAAAGCCACAAATTCAGGGCTGTTTACTCAAGACTCAATTCCTGCAGCTTGCTTTGTCTGTGGTGGTAATGCTGCACTCCATTGCTGCACCCCATTGCTAGCTCTTCATGGACCTCTTTGAATGTGAGCAAAGACAAAAGTGAGCTGAGTAAGAGGGAGGCTGCATTCAGCATCTGTGCACAATACAAATGCATCAGCTGCTGGCAAAACAGTGGAGGAATATTTCCTCCTTCTCCTCCAAAGGTAGAAACCTTTGTAGCTAAAACAAACAAACAAACACCAAAACCCCAAAACAAAAGAAAAAACCCCACAACAAAACACCAAAACAAAAAAACCCAGCATTTCACAACCCCAAGTACACAACTATCAACAGCTCCTTGCGTGTTATGCATGCCTGGCAAGAAAATTATATCAGAGTTTTCTGCAGGCCTCTCCCTGCACAGAACCAGGGCAACCCACAGCAGCATCACCCCCAGGTGTCTGGCAGCATCATGCTGCCTTCAGGGACCAGCACCAGCAAGGGCTGCTGGAGCTGGGAGCTCTGGTCCAGGAGGCAGCAGTGTGTGCAAGCCTTGCTTGCTGCCTTGGCTGCCACAGCGCTCTCACCTTTCCCTAGAAATAATGGGGGTGTCTCTTAAAAAATACAACCCCCAAATGTCTGGTATTTATGCATATCTCTGTAGGGGATTTATAGGCAGTTTAGCTGTCAAAGTTTGGAAGATGAAGTAAAAAAAATATTTCTTGGGAGTTAGACTCTAGATAACTCACACACAGATTTGCCTGGCTGTTTGCTCTCATTGTCAAGGGAAGCTGAAATACCATCAGATTGAAAACTAAAGAATTCAGCCATGCCAGGGAGGTTATAGTGTGACCGTAATTAGAGTGCACTGCCTTGGTTTACAGGACAGTTTTGTTTGCTTCTGAGTGGACACATGCCATTTCACACCACTCAAAGAACATACTCCACACACCCTGTACTGCTAATGACAAACATGGGCTTGCAGCTCTACTAATTTTCAGGCAGCCCTATTAGCTGAGCTGGAAGATTGCAGTGGCAAGCCATGAGTGAAATTAGTACACCATGCTTAGAGGAAGAGCATTCAGGCTGACTGCAAGTGTCCTGCATAAGACACCATTCTACCCCTCCTGCTTAGCAATTCTTTTTCCTTTGTACTCCGTTTACACTATGTTAACTATTTATAAGAGATCACTTTAAATCCCCTTTGCAGTCAGCCCGTGCACATCTCATCTGAAGCCTCATACCTGTTTGCTGAGGCTCTATAGCCATGAAAACTCATTCTGAGCAATTGTTACTATGAAGGTTTCTGCTGAACAGGTTAAATGTGTTTGTTTTAAGTGGCTTTAAAAAAAAAGCCACTTTTCCATTTGCCCTCTCTTGTTTATGCACAATCCAAATTAATTTAGGTAAGAATGCTAACAAGTGCTGGAGACATAGATGTTAAGATGGGGAGAAACAACTGAATTTCATGTTTTGGAACTGGAAAATTACTTTTTGCCTACATAGAGAGGACTTGTGTGCTGTGTCTGCAAGGAGGAGCATGCAGTGTGGTACTGCACCCTGTTGGTCTGCTGTGATATCAAAGCCCAAGTGCATTCTCAGTACAGTGCAAGGTAATTTCTTTTATGTTAACCCTTTCTTTTGGCCAAGCTGCCTCCAAATGCAACATGGAGACAGGTGGGAAAGAAGGAGAAAGAAACTCACACCCTTGCAAAGAGAGTGTGACCTGCAAAGATGAGAAGAAAAAGATGGATTAGAAATGCAGCCAAGATTTAAATTTCTCAATCACTAGCTAGTGGGTGGAAGCAACTGAAAAAAAAAAAAAAAAAAAGAGCAAGCAAGTTAAAGGAAAAAAGTTTTTTATGCCACTTGTATGGAAGCAAGAAGAATGGTCTTAAATTGCTAGAAAAAGGTGTCTCAAAAGCATGACTGACATGGTTCAGATGTCTACACAAGTGCAAGTACAGGATAACCTGAAGAAAATGATATCTTGTGAACTTGGTGCCAGAACTCAAATTCCAGAAAAAATGATAAAGAAGGTGTCTGGTTCAGCCTTACTGCCTGAGTACATGGCCACTGAACTCATGTTAACTCAGAAAGAACATCAGAGCAGCCTTCCAGCAAAGGCGGAAGCACAGGCTTCCTGGAAGGGGCCCAAGGTGAAGGACACAAGTGCTGAGGAGCTGGCAGGCTCTAGAAGAAGGCATGCATACAGGATCAGAGTGCCATCATGGAAAGCAGAATCAGAGAGTTTACACATCTTTCTTACAAAGCAGTCAGAGAGGTTCAGAGGCAGGTTGTTGGTTAAGGCACTTCTCTATAGGGGAGTCTTGCTAATGTACCCCAACGATCATCTGCTCATATGCTCCTGTGCCATTAAGAATGCTTTATAGCTAAGTCAGGAAACAGCACATTCTCCCTGGGTAGTCTTTGCCCAAGCTGTCTGTAAAAATAAACTCATCCTGCCGAGCCATTAATTCAGTGATCACACAAGACTGTAACTTCATTTACGTCATTGGTCTTAACAGCTCTTTCCCAATCCAGTCCTACTGGTTATCTGTGTTGTGCCACCGCCTGCCCAGTGGAGACCTCACAGTTATTGCCGAGATCAGCCCAGTGGTTGTTATGTCCTTGCTTGCTCCTGCTGCCTCCCAACCTTCCTTTCTACAGAGAACTATCAGAGATTTTAGTCCTGCCTGGCCTTTGCTTTAATCAATCTTGGCCTGAATGACTTACCCTAAGGCTAAACAGCATAGAAATAAATGCCAAAGACAAGCAGCTGGCTCTAGTCTCTTCTGGACTAACACCTTGAGGGAATGGCTATTAAGATGTTCATTTGGTGAAACTATAGTCTTTTAATAGTTGTTGACAGTTGCATTTTAAGTATGCTGCATTGCAAAAATATCAGAAAGGAGACTTGTAGATGGGATTGTTATTGAGTTCTCCTTAAGACACAAGTTTCAGGGATGCAGTACAAACTGCATATGCCTGAGCATCCAAGTGCTTTCTTCTCCCACAAGCACATGATGTGAAATGATCAAATGTGACTTAGTTCATGCATGAGACTAAATAAAAAATTAATTGCTACCAAAAAAAGGGAGGAATAGGGAGAGTTTAGTCATGAGGTCTGTGGTGACAGGTTGGACTTGATGATCTTTGAGGTCTCTTCCAACCTTGGTGATTCTGTGATTCTGTGAGTGGAATAGCACAGGAAAATATCCACCCCTCAAATTGCATTGATATTGATACTTAAACAGGGGTTTCAGGCATCACGTGGCAATTTTTCCTATGGCTAATGTTGTAAACCATTTAGGTTGCTCATTTGGTGGTCAGGGAGTTTGTTATGTGATAAAACTCAGAAGGCCCTTTTTGTTTCTGTATTAATAGCACAATCCTTTTCCTGAGATTTGCTTCCCTTACAGCTCCAAACCCCTTTTAAACACAAACCCCTTTTAAACACGACAACGCCTTCCATGCCGTAGTCTTTCAGTCACAGTACTCCTCTGGCTGTAGCCTTTCTTTCCTTCCTCCACTGCTGTACTCTTGTGCCTGCACCTGTGTGCCTAGGGACACCCTACTGGGGCTCAGGTTTTCCTTGGGTGTTGCATTTTGGGCAGTGCTCCTACTGTTACAACTTTTCTGCAATGGCCCCAGCTGCTTCTCTTTGCCCCTTGGAATACGAAGCGGCCCTCAGACTGAGCAGCTCTACAGAGTTTAAGCCAGCCAGGAAGACTGTTCCATATCAGCACTTGTGATCTGCTCTTCACCAAAGGCTGACAGAGCTCAGCACATGCATACTGGCAGGAGCCATGCCTCAAAGACTGTGTCTTTAATTGCTGATTTCTATGGGAAACCTTGGCATTTTCTTGTTCTTATTTTCTCTGGTGCTCCAATGTAGTACCCAACAGGACATGGCTTTATCCCAGCAGCTGTTTGTCACACAGTGAAAAAGATAGCTGCCACTGACTCAGACAAGAGGCAAGATGAAAGCCAAACACCCACCCCAGTCCTGGCTCCATGCCCCCAGTGACAGTGAGTCACTTGGGAACATCATAAGCAATACACAAAGAAAGCCAGCACAGCAATAGGGACACAGATGTCAGCTCAGCCTTTAGTGTCAACCCATATGTATCTGCGGAGGAGAGAATGCAAAATCACTGCCAGGTAGAGCAACCCACAGCAAGGTTTGCATGTCCTGCTGGGTGAAAAGGATATCACAGCCGCCCAGGCATACAAAGAGAGCGGGTAGCAATACCACACCAGTGTTTCTGGACAGCTCTGTGGGATGTGGTGCTTGGGGTTTAGGGGTGAACCTTGTAGAGTGGGGTTCTTGGTTGGACTTGGCGATCATGAGGGTCTTTTCCAACCTGAATGTTATTGTGATTTCTGTGATACTGAGCTCTCACAAGAGCCTGATGCAGACTTATATCTCTTCCTCTCCTCAAGGGCATGGTCGGTTGGATCAGTAGACTTGTAAAGCAACAGAAATACAGTCTTCCTCTCACTTGATACTCCAGGGGCCATACCAGGACCCCTCTCCTTCTGCCTGCATCCAACAGACACTAGCTAGCCCCACAGGTGGGTGCAGAAAGCAAAAGCAATCATCACTTCCAGGCCCAGCCCAGAGCAACCAGCACCATTTTCAAGTATGCTCCCTTTTACTTTCTCAGTCTTCAACTTTCCATCTTTCTGCTGCATGTGACCAGGGCAGGCAGTCTGCCTTTGTGCAGCCCACTTTGTGAAAGTTAAGCACACCCAGAAAGTATCTGAAGCCTCTCTTGTGCAAAGTCAGAAAAGTGGAAGGTAGGTAGTTCTCTCTGTCTTCTGTAATTGAAAGCCAGATACGGCTTTACATCTTCCAACATTACAAGCTATCTCAAGGCAGAGCATTACTACCTTGCTGGGATCCTATGTAGGAGATGGTGGGTCTTTCTTCAGGGGGTTCCAGCTAACCCCAGGGCAGCTTCAGCATTCCAAATGTCTCAGCTTTGAGGCATAATTTTACAAGGGCCAGTAATGCCATGCAGTTAGATGACAGAGCTCTTGCCCCCTTTCTCGTGTGTTATATACTTCTATCTCCTTGGGTTTATTTATTCATAGGGTTCAAACTAAGGTTAACTGCAGGTATCCAAAGTGCATAAAAACAGTGCTTCTGGAAAAATCCCCAGCTCCAGTTCGCTTTTGCTTTAGCAGGTGCTAAACCTCAGCAATATCCTCTGTCGCCTGGGGGCTGGATTATAGGCAGAGCCAAACAACAGTTGTGTTGATTTGAAGAGTGGTTTAATGTGCAGGGAACAGGCAAGACGTCCAGCACAGGAACACAAGAGTGGAAATGGTGGTGTGGGATCACAGCTCTTGCCTTTTAATTTTCATTTGACTAGTGACCTCAGTGAGACAGGCAAATTTGATGTATATGCTACAGGACAGTGGTCATAAATACTGTCAAATTTCAAACCACTGAGAACAGCCTTATTCCTATCTGTTTTCACAGTTTTTCGTTTATTCATCTTGGCTAGATATTTAATATTGCCTTTCCTTCCTCTATGAGTTAAGCTCCTTCTTTCTGGTTCCCTTGTGACATGTATGAATATCAATCATTTATCCTACTGTTCAAACTAACAAGGAAGAAAAATTAATTCTATTAAGCTGATTCATTATTTTATGATGCCTCTCACCCCCTGCCCTCAGCAAAGAATATCAAGACAAAGTTTCAGTCACTCCATTTTGCTTCAGACCACCCTCGAGATGTTATTAGCACATTACGAACATAACCTCTCTTGCTTTATTATTTCATTGTAACTCTTAATTCTGCAGGAGTGCAGCCAGCCAGCAGGTGACCTCTTGTGATTAGCTTGCAGATTTGCAGGGAAATCTGGATAAACTCCGGTATTTTTAAGAATTCAGAGTTTGTTTCCCTGCATGACCTTCATCACATGATGCCCCAGTGGCACTGGCAGAATTGACAAGCCGAGTAGCAGTCAGACCTTGCTGGGGACCATGCTCCTTGGGGTTACAGGTTTGCTCAGGGCTTGTCATTCAAATGGCTGAGAGAGGCACTCTCTCCCCCAAGAGCACTGGCCCAAATCTCCATGACAACAGATTTCGGATGGAGACCAGCATACTGAGTGCCAGGGGTCACAGCAACAAAAAAAAAGAACTGTACTGGGGGGGAGAGGGGGGAGGGAGGGAAGAGCAGCTGAGGAAGAGGTCAAGGCGAAGCTTGCAGTGCCCTCAATCACACTGAAGTTTGAGTTTACTGGCTTCACCTGCTGGGGCATTTAAAATAATTTTGTGGGAAGCAATTGCCATAGAAAATGAATCGAGACAAATCTTGTGTATTTCTATCTGTTATTACTTTTTATTACTGTAATGGAGACTATAGAGAGCACAAATAAATTTCTTGCCCCATGAACCTTCCAATCTAAATTCAGGATGAGAGACAAGAAGCAGCCTGGTAGACAGACAAAAGGTGATGGTAATGAGCCCAGCTCCTCAGGATCCATTCTGAAATGTAATTAATTTTTAGCTCAGTTTTCCAAGGAACTGAAGCTGTGCAATTGCAGTGGCTGCCTGTCCTCGTCTGTGTCCCTGCCCTGCAAAGACTCCTGAAGCTGTCAGGCTATTTTTACCAAACCTCCCAACAGAAGTAGAAGGCTCAAAGTTATTTAACTCCTACAAGAATCACAAAATGACAGTGACTGCATAGAGAATACTGCAGGAGTGCCATGAAGGAAGAGAGGAAAGGGTGGCTCAGCCCTCCTCCACTGCAAGAGGCATTGCTCCACCGCGTGAACACCATGTGCACACTGGCAAGCCAGGCAGCACACACGTAGCTCTGGACCTGCCAGAACATATGCTGCTTGTTGAGCTGCCAAAAATACAGAGGCATGAGAGGAAGATGATGTATTGCAGTGAGGAATTAGTGAAAACACCATGTATAGCTGAAGGAACCAAGGGACAGAGTATGGGAGATGAAGGAGATCTGGCCAGTGTTGCATGAAAGCAGGTGCAGTGACAAGGAGGAGGTAACCAGGACAATCACGAGTGGGAAGATGTGGGGGAATGTGTGAAATGACCCAGGTTCTGTACACAGAACTACTTGGAAATAACTTTTTTGCATGTGACGTAACTGTGCACCTGGGAAAGCTGTTAGGCTGAAAACCATGTCAAGCCAGGTCCCTGGTTCAGGTGAAAGAGAGACAAAACAGAGTCAACATCAAATCAACATCTGCCCATTGGTAAGAAATTCCTTCAAGGACAGTTGAGCATGTTGTTTACTAAACTTCTCAATCCCCATTTCCCTCCCGGGTTCAATAATAAAACTGCTGAGCACTGTAAGTGCAGTGGAAGTGTTTTGGAAAGTGCTCTGAGCCCCACCTTCAGAGATACTACACCCCAAAAATGTGTGCTTCCAGCTTTTTTCCTGCTCCATAGGTACACACAGCGCTCACTGGAACACTTCATTCAGGCTGCAGGCTGCAGGCTGCATGCAAACGCTTCTGGTCATCTGTTTCTGCCACAGATAATGGGGGTTTCCCAGAGATGTGTCTGTCATATATGGTGGTTATGAAAAGACAAATAAACCATAAATATCTCATATGTCTTCTGTACACCTTCATTCTCACCCATTTTACAAGAATGACTTAAGTCTGATGTTCATTTCTGAATCATACTAAACAACTGCTTGACACTATGGCTGTCACCATGCAGTCCCTGCTCAACCTGCCATTTCCTGTGAATTCCTCATTAGGCCACACTTGTCTTTAATGACTGGTAATTCTTTTTCCTTTACACTCCTCCTTAAAGTGTCACATTGATGTGTCACATGAACTAAGCAAGGCACGAGAACAACAAGGAGAAGCATATCTTTGGTTATCTTACTCCGTACAGCAGTGACAACATATGCAGAATAAATCCAGATTCTGATTATCACACACACACAGTATCACACACAGTAACTAAGGTTGGAAGAGACCCCAAGGATCATCAAGTCCAACCTGTTCAAACAGACCTCACAACTAGATCATGGCACCAAGTGCCACGTCCAATCTCCCCTTGAACACCTCCAGGGACGGTGACTCCACCACCTCCCTGGGCAGCCCATTCCAATGACAAATGACTCGCTCAGTGAAGAACTTTTTCCTCACCTCGAGTCTAAACCTCCCCTGGCACAACTTGAGACTGTGTCCCCTTGTTCTGGTGCTGGTTGCCTGGGAGAAGAGACCAACCCCCTCCTGTCTACAACCACCTTTCAGGTAGTTGTAGAGGGCAATGAGGTCACCTCTGATCCTTCTCTTCTCCAGGCTAAACAATCCCAGCTCCCTCAGCCTCTCCTCGTAGGGCTTGTGCTCAAGGCCTCTCCCCAGCCTTGTTGCCCTTCTCTGGACACGTTCAAGTGTCTCGATGTCCTTCCTAAACTGAGGGGCCCAGAACTGGACACAGTACTCAAGGTGTGGCCTAACCAATGCAGAGTACAGGGGCACAATGACCTCCCTGCTCCTGCTGGCCACACTATTCCTAATACAGGCCAGGATGCCATTGGCCTTCTTGGCCACCTGGGCACACTGCTGGCTCATGTTTAGGCGGGTGTCAATCAGCACCCCCAGGTCCCTCTCCGTTTGGCAGCTCTCCAGCCACTCTGACCCCAGCCTGTAGCTCTGCATGGGGTTGCCGTGGCCAAAGTGCAGCACCCGGCACTTGGACTTATTAAATGCCATCCCATTGGACTCTGCTCATCTGCCCAGTCAGTCAAGGTCCCTCTGCAGAGCCTTTCTACCCTCTAACTGACTAACATCTGTTCCCAACTTGGTGTCATCTGCAAACTTGCTGATGACTGACTCAACCCCCTCATCCAGATCATCAATGAAGATGTTAAAGAGGATGGGGCCCAGCACTGAAGAGGATGGGGCCCAGCACTGAAATTATGGTTATTCTTGAGCAATTCCATCAGATCCAGTTGTATTTCACATGTGTAATTGGTAGTGGGATTAAAAAATAGAAATTGACAGACAAAAATTACCTAGCTCATTGCACAGGGTAGAGGTTTATACAGAATGTCTTATTTGAGGCTGTTACTTTGTACCACTGCCTAAGGTTATGTGTTACATTTCTGGGTTTTGCATTCATTTTTGTGTGCAAAATATCTGTTGAGGGTAAATGACTATGCTCCAGAGAGTGCTGTGCACTGCTAAATCATTTATTATCCCCCAAATAATTTAATCTGATCATATGGCTACCATGCTGAACTCCAGAACCCGGGATGCCATGCAGGCAGGCTGCCAGCCAGGGTAAAGCAAAGCCATTCTGTCCTTGGGGTGGGAAAGGTACATGGCTGGCATGAGCTCTGAAAAAAAAAAAATCAGCATCAGGAAGTATCTTGGCCAAGAGGAACTTGGCAGAGCAGTATTTTAGCTTTGCTGAGGGACTGTGTATGCCCATTGAAATGGTAACATCTGTGGAGGAAGGGCAGAGCACAGGGATACAATGCAGTTTTATGGCAGCACTGCTTAGTCAGGGAAAGGGACTCCAAAGGGAGCCGATAGAGCCAGCTGGCTGGCTGATGAATGGAGCAATGATTGTGGAAGAGATCAAAAAGCTACGAGTACTCCATCATCCCCCATAACAAACAGCAGTATGAATTTCTGAGGATTACTGAAGCTTGCAGATGAGGTATATAGGTTCGATTTCAGAAAATATTGAACACTTTCTGGATTCTAAGTCATTAAAAATTAATTTGACCTAACAAGCAAGTCAACACAATGACAAAAATCCTAAGAATCTGAAAATCAGCATGAGTGACTTGAATACAGACAGAATACTGTGCTTTTGTTCACAAAATAAGGGCAGAAATTCAATGTATTTTGTATTGGTATGATGGATTCCCACTGGCTTCAGCTGTGCACCTCACAGAGCTGCTCCCTGTGTAGAGCACAACAAAGGCTGTTTTTTGCTCTGAAATGCATTGTGATGTGAAGCAAAAAATAGCTCCTAAGTGCTTTTATTTATTTTTGCTTGGGTTACAGTGTTTTTTACTTCCCTGTTACTGAACTCTATGACATTTATTAATTTTTCTTTCATTTACCACAATTGTCAAACCACTTTAACTACAGGGACATCATCAGCTGATCAGTTCCAAAAAGTAAATTGAAGTAATTTCTAAGCCTGCATCTCTCCTCAAACTTTCCTGGATAATTTCCATTGTTTCACATTTACCTGCTTAAAACCCAAAAATTTCTTTCCTTCCCCCCCCCCCCCCCCAGTCTGAAAGAGCCATACAAACAGTGGGAAAATGACTTCAGCAAAGCCATAAAGTTGATTGCAGAGCTATCATATCAAATGCCTTCCGAAACACAGATAAAAACTTCCTCCTTCTCCCTCCCCCCCCCATATGTTTTCTAATATATTCAGGGTAACACATCAGTACTACAACAACGGGCAAGGCAGTTCCAGGGAGCATTGCAATTTCCAACTGGCAATGGTCCTTCTGGTGTGTATTACCTTTTAAGATGCTTTTCTGGCATCAAACAGCTGCCTTCAGGAAAATTTATATGATATTTTAGTTTAATTTCTCTTCTCTGTTAATGTGCCTTTGTTATTGCCCTGTGGAGTTCATTAACTGCACCAGAAGATGGCAGCAATGGAAACCATTTCCGTGCCCTCCGTTCATAAATCACATTTCACGCTGAGCAGCAGTGACACCATGATATCAATCAACGTTTAAAACTTGTTTAAAAAACAAAACCAAAACCAAACAAAAACCCAAGAAAAGCAGCCTCCACAGTTGTAGACACTGAAACTGTATTAGAAAAGTTGTGAAAGGTAGAAGGAATTATGTGCTCCCCTCCTCAGATTTGAAGGTCATTTTTTTGACACCTAAGTTGCAAATAACAGGGATAGGGATGTCAATAAATAAAACTGTTGGAAAGCATGAGTTTCCCACATTGCTGTGACAAAAAAAAAAAAAGTCTCAAGTAGCCTTCATTCATTTGATCTTCATGGCTCACAACAAAAAACATTTGACTCCAAAGCAGAGGACGACCATGGAGAATCTGCATAGAAACCATAGAGATCAGAGAGAGGTTTTTGGACTGCTGGGCTTTGGACTCATATCACTTATTCAGTGAGAAGAGGCACTAGGAGTAAGCTGTTTATGCAACTGTTTTTATAAAACCTGTGAAGGAACACGTAGAGCCAGGCAGAAGGAGGAATGTGTATTTACACAGGCAAATTAACATACATATTTCCCACAGGACACAAGCATTATTAAACTTGTTATGAGCTTTGTCAGCAACCACTGGGGAAAAAATAAATAAATCTTATTTACCTTTCCAAATATGGACCAGTCTTCAGGCAATACAGCTGCTAAACTTATTGACATGGGTGTTTGTGCTACAGCCAGGATTTGTCATGTGTGATAAATATAAAATTGTCTCTTATAAGATTTTGCTCCCAGAATTTTTTTAATTTCTTGACCAGAATGAAGAGCATATGGGGGAAATTAGCTTGTTCACCAGGGGTAGTGGATTTTGTGCAGCTGAACTGAAGGAGTAGTGAACAGAGTGAACTATGGAGAAGACCTGATACAGGACTGGGCTCCATAGGGCAGCCATGGTAATGCCAGCGTGGGGGCACTCAGGCTGACACAAATGCTCTGATACATCCCATGGCTTTCAGAACTGATGGGGTAACCCAGGAACACATCCCCACAAGAACGTTCAGAGGGTAACAATTGTTGGTTATTTGCACTCCTCAAGGGAATTTGAGCAGTGAGACAAGACAGGGCCCCTTGTCACATTTCTTGGTAGATCTGGGGATGTAAATTTTCCTGCTGCCTTTCTGAACAAACAGGAACTCCCATCCTGGAGAAATACCTGCTTTCATCATGAATGTATTCTCACAGAAGAGTCTGTGATACCTAAAGCTTTGGCTAATTGCTTGTTTTAATAAGATAGATAAAGTAAATGTGAATCATGTTTATGGAAATAAAGTTGTCCTGCATCATCCTCTTTCATTAGTTGTGACTACTGGAAACAAATGGTGTTAGGAGGTTTTATGGGGCTTCCTTGAGTTAGAAGGGCTAATATTGCTGGAAGGAATACATGGGATTTGTAGCTACAAGCCACTTCAGTCATGGTAGTGACTTCCGAACAACTTTGCCTCATGAAAATTGAAAATCCACAACCCTCCAGGTGTAATGAGCTATGTTGCAAGAAAATCTCAGAGATGTCCTCTGTGCAAATGAGGTCAGTGATTATTTGGCTGTAAAGCAACCTGACCTAAAAGAAATGCTGATCAAAAGAAGCTTCCTTTACTTATGTAATTATGAGGTTAGTTAATTTTCAGAACAAAAGATCACAACCTCCGGGTTTGTTCATAGTTTAATATATTCCATGTCTAAGAGCACATGAGGAAAATGGACCTTTGCATCTCTAATTGCTCCCGTGGCTAGTCTGTATGAGAAGTGCCTTCTCTTAAATACCTCAAATGTAATTATGTCCTATTACTACCTGTGTCAAAAATGTTATTACAAGCTACAGTGAGTATTCATCCTACCTGGCTCTTTAATAGTCTAGAATGTAAATCTGTTTCTCTTCCTTATTTCTATTTACACAACTGCATGAAAAGGCAGCCAGTTTTTTCCACTGCTCCTGAGATGTTTTCAAATAAAAAATGGAAGGGATGGTACATGCAGCACTGCTGGTACATTGGTAATCTACAGGCTATGCCAAATTCCTCAAGACCTATTTTTATAACATAAATAGACCAGAGAGATTTGAAGATATTTTAATAATTTGCAGATTTTAATTGACAAATTCTGTGATGAAGGAAGAGGGGAACAATATACAACAATTCTCTGAGCAGATTTTTGTTATGTTTGCAAAGAGGGCATGTACTGGTGTGGCATCATACATAAGCATAGAGTTCTTGGGCAACAGAATCCAAGAAGGATCTGTTCTGGTATTTTTTTGCTCTACAGGCTTTGGCCTGCAGGAGGAGGAAAGGGCACTTCGGGGCTTGTAAGCTCCGTCCCTCTCTGTGCTGCAGGCTGAGTGCTGTCTGCATTTTCAAGTTGCAGCACAGAGCTTTACAGTAGGCCTCACTTAAAAATGAGATGTCCTCTGAAATGTCTGAATTAAAACACAGATATATTATGCAGACTGGAATAGTGATTAGCTTTTGCCAGTATCACCAGACTAAAGGGAGCTTTCTCTGTATCTAATAGAGGAACTCAAACACTGCCCCTCCTCCTCCCCCCCCCAAAAAAAAACCACAACACCACACAACACCACCACCAAACAATCCCAAAAAAGCCAAAAATATCCCACCCAAAACCCAACCAACCAAAAAAACCCCCTTAAACAAAACCAAAAACCCAACCAACATAAACCACCAACCAAACCCAATACCTAAGCCCACACAAATTGAAAAAAATCCCAAAGAATTATGTTGTCCTTTCCTGTCACTTGATCAGCCTAGAGCTCTCAGAACCACAGCAGTACCATCTTCTGCAATACAGCACTCCATTGTATTGGATATCTTCCAATAGCTTAGCTTTTCTATTGTGGCCTTGCTCATATTGCTTTCTATCCTGAGCTCACTGCATCTGTCCTAGAAGTACCAGGGAGACTAGTGGTGTTCAGCTGCCAGACGTCAGGAGAACTATCACCAGGCCTGATCCCGACACCCACCCATGTGCAGACTGATGTCCCAACCCGGCCTTGGCCAGTCCCCATCCTCATGAAGGTGCCTGATGGCTGGGGCTTGACAGAACTTTTATGCTGACTTCTTGGAGATGATGATTTGGCATTTAATGATGTTACTGGCAGGTGTGGTGAGGTGCTGGCATCAGCCTGACTGGTTTGGGATGTTGACTTCAAGGCAGAGGAATGCTGCCAGTGTTACACATTGTGATTATCACCTCCAGTGAGCCAGCTCACGAGGCACAGCATCTGCGGGTATTTCCACTAAGTCTCTGCTACAATATTCATGACAGCTCCTATTATAGGGCATTTTGAACTCCCTCAGGGAGAGGGAAAGGCAATCTCTCCATGCCTGCATGAACAGCCATCAGTGGTGATGGTGCAGAGGATGCAGGAGAATCCCCGAGTCTGTATGCACTCTGTTTGAGAGATGATATATCCATGTTGCACAGTGCATGACTGGAGTCTAGCAGGCACTCTTTTCAGTATTTTTCTCTCTTACATGAGAAAGCAAGCTGCTGGAGGCAGGAGATCTCCTATGCACAGACTTACATATCCAAACACTCAATAAGAAGCTGAGACAGGATCACATATTTTTGTTTTCCTCTCTTCTTCTTTTTATTTATTTTTTTCCCATTAGTTTCTCCTTCCTTTAAGCTCCTTTTCCTGAGAGTACTCGCACATGAGGAAAACAGCATGTTTTTATCCACATACCTCACCCCAAATGAGATTATGTATTTCTGATGGCACACATACATTTTCCAACAGTTTCTCTTGGGGAAGGGTATTTACACAATAATTCTTATTATATACTTTGGCTTTTCTGAAACAACCTGCAAAATTGCTTGCATGCCATAGAAAAATCTTGAAAAGAAGGGGTGAGTAGGTGCCCAATAAGACTGAGAGTTCACATTGCTGCATCCTCAGGAGTGAAGTACACTTGAGTGGGTGAGAGTTGTGGTACCAGAAGGGCAGGTCAGTGGAATGGGGATGGTAAGCACAGATTCAAACAAAGGTGACAGAGCTGAGACAGGTGGCATAGGCTGCTGATGTGGAAAAAGTATTGTGGCTTGTCATGTGTCACTGAGTAGCTGGTTGTGAAAGACACTGTTTAAACAAACTGTTGTGTACATTCCCATGCCAATACCTGTCTGCCCAGATTCTTATTTTCAAAGTGCTGCTCTTAAGCATATTTGAATGAGTCATTATTTTTGGCCAGCACTGACAGCAACTGGAAAATCTGAATCTTATTGCCTGCACATTCTCTGCACTTCATAACTAGCATCCTATATCTGCTCCATTCACATGCACTTTTCTGTATCTTCATTTGAGAGTATTCTTGTTCTGCTAGGAAGGGTTCTCTAATTCCTGTTGGACACACATTTCTTCCCTTAGTGAAAGAGTACCTCTGCATAGCTGCTATTGAACAAATAGTGACTACTTAGCACTAGCAATTTGCATCTGTTAATATTATACATCAGTGCTTGAAAGATAACACAGCTTTTGCATCCAAAAGTGAGATCTCACCTTTGGGAGTTGAAGCCAGGGCCTATAAAAACCTTCATACCCAGGTCTGCTTATTTATGTTTGTCTAGAATACGGTAACTGCACAACATTACTTTCAATCAATTCCATAACATTGGGGAAATGTTAGACGTCCTTGGGCAGAAACTGCCTGATTTTGAGGCCAGTCAACCAGAGAGCATGGGATAGAGCCTCTAGCTAGCATGTCCACCACTTCCAACAACAGCTGGAATTCCCCAACTCTCAGAAAGTAAGCTGAAAAGGTCTTCTAGCATTGTGAAGATTTGTGCTCTTCTCAGTGTAAGCCCAAAGTGAATAATCTGTGAAAGAGAAGTGAAGAAGGACAATAAAGAAAGGAATCGTGATGGTCATGGTGAGGGAAAACGAGGGACACTAAGCCCCTTGAGGGAGGAAAAGTGTACCCAGATATGGGTGACACAGAAGCCCTGGTGTGAGGAAGGACTTGGAGACAGTAAATAGAGCAAGATGGAAAGGCAGCACATTATCATCGTGAGGGAAAGAGGAAGGGACAAATTCAGAAATGTCTGGGATGCACCAATAAAAGGTGTATAGCCTGGTATTTTTCTTGCTTTAAGTTAGGTAGAATAAAACCCATGTAGCTATCATGACATGACAGAGAAGAAGCAACTCTCCCTTCTTTGAAAATTACCTCTGCCACTCCTCTGTCTTGCTCAACCAGATTTCTGTAAGCCAGTAGCTGCAATCTTTAATCTCCAGCAACAAACTACTCTTCCGCTTTCCAGTTGTTGTGTAGAGAGAAGTATGAAATCTGTGTTATTCAGACTCTGGACCACAGGTTTTGGCAGGTCCCAGCAGCTTCAATCATAGAATCACAAAATACGTCCAGTTGGAGGAGACCTCAAAGATCATCCAGTCCAACCCTCAACCCAGCACTGAAGGGTCAACACTAAACTATGACCTTAAGCACCAGGTCCACACACTGCTTAAACACCTCCAGGGAAAGTGACTACACCACTGCCCTGGGCAGATCATTCCCGTGTTTGATAACCCTTTCAGTGAGGAAATATTTTGTAACATCCAGCTTGAACCTCCCATGGCACAGCTTGTAGCAATTTCCCCCAGTCCTATTGCTTGACACCGAGGAGAAGAGGATGGCCCCCTCTTCACTCCAACTTCCTTTCAGGTAGCTGTAGAGAGCAATAAGGTCTCCCCTCAGCCTCCTCCAGACTGAACAACCCTAGCTTGCTCAGATGTTCCTTGTAGGTCATGTGCTCTAGGCCCTTCATGAAATTTGTTGACCTTCTCTGGACACACTCCAGCACCTTAATGTCCTTCTTGTAGTGAGGAGCCCAGAATTGAACACAGTACTTGAAGTGTGGCCTACGGGGGGGATGATCACTTCCCTGTTCCTATTGGCCACTGTGTTTCTAGTACAAGCCAGGATGCCATTGGCTTTCCTGGCCACCTGGGCACACCACTGACTCATATTTAGTTGACTGCCAACCAATACCCCCAGGTTCCTCCCTGAGTTGCACCTTTCCAACCACACATCCCCAGGTCTGTAGCTTGTCATGGGGTTGTTGTGACTCAGGTGCAGGACCTGGCACTTGGCCTTGTTGAAAAAGATATTTTTTTTTTCTAGTTGCATAAAGTGTTTATTCTTTTAAAACACTCCTATACATTCATTTGTGATAAAAGAGGCATCACCTGTTTGTCAGCTGGGGTATATGAACCAGAGCAGTTGCATGCATTATTTCTCTCACCATGGACACAAAAATATAATGCTCAGTGTCAATCACAAGCTGAGCATTAGAGCAAATAAATTTGTGGGGATTTTTTGTTTTCTCAATGCAACTTGCAGTAATCAAATAATCATCTTTCAAATAAGAGCAGTTTCCACTGACAGAATAGAAATAGGCCTGCAATTACAGGATAGCTGATAACAGCTTTATTGTTACATTTCCCTCCACTTCAAGAACTAAATGATCAATAAGAAATTTCACCTTTCGATGTGCACTGTTTGAGCAGCCTGACAAATACACAAGCAACAAGTGGTGACTATTAAACACAAAATGCAGACTTCTAACAGGTACTTCTTGTTCTTGGGAGCAAGCAGCCTAATGTTTCCAGTGACTACCAGGACATCAGAATTAAGGGGGTGTTAATGACATTTAAAACTGCTATGTAAAGTGGGAGGAGACATCTTCACAAAGGAGGTTTTTAATATAGCCTAGGAAGAACTGACCATGAGGTCTAGGCTGACAGAAATGAAGTAAAATTTAATAATCAGGACTTCATGGATTTTAGGTCACTACTAGGGAGTTAATGAACTGGAAATCATAGAGAGGAAGGAAACACAGTACAGAATTCAGGCAAACTACTTCAGACAGGGTATTTTTAATAGACAAAAAAGCAGGAAAGCTATTGATAACAGTGATGAGACTTCATCATGAATACTGGCCATCTATGTTCAAAAAGGAAAAAGTCCCACGGTAATTAGTGCAGAGAAAGACTTCAAGACTAGTCAGGAGATAAAACCCAACAGCATTAAAGCCCAGATTCATATTGTTCAACTTCAGGTGCTTCACAAAGATTTATAAATTAGGAGCACACTAACCAGGGACTCCTGTAGTCGATAGGAAGAGATGGGCATCTCCAATCACTTGGCCTACTTAGGTTTTGACAGCTCCTAAATTAGATGCTTTATTTAAATAGCTTAAGCTACACAGGAAGAATGTTGCCTTAGGAAACCAGTATAGGGACCTCAAAAAACAAAAGCTGAGAAAGGAACCAGCTTGTCCCAGAAGTGTAAACACCACAGAAGAGGTGAAGGTCAGGTTTATTGGCAAGACAAATGGAGAAACTGTGGGCACAAATAAATTGGTCTGATAAACAGAAGGTTAATCTTTCAAAACAGCTTTCCATGTGCAGATGGGAGAATAACAAATTTGGCTAGAATTAAACTGCAGTTGAATTAGTTCATTCAGGAGCTTATGCAATGAACATACCTGGAAAAGCAAACATTTGGACTGGCAGATACAAAAGGTCCCACCTAATGCTTTGTGCTATGCTGTTTTATTTGGATTTTTTTGTGTGTTTTGGTAAAGAATTATTGGAAGGTGCTGCTGCCTTGTTGCTGACCATCTGCGTCAAGGGGGAGGGCAACAAAATCTATTTCCTGGGACCAGAATTGCTCAAAAGGAAAACCTAGAATGGCTGCAACATTGAGCATGAGGCACCTTTATGTATCCCAGCAAAACCGAACAAAATGCTTGTGCTGCCCAGGGCAAGGGAGGACCACACTCCTAACTGATGGCAAATGCATGGCAGGATGCTATTCAGAAGGAAAACAGACACTATGAAGATGTTTCCATGGCACATGTAGCATGTGTGGTAGGGCATACAATTGATAGCAAGTTAGGCCAAGTTAACATCCTTCTATTTCATGACATGTTGCAGTAATGGAAAAACATTGTCCATGGGCCAGCCCTGTGTGCAAGCCTGAAGTACTTGGGGCATTCAGTTAAAAGTGTCCCAGCAAATAGAAACCTGGAGTATAGATCACAGCTGTTTATTGCCAAATGAGCCAGCAGAATTCAGCCAAGTGCCTGGCAAACAGATAGAAAAAGACAGGGGACTGCGAGTATGGATAGGTTTTGGCTAAAGCATTGGCAGAAATAAGGTTTGGAGTACTGCTTGCTGCTATTTAGCCCTTTGTAATTTTCAGTGTAATAAGCTTCTATACACACCACCCCAAAATAATGAGCAGAAACACAGAAATACCTGATTCCCCTACAATTGATACGGAGTATTGCCCAATCAGTTGGGTCAACAGTATTGCGATGCAACAAAAGAGTGTTTGCTAAGGGGAACATGATGTATACTCCTGTCATGGGTTTAAGAACTGAAAGTTCTGACCACAGAGTTGAGCTCCTCCAACTCTGAGAGAGTCTCTGGGGAGGGACCAGGAAATTGTAATTTGTTATTTAATCCTGTAATTCTGTTATTTTACTCTTTTCAAGCTGGCAGCAAGGCCAGCGCTTCCTCTTTCTTCCCTCTTTTCTCTTGGGGAGGCACGCTCTTTTATCTCCCGGTATTTTTACTGCACAATCGTGGCTTATGCCTGGAGGTGCGCTATGGCCTTGACGGGCCTTGGGAAGGGAGAAAAAGGGGGGTGCAGTTTGGGCCTGGCCAGCCTGAACAAGCCTAGCAATGGGGGGTGAAGAAAGAGCACTGGGGTTTTGGTCTGATTTTGTGGAGGTGTTGGAGAAGGCTTTGGCCTGATGGGGTTCTGTGTTAAGCCCAGAATATGGATTTGTGTATTCTTTGCATTGCTTTGCACTGTAGTTTGCAGTCATTAATAGCACCTTCTATTTAATCTTCCAACAATATTTTGTATTTCTAGCCAATCCAGTCCTGTGTGCAGGCTTTCTTTAAATACTTGGAGAGTAAATTTAGAGCCTGTCTTCCTCTGCTACTGTTTAACCGAAGACAGCTCCTGATTATTGTGTCATGTGCTAGGGGAAAGACTGTGTCACAACCCTCTAATTCTATCCAAATCTGATATTCTGAAATTAATTTAGGGGAATTGAAGTAATTTAAAATGTTAGGTTTAAACTTGAATTTGGATCTAAAAAAAACCCCACCACAAACCAACACCAACAAAAACCAAACCAAACCAAACCCCCCAAAACAAAAACAAAAACCCAAAGAAACAACCCCTCCCCGACATCCCACTTATTTTCAGAATAGCAGAAAATCACGGATTTACCCCAGTAAAACTTAGCATCAACTTAGTGGTTGATATTAGGAAACCCAAAATTTTGCAAAAAAGGCAGAGAATCAAGTGAAGCAAGGCACAAAATGACAACATAAAAAGCCTTAAGAAGACAAAACGCTTGCTTTTACAACACAGTTTTACAACAGCACTGCTGTTCGCTACTCTGTTCACTAAAGCTCCTCAAGAAACAATAAACTAGAGACAAATCTCCAGTGCTTTAAAGTTTTGATTATAAATTTGTTCACACTAATTTTAGCAAAATCTTATTAGCCATTGAAAAATGTTTGCAAAGGCCTTATGTTTCACAGAGTCTTATCTACCTTTTTCCATGGGGCCACAGTTGCTCTCCAATGCTGTTATTGTTAGGGATAATATTTGCAGTCAGTTGCTACTGACAGTGACAGTTGGAAGTTGAGGCAGACAAATTTAGACATGAATTTAATAATGGCATACGTACCAGAGAGTTTAGGTATGTATTGTTTCTTCATGACTTAGCAGGGAAAATTCTTACTGAGATCCAAGGGAGTTTGGCATGAACAAGTCATAAATATGGAGTGAAGGATCTGCCTCAAGAAAAGGAGGTATGTATCATCATCATATGGATAAAATCAGGAGTATGATTTCAGCTGAACTCCCATGCTGTGGAAAGTGAGGGTAGTGTATGAGTGAGGACGTGCTCAGCTGTGTAAAATATCAAGTGTTTGATAAAAGTCCACATATGTTGTACTGCAGAAAATGTTCATTTAAAGAGGACCATACATTTGAAAGACCACAAGCTGTCTTTCAGGTTTTGTGCAGAGTGCAACATATGCCTCTAGCACTGTATATATAACATAAGCCCCATTAGGGCTGTGAGAAGATAGTATCTGTGACCATTAACCACTTAGCTGATTTGCAGAGTCATGCCTCTGTCTCAGTAGGCAGGCTTGCTACATCCATCAGCTCACCATAAATAAGTGAACTTCTTTCCTGATTATTTCTTTTTTCCTTCAAAATAACCCCTGTGTGTCCATGCACCAGAGCTGTCAAAATTAGGGAAAAGAGTATAGGCTGCTCTTGCATCACCTTAGAGCTCTGGACTTCATTCAGCTGTAGAGAATGAGAGCTTCCCTCAGTATCAGAAGTAACTCCTTCACCTAAGGCCAGAATTCCTTCAGGCTCTAACAACAGTGACTCAAATAGTGAGCCTGCCATCTTATTTTATTTTATGCTGGCCTTGGGGTTCTTGGATGCATCTGGACTGCAATTGGTCAGATTTCCAAAATATAAATAAGAAGACAGGAGGTACATGATGTAAGAAAAATGAAAGCAGCTCAAAATGCGTCCTAGAATTCAAACAGAAAAAGCTGATCTCCTCTTGGCTTTCCCTCTCTGTATTTTTATTTGAAGTTTTTATCTTGCTGTTGTCTATTCAAAATTCATTTCACTCGCAATTGCTCTCTCAGAATGCCATTAATCATTCTGCATGAACTGACCAGATACAACTTGCATCTATGCCTTTAAGTATCCATATCCCTCTAAGCACCTTCCCAGTGAAGACCGGACATAAGCTTTCCTTTCCAAGTCTTAGTCTTTCTCCGCAGATACAAGACCACCTACACCTGCACCTACACCTACAGAGCCTAGTAAGCCCCAGACAAGCATACCACTGTAGCAACTGCAGCCAGAACACAGGGGAGATGTGACCCTAATTTATCATGGGCAGATTTACTTTGGGCAATGAGGCTACACATCAATGCTGACAGCATTTGGTGCATTAAGTGTTCCAGAGTGAGGATGGTGATGCTGCTAACAGATTCATGTTCTGAAGGCCTGTCCGTGCTGGTAGGTCACTAGAGGTGGCATTTTGGACTATTCATTCAGGGACTTACAGCTTTCAACTCTTTTAATGATTCTGAGATATTTTATGATTATGAAAAAGTTGACTGTGCAATACAAGGCAACCAGCATAAGCTTGGGATTCTCTTGTGCCTGAAGAGTCTCATGTCCTAAGGAATGACAGAAATTAAAAAGAAAATCCAAGAGATTTTGTCTGCAAAGATAGCAGAAGCATTGTGTCAAAAGAGGAGGAAAATACTTCCAAATGAATCAAGGATCTACGTGATCCCCTTATTTCTGACATCTTTACAGCATTAAATGGTGTAAAGAGAGTGCATCTGGTTATGTCTCAAATCCTTTGTAAGTGATGATGGTTACATGTCTCTAAAATAAACTCTGGCATACAAATACTTACTAAGCCACATATACTTACTCAGATATGTATGATAAGTCATATCATGTATGTCAGATATACATCAGATATGTATGGAGAAGTAGGCTGAGGAGAATCTCATGAGGTTCAATAAGGCAAAGGGTAAGGTCCTGCACCCAGGTTGGGGTAACCCTTGACATCAGTACAGGCTGGAGGACGATGACATTGACAACAGACCTGCAGAAAAGGACCTGGGAGTATAGAATTATAGAATTGAATTGTAGAATTGTCAGGTTTGGAAAGGACTTGCAAACTTCTAGTTATGGTGGATGAGAAGCTGGACACTGCACATTTGCTGTCCAGGCAGCCAATTGCATCCTGAGTGTGGCCTGCACAGAGGTGATTCTGCCACTCTACTCTGGTGAGAGCTCACTTGGAGTACTGTGTTCAGCTATGGGATCCCCTCCATAAGGACATGCATCTGCTGGACTGGGCCAGAGGAAGACCACAAAGATGATCAGAGGGCTGGAGCACCTCTCCTACAAAGATAGGCTGAAAGAATTGGGGCTGTTCAGCCTGGAGAGAAGGCTCTGGGGAGACCTTATAGCTACATTTCAGCATCTGAAAGGAACCTACAGGAAGGCTGGGAAAGGACTGTTTAGAAGTGCATGTAGTGCTAGGATGAGGGGAAATGGTTCCAAACTGGAGTAGGGTAGATTTAGGCTGGATATAAGGAGGAAGTTCTTTACAATGAGAGTGAAATAGGTTGCCTAGGGATGTGGTTGAGGCCCCACAGAGACATTCAAGGTCAGATCTGATGTGACCCTGGGCAGCCTGATTTAGTTGGAAGTGTCCCTGCTGACTGCAGGGGAGTTGGACAAGGTGACCTTTGAAGGTCCTTTCCAACCTGCTGCACTCTGTGAATCTGTGACTCTCAGCTGGCCTTTGTGAGCATTAAGCTGCCAGTGTTTGAAGGCATCTCTGCCATGGTGCAACCAAGTGGCCTAGGACCAGACTACTGCACGAGAAAGTACTGTAGGAAGCAAAGACTGCTTGCTTTGACTCAGAAGCTGTGCTTAAGTGCTCTCCCTTCTTCCTTGCCTGAGCTGTCATCCATGCCTGTGCCTGGTCACATAGGTGCTCATTCAGACTTTGACCCATCTGGGCTGATCTAAGGTCATTCCTGTTACTGCAGTCTTGTCTGATGATTACCAGACTGGTGGCTGGCTGGCCCTCGTTATTGTATCTGGTCCTGATTCTGACCCTGACTCACTGACTTGACTTTCTGGATTGACCTCAGACCTCCTTGTCCCTGCCATCACTTGGATTGTCACTGGCAATCCACTCCTAACATGAAACACACAACTACCAGCAGACCTCCTTCGCTCTTCATGTTAGGATGCTGTGGGACTACTCCTGCTTGGTAGTGAAGCCACAGCCACACCTGCCTTGCTGCTTCATAAAACATGTTTCTCCAATGGATGCCACATCTCATCTACTGCTGGTATCACTGGTGGCATCACTGGTGGCAGTGGTACTGTGACACCCCCAACATCAGTAGCTCCAGTATAATTCAGACCATCAGTATACAGATTGCTGACACCATGTTAGTCTCCTCTTAGCCAAACAATTTTGTCAGAAAGTTGTCTCGAGCCAGCCTACTGGCACCATGTGTTCCTGTCAATAGGATAAATCAGGCTAGTGAACAAGAAGTCAGCAATGGAGACAAAAGGGCTGTTCTGCTACAGACAGATGGCAAAACTGAACAGTGATACGCATCTCATGAGGTCTCACTGAACTGCTGGTCAGATAACCATGGAATCTCAGGAAGATAGAGACTGTGTATTTCAGAAGCCAAAGTAAAATTCAAAATAGTCACATATCCAAAGTAGTCACAAGTTGGTTTTAGCACCTTTTATAATTTATTTTGGTTGCTCGGGTCTGGCAACACCTTTCTGTACCTTAGAAGCTGCTGTTCCCACCTCAGCTGCAACATCCTTTCCTCTCCAGAGCTTTACCTCTACCTGCCCTGGTGAAACCATCTTCAAACATGTAATTCTTCCAATTCCACCATAAGGTACTACTGCTGTCACACCTGCCCACTACAGGACATCTCAGCTTCCATGCATACACACACAGTTCTGTGTGTTCAGACCCTGACAAGGAGTTCAGCATGAAAGCAGTGATTTCAGTGAAGTCTAGGCCAGTCAGTCTGCACCTCCATGATTAATCTACACATTAAAATGGCCAGCACAAAGAGAACTGTTCAGACATGGCTGACCTTACTAAAATGGTATTGGCATGTTGCATCTCAACTACTCCCACCTTGCTTGGCTGCCATTAAGTGTTCTAGCTTATCCAGCACTGCTTTTTTGTTCTAATATTAAGCCTCGTACACCCAAGGGTATAGTTAGGCTTTCTGTATTGCAACTCCTCCATCTTTTTAGCTGGAAGGCTGTCCTCTGCTCTAACAGTCCATGCTAGAGGAAAAACCCCAATCCTCCCAGACACTTCAGTTGTCTTGTACACATGCAGCTGTGTGCTGACTTTTGTCTCTTTTCAGCTCTTCTTAAGCAGGATGATGAAAGAATTGACCAGACCTTTTCAGAAATGTGATTCTCCCACACCCAAGCAATTGCTCACCTGGAAGCTTGCATGGCACAGCAGTGTAAAGTATTGGGCTCCAGCAGTAGCCAAAGGTAATATCACAATTGCCAACCACCATTTTCTAGAAAGAGACACTACTAGCATGTCTGCACTTAACATGGACAAATGAGTCACCAAACCCCATTTCCTTTACTTTTTATGTAGCAATTATATAGTTGTTACACATTTACATTTCTAGAAGTCAGTGTAAATATATTTTGTATGCAAAAGCATTAAAACTGTGCCTTATATAGCTTTTCAGCATGTTTTGCAAAATTGTCTTTCCTCTCTCAAAAACTGCAAGTAGTTACAGTCCATCAGTGAAAATTTACAAACATTCACATTTCATAAACACCCCCCCCCCCTTTTTTTTTTGTGTGTGTTAACCAATTTTCCTTACTTGAAATTCATCAGAAAACAAGAAACTAAATTTTGGGTTAAAAATAAAAGCATATACCTGAAGTGAAAATCTCTGTATTAGAAGATACGATTCACAAAAATGTGACAACAGAACCCACTTCTGTGCATGGAAGAAAAACAGTAACTGCACCATGTATCTGCTGTGTTTTCAAATGAGGCACACAGTCGAACCCGTGAGCCACGCGTGCCGAGGGCATCCTTGTGCACCGACAGCACTTGACAAAACCGAGCTAACACTTTCTACTGCGAGTGACAAACACGACACAGGGCCCGATTTAAAACACCAACATGTGCAAATTCACACGGGCATAAGCCCGAAACTCCTTTGTCTGGCCGCATGGGCTGCCGCCTCATGTGGCCCCTGTGCAGCGCCACCAACTCCCGCTCCCACCCGGCGGAGCCGCGAGGCCGCCTCTACGCAGAGCGCACCTCTGCACGGACCGGTCGCTGCGCCGCTGTGCGCCGCTGTACGCCACCCGGCCTGGCCCAGTCCGGCCCGGCCCAGTCCGGCCCGCCGCGCCACCAGTGCGGTATTTTCAAGCGCCAGAACGTGAGCGCAGCCAGTTCGCCAATGTACCAGCCTCTCGCCCCTTGCTTGACCCCACGGCCACCCCCACGAGATATCGCGCACGTTGTGAATTCCGCCTGCCACAGCCAGCCGCACCAGCAGCAGCCCAAGGCCGCGGGCCGCAGAGGGCGGGGCCGTTGTCGCCTGTCTCGCCCTCCCCGCTCGCGGGCTGGCAGCCAAACTCTCCGCTCCCAGCAGGCACCACGGTGCGGCGCGCGGAACAGCGATGACGTCCCAGACCCACCACTGGCCAGCAAGGCGCTCGCGTCACGGACTCACGCGACTGAGTCATCCGCTCGCTGTCACAACCCCCGACCATTGGTCGCGGGAACGACACGTCTCGTAGGCCCGCCCCCGCAACCCGGCGGCCTATAAAAGCGGCTCCGGCGCCCCCTCCGCGCCTTTAGCCCCAGGTGTCTGAGAGGAGAAAGATGCATCGACTCCGCTCACGGGCCTCCACGGGGATTTCTGCCTTTGCCGCCTGTTTGTCCTCTGTCTGCTTTCGCCAATCACCTCCGCTGCCCCGGACCGGGAAGTCGACCTCGCAGAGGCGTTGGAGTAAAAAGCCATCCTGCTCTTCTATCGGCTGATTGTCGCTGATTCCCGGGCGGGGGGGAGCAGAGAGACCGAGACCCAGAGAGGGGCCGCGGGAGCCGAGCCCAGAGCCGCTGCGACCATGCCCAAGTCTAAGAAGCGGGGGAGCAACCACCAGCGCGGAACCGGTGAGTGCGGCCAGACGGCGGGCAGGGGTTCGGAGCGGGCAGCCTCAAGGCGGGCTGAGTTCTCTCGACGTCCTGTGTGGCCGCCTGAGCCGCCGTAGGGATTTGCTTTACCCGACAGGAGCGGCCGCGGCTGGCTGGGCCGCCTTGGCCACCTGTGTTTCGACTACCTGCAGGGATAACGCAAAAGCGGGAGGGCGGACAGGCGCGGCTGCGGAGTGCCTCTCCGGGCGAGCGGGAGCTGGAGATGGGCAGGGGCCGGGGGCTCCCGCTGGCCTGACAGGAGCTGACCGCGAAACCGCCACCTCACGCCGCTTGCGCGCATGCGCCCAGGGGCGTGGGCGGCGGCCGTGCCTGGCGCTGCCGGCGGTGATAGCGCCCGAAGGGCAGCGGCCGGCGACGGCCCAGCCGGCGGCTTGCTGACCGCCGGCCGCCGGTGCCGCCCGTCTGGCCCCAGGGAGGATGGGGGAGGCCGGGCCCGCGGGATGTTGGGGTGCGTCCCCGGCATGCAGACCGTCCGGTGTCCACCCTGCCGCATCGCCGCCGGCGTGGGCCCTTCCGGGGCGGGGGAGACGGCTGCTCCTGTCACTCCCGTGGCTATGGTGGCTGGCGTGGCGTGGTATGTCACCGCACTGTGCTCTGAAAAGCTGCAGTATCGTTAAAAAAACAGTCTGAAAGAAGATACTGAAAGATAAACAGGCCTCTAACAGCTCCAGAATGTGTGTGGCTGAGGTGCTGATGGAATAGATAGGTAGAATTAAAATTTTGCAGAGCGATGTGAAATTTCACTTTGGGCTACTATAGCTGTGAGCAGAGGCTGTCTCTAGTATCAAATGTTCAGGAAGTGACCAATTCACTGAGGCTTGTTACAGCTTATTTTATTTTAGTTTGCTAAAGGGCTGGCAGTCGTTCTTGCCACTTCCTTGCTTGACGTCATGAGAAGCAAGGTGGCCAGGACTTTGAGCTTCCAAGTTTCTTGGTCTGTGCGTTGGTTAATGTTTGTCAAGGTTTGTGGTCATTGTTACAAACAGATGTCTTTCAGTTAAAAGCTGCAAAGTGTCTGAAATGTGAATTTAACTTTATTGGAAAGTTCTTGGATAGTCATCAATTCAAGGTTGATTGTGCCTAGATAAAAAAAAGCATTTTGAGTGTCTTGAAGCAGGCAAGCACTATGTTGAATCAGTTGTACCACAAAAAAGCAGAATTCTGAGTTCTCTAAAGGGTATTTGGGACCTGCTAGGGAAATGACAGTGAAACTGTTACTTAATAAATGCACGTTAAGGGCGAGGATAGGACAGCGATAGAAATTAAGTATTATCAGGTCAGATTCCTCTGACTCTTAATGCTGTAATAATATGATGCAAGTATGAAAAAATGGTAAGTGTTGGTGAAAATAATACAGCTTTCTCTGAAAAGATTGAAGCTAGTGAACTTCTTGATCCTGATAGGGAGAATATTTTTCCCCCGTTGAAGCATTTGATGTTCTGGTTTGTATTTGTAATTCAGTATTAAAACAGAGCTTACACTGCTGCTGATGCACATAGTATGCTTAATCCCACAAATCCTGCATTGAATTGGATAAGGTATGTTTGCCTAAATGTCTAACTTACACTGGCTTGAAGTTCCTCAAAACTTAAAAATAAAGACTGCATGGCAGTTGTTTTAGGTAGCTCATCCTAACAGTGAAATGAATGCAGAACTATATTTAAAGTACAGTCACACGAAATTCTGTTAACCTGAGGTTTATTGTAGAAAGGTCCTAAATCTAGAGTTAGGAATTCTACCAGTTATTTGAAAACTAGATGACCTCTTTCTTACCATTAACAAACTGTCTTAGAGAACAGAGCCAGCTAAGTCTTTAAAACAGGCAGAAGTAAAGGAATGAGTAGAGGAAGGAAATGTGCTTTCTTCATCTGGGTCAGGGAGGGTGAATCTCTAGGGAGGGTTGAATTTTACTTTTGATGTTCAGATCTTCATTTTCGATATGAAAAATTATCAAATTATTGTCTTCATTTTTCCTGTAGGTGGTCAGCCCAGAAATGTTCAGCCTTTTAGTGATGAAGATGCTTCAATTGAAACTATGAGCCACTGCAGTGGCTTCAGTGATCCTGCTAGCTTCACTGAGGATGGTATGTTTTCACTTACATCTATCCATCTTTTTTAAAATACAAAATCTGATTTGCTGTAGGAGTTTTAAATACTGGACTGTAAGTAGCAGTAGCAAAATAATGACATACTGATAAACACCGTGATTGCTAATCTAGTGGGTATTGTTTTGTTAAGAATATACCCCAGGTTTCACAAGCCTCTCATGAAACTATTAAGACTTCTTTCTGTTAAAATTATACTGACTTCTGGAGAAAGATTTCAAGGTGCATCCTAACACATATTTGAGGTGGTAGGAAGTACAGAAGAGTTTGGAATGGAAAAAGTCCTGTTTGCCTGATTTGAACTAGATTTGTGCTTTGTCTCCGCTACCCTCTGGGCTGCTCTAATGCCATTTTGTTGGGAGAAGGGGACTTGGAAGCCTGCTACAGGGCAATAAAGCATGCAGCCTCCTGTGTGAATACTTGCTACTCTTAACTGAGCGGCTGTTGCAGTGGCGTCTGAAGTGATGCCAGACAGCACAGGCTGCTGAAACACTGCATCAGCTGCTGTACTCCAGGGACCCATATAAATGGACTGGATAAGAATGTGTTGCTGACAGGATTGGTTGATGGGTGTCAGTTGTAGCAAATCTATATAAGATGTGATTAGCTCTCATACTCATTATTGCAGTATGTAAGAAGCAGGTATAGAAACAGCCCAGATGTACCAACAGATCATTTTTATAAAAGTATTTTAAGGGGAAATTTGATGTAATACACTTAACACATCTGTTGCTGTAATACTGAACAATTCTGTAGCTGTTTTCTATATTAAACTGCTTATAAACATTAAAAATAGTGTTGAATATTACTGTGTCTGCTAATAAAATGCATATCAGTAGGACTAAACAATTTCCTCTGGATTAGGGCCTGAAGTTGATGAAGAAGCTACTCAAGAGGACTTAGAATACAAATTGAAGGGATATATTGACCTTACATTGGACAAGAGGTATAGTATGCTTTGAAGAAACACACTCATACATTGTTTTCTGGCTTCCTGTAGTTTAATAAGGGAAATACGCATCAAATGTTCTTTATATGCTTACTGAAACTGAAATTAATACTCGGGAGAGCTTGCTTTGCTTCTGGATCTGAAAAGACCTTCTCCCCAACAAGTTTTTGGGTGAGAGTCAGATTTTCCTTCCCTAATAGCTTGAAGTAGAGTGACTTTATTCCTAGCCTGATTCAGTATTGTGAACTGTATATCTAAGCTAAGTTTCTCTGTCTGTGAGGAAGGAGGCAGTTCATAACACTTCATACTTCATGGTGCTGCTGTGGGTTATTCTTCTGTTGAGCACAGATGAATAAAAGCAAAGGCTGAGCTTCAATTGATGCTTGCTGATTTCACGTCTTCCTTCTCTCTCTAACAGTGCAAAGACAAGACAAGCAGCTCTTGAAAGCCTGAAAAGTGCTTTTTCTTCTAAAATTCTATATGAATTTATCATGGAAAGAAGAATGACGCTAACAGATAGCATTGAACGCTGCATAAAGAAAGGTAATCAGCATGCTGGCTATTAGAAGGCAATAATCCCCCTGAAATAGCTTATTGTTTAAAAGGAATTAAGACTGTGAGGCTTCTCTAGTGCTTTATAGAGTGCTTAATTTAGTTATGTTAACAACTTTTTTTTTCATCTCAATGTTACTTTTTAACTGACACAGAAAATTCACTGAAATTATCTGCTGTCCTTTTGGCTTCTGAATTTCAACCGGCAAGTTTTCAGACTAAGTATTTTTAATGGAAACAAGCAATGCACCAGGCCATTACTCATCATAGCATGTTAATCTCTAGGTAAGAGTGAGGAACAGTGTGCAGCTGCTGGACTGGCGTGTCTTCTGTGTGTGCAGATGGGGTCAGGAATTGAAAGTGAAGAGATTTTTAAGACCCTTGGTCCAGTTCTGAAGAAGATTATCTGTGATGGAACAGCCAGTATCCAAGCCAGACAGGCTGTAAGTATTAAAAGTTTATTTGCCAGGCAGGACCAAAGGACAGTTTTTAACCAGATCACTATCATGTAATCCAGAATTAACAGTTACTACAGTGGTGTAAATACATAACACTGATGTATACTCTGAATGATGTGTAGCTGTTTTCACTGGGTTAAAACATGCCACCTAAAGGTTGGACATGATTCTCTCCTTCAACCTAGAAACTTCATTAAGGAGCTATTTTTATCCAGTGCTATTTATCTATTTTATCCAGTGCTTTGCCAACTTCCCATGGTTGTGAATAAAAGAATAGTCTCTGCTAGTGAACCATAGTGGGATTGAAACTATTTTGGTGAAAGGAGTACTACATGTAGGCTGTATTAAACAGTGCCTCATGAAAAATTAAGTCTTGTGAGTAGCATATGTTGTAAAGTCATCCTGAGAGGGGAACTGAGAGCTAAATTTTATGAAGTAGCTGAATTAAATAGCATTGAAGAATTCTACTTTGCTGAAGCTTCCATTACTCCAGATGTTGAATTTCAGAGGTCAGTTTGATGCTTTGGTCAATAGTAACATCAAAGAACATCACTGTCAAACACTGACACTTCTGGTTTTTTCTTTTGTTTAGTGTGCAACCTGCTTAGGAATTTGCTGTTTCATCATCACTGATGACATTACGGTGAGGATAAATACTGGTGTTTGGTTTTTTTAAGAAATACATTGGCAGTATGAAAATGTGTGAATCTTGAGCAAATTCTATCATCTTTTTTCCCCATGTTCAGGAACTGTACTCTACTATGGAATGCCTGGAAAACATCTTCACAAAGGCCTATCAGAGAGATAGAGACACTAATGGTGTATCAAGTACCCACAATACTGTGCTTCACATCAGTGCTCTCTTAGCATGGACACTGTTGTTGACCATTTGTCCAATGAACGAAGTGAAGAAGAAAATTGAAATGTGGGTATCTTTTTTTTTAAAAACAAATCTGTAATGACTGTTTTTATATGCAGTGAAGCAGTGTCAACAAAATTACATCTTTACTATGACTTACTCCTTAGGCACTTGCATAAACTTCCAAGTCTGCTGTCTTGCGATGATCTCAGCATGAGGATAGCTGCTGGAGAAACACTTGCACTTCTGTTTGAACTGGCACGTGAAACAGATGCTGTAAGTAGATGTCAGCAGCTAAATTTTCTTGCATTGGGCTGGTGAGAAGAAAATTATTTAACCTGTGTTGCATAGCACCCTGGATCTCAACTGTGGCAGATAATTCACTGAGTTATGTTCTTTGTAGTGAGTTTGTCCTGATTCAAGTGGGTACAGGAATGATTCACAGCAATTTAGCTATAATTTTTACATTAATTTCTGAAGTGCAAAACAGGACCAATATAACATGAAACCATACTGAAGAGCAAGTAGAAATGTGTTATGTAAGCTTTAAAATCTAAACCCAACACTAGCTTTAAAAAAATTAAAAATCCTTAGAAGGATTTCAGGGTAAAACTTAGTTTTGTTGTCTGTGGTGGGAACGCTTCTTGGATACTTAGACAAGTTGCAGTGATTCATAACCTGCATGACTTTGCTCTCACAGCTGAAAATCTGTTGTTTGGTAGGAACCATGCTGACTTTTAGTATTGTGTTTTTCATTAGACTTGGGTGCTTTGAGAAGAATAACTAGCATTGCATGATGCAGCATTTGTGACTCCTAGTCAGGTGGGGATTAGTGTTAATTTAAGGGAGGAGACTTGGAAAACATGCACAAATTTTGCACAGATACTGCTGTTGTTACATATGGTAAGATTTCTTGTGGTTTGCATATGATTTGTATTAGGTGCAAGCATCTTGTGTTGCCTCATACACAGCTAAACTTGCCTTTGCATTCTTCAATATGCCATATTAATTTCTCAACTGTTTTCTTGACAGCACTGAAGGAAACAGTCTTCACTTACCCATGGCACAGTTTGGGAGAGCTGCCTGGATGGCTCCTAGCTTGATCAAGGCTGCTGTGCTTTGCCAGAATACACTGTCCAAAGTGAAAGGATAACTCCAAATGAGTCAGGATACACAACACACTGACACTGCATAATCTGAAACTATGTGCTGAGACTTCTGTGTAATTGCACACAGTAGGGGTTTGAGTCTCTTGGCTATGGAAACCAAATTTGAAAGGAAAAAGCAAAAAAGCCTAGAACCTGATTCTTTATTTGGTCAAGCTGACTGCAAGTACCTAAAAATCTTAAAATGTATTAACAAACGAGACTATATTCTCTAAACCCCTCTTCTGTCCTGTTGAGAAAATGCCCCTTTGATCATTACAAATTGTTCTCTTTGGAACTTTAACAATCAGCACAGATTAAAAATGCTTGCTGTGTTTTGCCTTTGACCAGTTACTTTCAAAAAGCTGTAAACTCATCCTAGTCAGTGGACACAATGAAGCATCCAGATTAAAAAAACAAACCAACCAAAAAACCCAACCAATCCAAAACCTCAAACTAACACAAAACCCCCTTGTTTTTACAAAAGTTTACATACACTCTTACTAATCCAGGTAAACTACCACTGAATTAGTAAGTGAAGGAAAGAAAATACTTTCTGCTAAACATTTATATGTTGAAGTTTACTGGAGTGTTCTGTTAGGCATTTTTTAATGCTGCATTCTAATTTTCCACATCATACAAGATTTATGACTAAGTATTCTGTATTGTCAGTCTAATGGTGTCTCACAATCAATCTCTAGCAACATGACTGCTGTGCTAATGACTGAAAGTGCCCTCAATTTAACAGGAGAAGCAGCCAGGTTCATCAGATCAGTTATAGGCAGTTTGAGTCCCTTGGAGTTATGGAGCAGAACAGATTGACAGGTATATACACACACTGAAGGAGCTGCACTATTTAGTGTGGTTTTGACTAACAGAACAGTTTAATACTGTCCTGCTTGGGTAAACTCATTTCTGTGACACTGTTCTTACTACTATAAATGGGGCAAATATTGCCACAGGAAGCTAGTGCCTTCTCTGTCTCTTTAAATAACAACAGGTTGTAGAGATCTGCATACCCAGAATTTGGAGAGGTCCATTTTGCTGTTTGCAGGAAAAGATGTTAAGGCCAGAAACTAAAAAAATACAAATTTTTTTGGACAGGATTTCTTTTATGAAGATATGGAACTCTTAACAGAGAAACTACGAGCTCTGGCTACTGATGGAAACAAGCACCGAGCCAAAGTGGATAAAAGAAAGCAGCGATCTGTCTTCAGAGATGTTCTACGAGCTGTTGAGGTGATTCTTTTTTCTTACTTTGAATGCCTGGGTTGTAACTATGTAGTGTACAATTCTTACTGACATGGTTTTATCATTAAATAGAATTACTGCTTCAATGAAAACAACAGGAAAATACTGTTTTAAATGAGATGTCAAATTCTGATCCCTTATGCAAAATACAGCTACTTATTTAAGAATGTAGAACAAAGCAAGTTAAGCTTTGTTTATTTTACTCCAAATCTAACTGCCATATTCAAGAGTTGTGTTTTTCCATATCTCTATTAAGAGAACAATACACAAAGCAGGACTCCTAAAATATTTCCTTAGGAACATAACTTTTGAGTGAAGCCTCAAAGTGGATTATTTATCTTGCACCTCTCAGACAAGATGTTTTCACTGGTTGGATAATTACTTCTTACATAGATATATGGGTAAGACCAACTAAATACTAGTTGACATTCAGACCATTTAAACATCTCAAGCTAAAGGGGAAGGCTTTGAAATGATTTGAAGTCACCTTTGAGGTTTTTGCCTGCAGGAGAACAGAGTTACGTTCCATTGTCACCAATGTAGCTCAACCCTCAGGAAAGGTGAGGTCTAAAGGAGACTTACAAACTGACTTAAAGGTGACTCTGCAGTCAGAACTGAACTTTCTGGAGAAATTAAATTCTTAGTATTTTTAAAGATCTGTGTTTTCTAAAATGCTTGCTTTCTTGAGGAATGTCAGCCTCACATCTTGTGTGATAAAGTGTTTGCATCAGTTTATGAAAAAATAGATTGAGATATATGCAGTTCCTAATAGAAAAGACTGTTTAACTTAACTATATATGCTATTTTCTTTAATTTTGGATAGGAACGTGACTTTCCTACAGAAATGGTCAAGTTTGGCCCTGAGCGCATGTATATTGACTGCTGGGTTAAAAAACAAACTTATGACACCTTCAAGGAGATCCTGGGGTCGGGGATGCAATATCATTTGCAGGTGAGCTGCTGTTTGATATACGCTCAGATTATTGAGCTCCATCTTCTTTTGTCGTAATTAATTCTGAATTATGACATCATGAGCAGGACTTGGTGAAATGATGGGCTTTGTATTAGGAGTGTTAAAAGAGAGCACTTAGAAAATGACCTACAGTGAGCTACAACTGTCTGGGTGAGCTGCTTCTGAGTTTCAGCCTGGGTGTGCTAGGTTAGCGATTAAGACTTCTTGTAAGAGGTTCAAGCTGAATATCTTCTTACCTTCAGGATTTTTCTTGAATCCTCATACTCCCTTTGAGGAGAGCAGTGCAGTCATCTGGCTACTATAAAGCTGCATGTCTCCACCCTTCCTGTTCAAGCCTCCTTCCTGTAAAAAGGAATGCAAATTTAGTCAAAACTGAAGCTTGTAAATTGCAGCCCAATGATGACAGCATCCCAGAAGGGAAGGAATAAGCCCTTATCTCTGTTCTAAGAACTGCTTGTTTGCTAGTCATCTGTTTAGATACGTAGCAGAAGCAGGAACTGTAGCTTAGAGTATATGCTCCTACATTTCTTTGATAATCCTGGGGTTAAAATTCAGTCCAGTGTCAGTTGCATTTTTGTGACTGAGGGAGCCCAGACATGTTGCAGCTTTTTCAAATACTAGCTTTCTGATTTAAATTTGGTATGTTGTGAAACTACAGATCTGTGTCCAGCCTAATATTACATACAGAATGGTAACACAACTGTGTCTTAATTTGCTGGGACAATATCAGGGAGCAGAAGCTGTCTGTCTTCACAAGAGGGCAGTTTTAGTTCTTAGCCTTATTCTGACTAAAAGAAGTAGTGTTCCCTGGTGTAACTGCAAAAAGTACTAAGATTTCTGACAGATTTATGTTATTTCTTAGTCTAATACTCAATATTTATGTCTGAAGACTTGATAATTGGGGGAGAAGCTGATAATTTGATGGCCACACCTTCAGTACTGTGTCTAGTTCTGGGCCCCTCAGTTTAGGAAAGATGCTGAATTGCTGGAATGTGTTCTTGGTCTCTTCTCCCAGGCAACAAGCACCAGAACAAGAGGACAGTCTCAGTCTGCCCCAGGGGAGGTTTAGGCTGGATGTTAGGAGGAAGTTCTTCACAGAAAGAGTGATTGCCCATTGGAATAGGCTGCCCAGGGAGGTAGTGGAGTCACCATCACTGGAAGTGTTTAAAAAGGGACTGGATGAGGCACTTAGTGCCATGGTTTAGTTTATTAGATGGTGTTGGGTGATAGGTTGGGACTCGATCTCAAAGGTCCCTTTCAGCCTGGTTAATTCTGTATTCTGTTCTGTTTCTTGTTTAGTCAAATGACTTTCTTCGGAATGTCTTTGAGCTTGGTCCACCAGTAATGCTAGATGCTGCAACTCTTAAAACAATGAAGATCTCTCGTTTTGAAAGGGTAGGTATTGTACCTTAATGTATTTACTTCATATGCTAATGTATTTCTCTTGAATTATATGGTATTCCAAACATGCATCTTAGAAGCTGTCACCTTTAAACTTGTCACTGCAGTTCTAACAAGTGCCCCTTACTGTCCAAAGTGAAATCAAAATTTGGTTGTATGTGTTTTGGAGCTCTTTATTTTAGATTTTTCCACTCAGCATGTCTGCTAGTACTTTTCTTCTTGAAGGAACTGAAACATGAATTGGTTGATGATTGGTATCAGATTCATGCTCCATGCGTGGGCAAATTTGGGCTTTTAGGAGATCCCTAGGGCTTTGGATAGAGATTCTACAGGATACCATTGAAATAGTCTTCATAAGTATATCAAACTCCAGTGTGAAATGGACACTAGGAGGGTGACTGTTCTGTTGATTGTATGAATGATTTGTGGAACGGTGCTAACAAGTTTAATCCAGGGGAGCAAACTTAACCTGCATTGTGTTTATATGACAAGAGTGACTGGCTTTCCAGAATTGCTCCTAGCTCAGTCTTACACAGTTGAAGTTTCTTTTGTGTGTATATAAATCATTCTTTGGTGCAAAGATACAATACCATAAATTTCAGAAGACCTGCTAATTTAATTCAAATAATAACAGAAAATTTCAGCTGTTTCTTATCATTATATATATAAAAAAATCTCTAAAAAACAGAAGCCTTTGAACATCTGTGATTAACTTTTTCCTTTTATTTTGTAGCACTTGTACAACTCTGCAGCATTCAAGGCTCGGACAAAGGCTAGAAGTAAATGCCGTGATAAAAGAGCAGATGTGGGCGAATTCTTTTAGATCTCCTTTTCCATGGGGTTCAATTTCCAGAATAGATTTGTAACCTTTAAATGATTGGGGGGTTTGTTTTGTTTTTGTTTTTTTAGCATTTCTGTAGTAAGTTTGCACAGGGATGTATAAAGTCTGTAAATCTACTGCATGTTGTTACATATAGCTTGTATATAGATTAATGTAAGATTGGGTGCAGGGATACATTATAACACTTGCAATTAGATGCAACTTACTTCAAAGGTGGATATATTTATTGTCATGGAACTGTTAATTGGAGTGGGTAACTGTAGTCAAATGCTGTGTCAGACTGGACTCCTTACTTCATTATAAAGGTAAAATGTAATGAATTCCTTGACCAAGTGTTTTGGAAAGAATGTGCTAATATGAGAACACACTTGTTTTGTGTGAAGTTACTAAGACAACTTTTAAAACTCCTCAATGGCAGGTAGACGAAGAACTTTTTATATAGTACAACCTTATCCTGAAGGAGACTATGAAGTTTACTTCCCTGTATTTACAATGAAGTAATGAATGACAAACACTTGCCTCAATGTAAAATACAAATAATGCTCTCATGTTCTGAAATTGGGATGTTTAATTTCTGGAATAAAGATGTTTTTCACTGCTCATTTTTTTGTGTAAAAGTCATTACTACATAAATGAAAAGCTGGAATGCTAGCAAAACCTAAAGATTTAAACAGATGGTTTGTTTGCCCATGCAGCTGTGTTTGAGTTAGTCTCTGCTGTAGTAGATGTGACCTGAAACCGCACTGTGCCATGTTTGGAAGGTGTTTTATTTACATACGCTCTGCACAACAGCCTACTACTGTCTGGTCATCGGCTTGAAATGGTCAAATGTTTTCTAGTTCTGGTACTGCAAAAACACCCTGTTCTTTATCACCCTGTGCCTTATCTTACAGAACCCATTACAGTTGCTCTGTTTTCATCATGTTGAAAGCTACTCCCCTCCCCTCAGTTTCAGTCTCTAGAGTACTGAAATGTGCCAGTAACTGAAAACTGTTTGGGGGGGAGTTAGGGATGGGGTGTTAATGTAATAAAGGCATTAAAACCTAGATGGGTAGAGCTTCTGAACTTGGAAGAACTATAAATAAAAGTGCTTGTTAGAATAAACATTCGTAAAACTCTAGGTCCAGTTATCAGCAGAGGAAGTAAACCTTCACCCAAAACCTCCCACACCCTGAAAACTACTGCTTGCTCTGATAAGAGAAAGTTTGGATGTTTTTTAGATTCAGATTGTAGCAGAACCTATTCCAGGAAATCCATACCTGCTGATTATTTGTACCTTCTACTTTCATGCAGTATTTCAGGACAATTTGTTAGAGCTTGTATGGTTTAGGGAGCTGATTACTTAGACCTTGAACTGAAATTTGTACTGTTGACATGTACTGTACTTGTGTGTTTGTCACTTCTGGTCCTTGAACTAGATGAAGCTCTGTGTGTTTGCCCAGCCTGAAACTATGTCTCATTTGAGCTATGCTGGTCCCCTCAAGCCTGCTAGTCTCTGGTGCTTCTGGGTGCTCAGCTTTGGCATGCTTTACTAGTGTAAAGTAGCACTTCTGGTAGCTTCCTTTCCTGCCAGTGTTTTGCAAAATTGCTTTCTAGAGCACATCCTGGCAGGTGGCCAAGCATGTGATTGCCCTTTCCCCCATTACACTGCCAGTCACAGAGATTAGGATGGTTTCCAAGGAAGTTTGAGGGGAAGTGGGTGGTTTTGCTTCTTTCCAGAGATCTCATGGGTTTGCAGACCTTTGACCTTGGAACTGGAGGGGCCTGGGTGCTTGTCTTGCAATTAGGATGGTATTGGGGAATCTCGGGTGGGAGAGAGGTGTTGGTGTTGTGGGTGTGGGGTTTTTTTTGGTTTGTTTGGTGTTGGTTTTTTTCTTTTTTGGTTTTGTTTGTTGTTTCTGCCCCCCCCCCCCAGCTTTACACATCCTTGGGAGGGAGGTCTTGCAGGAGACTACTGCAGAAAGAGAGCATAATCCTATTAGCTCTGCATTACTGGCCCAGCTACTCAGACTGGGCAGTTGCAGAGCTCATCAGCTTGAGTGGGAACTACAAGTCAGAGATGTATTGTTTGTTTCCTGAAATAAAGAAAACCAAAACATATACTGCCAGTTTAAAGGCATTTGAAATTTTAGATGTATAGAATGGCTTCCAAAAGCATTTGTTAGAAGCCTTAAAGTGTCAGTGGCCTGTCACTACAGTGTGCTGTAACACTGTGGTGTCAGCAAGAAAAAAAACTGTCTACAAAGGAGTGATTACCAGTACTCCCAAAAGAGTTCAGCAGAATTAATTTTTTTTAAACAGCTAAGGATGCCATACAAATTAGTCCATCTCATAATACTGTCCCACTTGACTTTATAAGGAGTGTGGGAGAAGGAGGAAAAGACCCTGTTTTTTCTAGTCTATGCCTTTAAAGTACTCATGACTGCAATGCTGTAGATAGGACTTTTCTGCATAGCAAACTGGTTACTCATTGGTACAGTGTTGTAGATATGACTCTTTTGCATAGCAAATGAGTTTTAAAAAGGCATCACAAACCAAAAGGCTATGCAATACTGATCAGTAACAAACTTTCTAATTCTCCATGATAGCATATGATCATGATTACAATTTAATTAAAAAGAGCTGTGTGTGAGTGGCTTGCTTTCCAAACAGATCAGTATTGTAAAGTCACTATACTTTGCCAAAATGAACTCTAAATATAGACTGAAAGGGACAGTGTTTCATAGCTGCCTTCATGGGTCCTGCAGGAGTTGACAGGTTCCTATGGATCTAAAAGTAGAGACAGGAACAGCAGAACGAGTTTTCTTCCGTACTGGCACACTACCTGAATATAGCTATGTTGTAAGTAACATTTCATTATCCTGTTTTTTATTTCTTTTTTTTTCTTTTTCTGGGAAGAATTCTGTGTGTTCTCATTCTACATTCTAATTTTTCTACAACAGCTTAAGACATTTGAAAGTTGCATGGGAAAAAAAAGCCTTTAAGCAAGGTTAAAGTATACAACTGAACAATTCCAAACTCCCAATGTTTAATTGGTTTGTTGGGAAAATAATGCTTTTGGCCAGCGACACTGATGTCTGTAGTTTCTTTGTGATGTCAATGGAATCAAACAAATGTAATAAAGACTTTCTCCACTGTGGTTGCATGCACAGTGAGAAAATCTGCTTTAAATAATAATGAATGCAGAAGGCATATAATTTGTAATATTAATGAACTGAAGGTACTCACATTTATTACAGCTCAAGTGGTGAAGAGTCTTTCCTGAAGTTGTAGGGAAGTACTAAGCAAAATGTCCAAGAGAAACAGCTGGTCTCTTCAGAAGCTAAAAATAACCAAAAGCCTCTGTGCATGAGGTGGTAACGTGGAGCACGCCATTATTGAAACACAGGGCTCCATAACAACTGCAGCTGGCCATGGATATGCTTGTGAGGAGATAGCAGAGTCGATGCTAGTGGGGATATGACTCATAAGATTGGCTGCTTGGCACCACACAGTATTCTAGGGAAGGACAGTGGACACTGTCATCTGTTCTGAAATTATGCTATACGCTTAGAAAACATATGCTAGATAAGGGGAAACACTACTATGCCAGCTTTCCTACCTTCTTTGTATTTTGCATTTGCAATTCTGAACAGAGGGGGAAAAAAAAGCTGTAATCTTTTCTTACACTCTACTAAATGCAAATGTAGAAGTATACACATAGGCCAGTCAGTCCCCACCCACAGGAGAACAAGCCCCATTGTTAGGAGTGATTGAAGCACTTAGTCTTCAGACTTACTGAGGCTCAGTATACACTTAGCTGTGTGCTCAAATTTAAATTATTACAGTCTTCTGCATCTGCTTTGATGAGGGAAAGAACAGGTCTTTCCAAAACCACTCAGGCCTGTATTCCTCAGACTTTACTTTTTTCTAATTTGAGTGCTAGGGTAGGAATCTGGTCATGCTGTGCCTATTGCTTGGAGAAGTAGAGAGGGAGTTGCATGTCAAGAGTGCAGTTCAACCCATTCAGAAATCACCTTTAGGTCCTTGACACCCTCCATCAACAGGAGATTTGCATCCAGTGAAGTGCTAAGTTATGTCTGGCAGGTGAAATTGAACTTTAAAGCTTTGATAGGATACTAAATAGGTATGATGTATTTGATTCCAAGTCTAATCCTGTTTATCTCCCTCTTTATATTCACTAGCAACGGAAAGCTACATTGAGACTGCAACTGTAAGGTCAAAACGACCTCTTAGAATAAGAGCAATGTTAGCTGCAGTGACATACTTTTCTTTAGTAATTGCAGAGGGAGTTTGCAGTGACCTAGGTAGTCTAAAATGCCTGATTAGACCATCTGTATCTCCTTTTTGCTAGAACTGTAGTTTGTTTCTGAAAGACATTTTTGGAATCAGAGTAGAATAAAGAAAATTAAAAAGACTGTTAAAGAATAATATGTAATTCACAGCACAGCCTGATCAGGTATTGACTCTTTTTTATATATATATATCATCTTCCTGCATAACTGTATTTATATAACCCATCATTCAGTGAGTGACCCAGACTCTGCAGAGAAACTGGTTTTGCTGATTGGGCCCCATCCAGTTATTTTCACAAAGCAAGAAGTGTCAGTCTGAAGAAAAGACTTTGCCATCAGGCTTTAATTTGTCCGAAACTAGCATCCATGTGGAGCAGAATTACATCAGAAGTCTCTTTTCACTTCTTTTTTCACAAATAACAACTTCACAATGGTATGCTAAGGTGTATAAGCAGACCCATATTCTTGCTGCTTATCTGCAACATCTTTGCCTGTTTTCTCTGTCTTATCTCTGAATTATTTGATGCTGAATGCAGAGGACCTGACTGACATCCTTCCTGGCAGCATTAGTGAAAATTTGGCTTTCACTGTGGTCAGGATATCACCCTATGTCTTACCAAATTCAGACCAAAAGGGTTACACAACTAACATTGAAATCAATGCTGGAGCCAGTCAGATAGCTAGTTCTCTTTCTCCACAAACATACATTTGTGTATGTATGTTTAAGTATACACATGTGCACAAACACAATGTAGAAATGACATCTTACACTCATCAAAGATCTCCAGGAATAAACAAGTGCTATGGACTTAGCTACCTTGCCTTCAAGGTCTAGTAAGGGTGCTGGCCCTTCAAATTCCTGTATTTTAAGGCTTCTCAGCATTTTCTTAGGATGGGACACTGACCATTACCAGCCATTTCCCACATCCATGTTTTAATTTACCTTTTTAAATATTATTTCTTTTAGATACAATGGAGAAGCCTTCCTTAGAAATTAATCTGCCTGATACTCATGAAGAAGGAAAACTTTATGTAGTTGATTCTTTAAACAACCTAAACAAACTAAATGTTTGTCCAGATGAATCCCAGCATGCTCTAGGTATGTATGATTGGCAATACTCTGTGGTTTTCTATACATACAATAGGCCATCAGAAGAGTCATGCATGACACTGGAAAAGGCTGACCACATTGTCTATCACTGATGCCAACAGCCCAGTGAATAGATATATGTTAAGCTCTGTACTGAAAAACACAGGAAAAACATTGAAAATGGTGTAATTTAGACAAATCAGACGAATGGTTTAGCTGCTCCTGCTAAGTACATAATTTATCAGGTTCTTGAAAATCCTTTCATTTGGCTAGGAATTTACTGTCAAGCCTGAACTTATCTTCCATTTCCACTGGGATTCATGAGATGATCCCTGCAAGATAATGTCTCTAGTAATGCTCAATATACACTTCCTACATAACTAGCATTGTACCTCTTCCTAAGTACTAAAACTCACACATGGCAATAGAAACACCAGAGAATTTCTGTTCTTCCTTTTAAGTTACATCTCCTAAGGACTCAAAGCAGTTATCTGAAATATCCCACAAGGCTTTTAAACATTTTAATTCACATGTTCTCTTTACTAAGAGTTTCAGATATGGGCTCACACACTTCTACTAGTTTTATAGGGATTTTATCTTACGTTTCTCATGGCAACAAGAATATTTTCACCTAGTGATAGCTATAATATATTTCAGTTGTGACCTGAAAACATCTTAGAAGCTGGAATTCTTCAGTAGCATTCCACATAACAGTACTTGGATCTGCTTTTATTTCCCTTATTATAGTAGCAAATGGGACTGAAGAAAAGCTATAGAACAACAGCTATGTTTAAATTAGTTTCAAATGGGTGTAACTTAATCATGGTTTTAGTTATAGAACTTAAATGCCTTTCTATTACTTCTGTTTCTGAGTCCTCTAACTTTTCCTAAGGCAACTAAGTAGGGTGCTGCTGGTTTCTAACATAGAGATGGTAGACATAAGCTACTTAATTTTCAGAGGTAGACTATCACTACATTGTCATTTCTTCAAGTACAACATGAGACAATGAGAGAAATGTCCAAGGAACTCCTTGCATTGTGACTATCTTACTTTCTTTTGTCATTTTTATTGGCTAGTATTGTTCACTTTCCAGGAAAATACAAAGGATTCTGTGGGATCACGTATGGTTGTGTGGAACAGAATAGAATAGAATAGAATAGAATAGACCATTCTATCACCTGCATGCTGCTCCCTACATTTCAGCAGTAGATAAAGGCAGCTTAATATGTATTTTATGCATCAGTCTTCAAAGTGCTTTGGCTCCTCCAAGGACTACTCTTTTTAATACACATTTTTCAATTTTATTTTTTTTTAAACTCTGAGATTATGTAGGTATCACTTCCATTAAATACATAAAATGATTTTTCACAGTCCTTAGCTGCTTTATTTAGCATCATAACACTCTGATTCTCCTGCCAGAAAATCAGTGAGACCTGTGGAATGTTTTTCAATTTCTGATCTGTGAATGATCTATTAGTAGCATAGGCAGATGCCCAATTTGGTTTAAAAATCCTGTTTCAAGAGTGTTGCGGTACACAGCGATCCTTTTGCTGAGCAGCGTAATACAACCTGGCATAATCAAACACATTAGCAATCATGTTAAAACCTATTTAAAATGTGTATACCTTCTGATTGCTGTAGTAGCAGCCATGCTGCTTTATGTTTTAGATGATGAAACGGTCCCACCATTTGCAGTTTGACAAGAATGTGTGTTCACTGATTCCTCACAACGCTGCATCCTGGCATGTTCAGCCTGCTGAAACGGTAAAAAGCATTCATTAGGCAAAGCAAGAACATATCACTGTTGAGACCTCTGCTGATATCTTAGTAAGCATGAGATAGCAGGAGCAGGCCCTCTTCATCCTTATTACTCTGACTAGAAAGCAATATTCGTGCAGTCACTTAGTATAAGATGCATTTATTATGAATGCTAAGAAAATAAAAATAAAACCCCAAACCACACATATTAAAAGATTTCAGCTTACCTGCAGGCAGGAGTATGATAATTGCAATAAAGAAAAGCAGAGATACTCCCAGAGATGATCTACTAGCTCAGTGAATTGCTTAGCGCCAGCTTGGTTCATAATTAAAGCGCTGTAATGGAGTATGCAGCCTCCCCTCACCTTTATCACTACAGGCTCAGTTGCAAAGATCTTACTGATTTCTACCAGCTAAAACAAGAACAGCAACTAGAAATAGATTTTTTCACAGATTCACATACTACTCTCCCTTTGGCAAGATAGCAATTACAGGAGAAATTACAGTAATTTGCATGCAATTTTAGTATGCATGAGACTGACACCAAAATGAGCTTGCAATAACATACAATACAACATACAATAAACCTAAACCTTAGTACGTCATTAAAGTAGTATGCAAACTTGGGATTAAACAAATCTGACTCAAGAATGGTAAGTTTTGGGGATTTTTATAATCACTTGAATTTCCTATTGGTGTTCACTTGCCACCTCTCATTTGCTCACAACTGTTTCTATGAAAGAAACTACTGCCTTTCCCTATATGTAACACATTCTAGAAAAAGTAATAAACTGGCTAGTCTTGCTGCTTTGAGGACAGCATAGCAACTACCTGTCCTTTTTTCCCCCCTTCATTCTTTATGTGCTTGAAGAACAACATATGTAGTCCATGTGAGAATCTATTCAGCTTTGGAAAATTTGGGAGGAGATAGATATAGATATATATAATTTTTTTTACTGGAATGAAACCAACAAACCCTAAAGAGGAATAATGATATTGAAAACATTAGTTTTAAGAGAAAAAGTTGAGGCCTACATTCATTCTGTCCAATGTCAGGAGATTAACTGAGCTGCTTGCTTCAGTAAATTAATCATCCCAGGGATACTTTTATCATCAAACAAACCAAGAAGCAAATCTAGAGGATGAATGTGTGAGATAGATCTATACCGAGGTTTTCAGCATGAATTTTTCTCTCTTTTCTTTTGAAAAAGTTGTGTCCATTCATGTGTCCTTAGCAAGCCTTCTGATTAAAATGTCAACTTTTGTACATGTAAAACTGAGCCACAGAACTTGGAACTATAAAACAGATCAACTTCAACAAATCAGTGTATTTCAACAGCAGAAACATTGTTGTTGAATATGTTCCAGCAACTATTACAGATGTATTACTCTTAATACTTCCAAATTCAAGCTGAGCCCATGTGGTGGTTTGAAAGGAAAGGCTCTGCTTTCCCTCCCCCACTGAGAAAGAGACCACGGCTAAACCCAGTCGGAGAAAATGAGATTATATTTTACAAGGAAACAGATTAGATGCAACACAACAAACACAGGTATTTTACAATATATACAGGAATATACAGCAAATGAACTCAACCAGAAATCAGACCCCCCACAGAGGGGGCTTCCCCCTGTGCCCCCTTCAACCCCCTACCTCCCTTCTCCCCCAAAAGAGGTAGAAGAAGAGACGAGGACGGTTAACAGGGCAGGAAAAGAATAAAGGCCTTGCACAGGGAGTTAGTATCTTATCTTAGTTGGCCAGAATCCCAGAAGCAGATCCAGCCAAAAGGGACAGCGAAGGAAGGAAGACTGAGAGAAAGTTCCCAGCTCCCCCGGGTCCAATCTCTCCTCCCACAATCCTACCAATGAAATTCGTTTAGAATACCAAAATATTTTACAAACATTTAGCCAGTGTGCCCCTTCCTTAAAGGCACAGCGTGAAACGGCCACAGCCCATAAAGTTGGTTTCTTTCCTTCTCATGAAATATCACAAAATAAAATTTGTAGGCTAAAATTATGACATATTGCGCATCATGTCACAAAGCCAGAAGCATTTTGTCATGTTTATCCTAACCAATCTTAACGAACTTGATCACTAATTATTTGTCATCTCATAGCAGATGAGGAAGAGAACAGTGATGGTATTGGAGAAAACACAGCAGGGAGCAACATAAGGAACCAGAATCTGTTCTTCGTCACATTTATTCTGACTTTGATCATCAGTTTGGCCCTTGTTTCATTTGTAATATTCTTAATAAGTAAGTAAACTAAAGAGTAGTTCTTTGCTGAAATGCATCATGATAAATTACAACATGCTACTGCTGTATTTGCATGGTCAAAAGCTTTGGCAGGTTATGGGCAGTGGATCTTGGTCCTGAGTGGAAAAGCACAGGTGTCTACTCTCTGAGCTAAACAACACTATTTTACCCTTGCCACAAAGACTTTGTGTGCTTCAACAGTTGTGAAAAATTTAGCTCAGCAGGGTTATATTGTGTTGCTTAAAATGCTGACTGGAAATTAAGTTCAATTTTAAAGATGACTGTATGACAGTGACATACTTTGACAATGTGCCTTCCATTCCTTTTCAGATAAAATTCAGTATTGGTGTCATTCCACTGATACTGGGATGACACCCAGTCTAACACTTAAATCAGGCTATCTTGAAGGAAGGCTTGAAGGTTGCCAGCTAAGTACTGACTGGAAATTGGTTTAGGACTAAGAAAAATCTTGAAAATTGAGATAAGATATATCAGAATTGACAGGTAGCACCGAGTCTGTAGATAAAATCACTGTTCTGCTTCACCTGGACTAGTTGGGCTAACTTAGCTAAACACATGGCTACAGCTGTGTTTCCCTTAATCTAAATGCTTTGGGAGATCCAGTGATGTGGCTGTAGTCTGCTGTGTTTCAGAATTGAACTTTTAGAAAAGTACAGGCCCAGTCATACCATCTTGGAGACCTTAAATAAGACATTTTCCTGTGAATACCAATGGAATAAGTACACCCCTGAGGATGAAAAGTTTTCTCTGAGCAATTTTTTATTTTATTATGCTGCACTAAACCAAAACAGTTCAATTCAAGCATGTAGTGAGCAGGTAACTCTGCCAGGTGTGTAACTATTAGGTTCTGCAATTGTTTTCCTGTTTAATATTTTTACTCAAACTCCAAACTGCAAACTCCCACAGGAAAGACAGGTTCATGATGGTTTTGACTTACGTGTTGCCAATTTAACGTGATACACTTTCCTTTTCAAGTTCAAACTAGAAGCAAGTTGGACCAAATATCAAGCAGACTAATATTTGAAAAGAAGAACATAGAAGACCTTAAGAAAATGCACAACATGTTATTAAAGCATCTAAATTGGTCAGGAATTAAGGAAAACAAGAGATACCTCTTCACGCAGTCTCCTGTTCTCCATGATTACCTCTTTACTCATGCTGAGCCGACAGTCCCTGAAGAATAGATCTTCTTTGGAATGAAATTCAGCATATTCATGTACTCACATATGGCACACAGGTTACTTAGACATTCTGATATGATCACAGGAGCACTGGAAAAGCCAGTGGAATGAAATATATTAGAAAGTAACGTTTTACCTTGTTTTATGTGAATATAGATTTTGAAAACTTAGCCCAATAAACAATTGGCAATAAACAACAAATTGTCAACAATTTTGGGCAATAGTTCCAGAGTCTCTATGCATTGTAAATTGCAGAGCTAAGGGCTTAGTTTTACTTTAAATGTAAGTGGATGATTACAGAAAATAATGATTTCTATTCACACGATTCCAGCATGACCTTTTTCACTTCATCATTCTCCTGTTTCTTTGGAACAAATTTTGTGTTTGCTTCTATATTACTTGTATTTAATGATAATATCAGATTCCCTAACTTACAAATAAACCAAATTCTGCCAGGAAGTTTGGTGGGTTTCCTTTTTATGCCTCTAAATAAATTTACTTACTACTCCTTTTGTGGGGAAAAACAATCAATCTCCAAACCAAATGAATAAATGCAAACTCTTTCATAACATGACAGATTTCACTTGTTCCTTCTCTGACAGTGGCCACCAGCAACTACAGAGAAGAGCAGAAGTACATGTAGCATTTTCCTGGCATCACTTTATAAAAGACACCTGGCCTTCACCCAGAAACTGCCATCAAATACTGAGTTACTAGACTCAGTTCCCTAGACCCATTTCCCCATGTAAAACTATATGACAATTCTAGGACATTCAGCCCTGATTTGTGTTAACTGAAAGTAGGTGTCCTATTGTCTTACTTCCCCTTCATTAGTGAGTGTGCAAGCATTTTGGTTCATCTTTCTAGAAACAGTATTCATCAAAGCTTAATTGGTTGTGCAGTAGTATATTCCAAACTGACATCCAAACTTGTAATTTAATTGTGTCAGAAGAAGCACCTGTAATTTTGGTTACAATAAATCCATGTTTGGGTAGCTATTGCTGTCTCTCTTGTGGGTGCCTCAATGACAAAACTCCACTATGAGTTCAGCTCGTGTGCTTTATTCACTAGTAACAACACAAAGCTAAACATAAACACAGGTGAAAACCAATAATGATGTGTGTATTCTGAACCTGGAAAAAGAGAAAGAGAGGTGGCAAAATGACTGTCACAAGTTTTGTTAGGCCCCATGCTCTCAGTGGTGATGGTGCTGTGTGTTGTACACAATCCAGACTGTTCAGGAACACTGAATGCAGTGTCAAAGTATTTGCAAAATGAGCAATGGAACAATGTTGAACAAAACAGAAGGAGTATTGTCAGAACTAGAATTAGCTGAAGAACAAAATCCTGTTTCATGGGGTTTTGAAGTCTTTGAAGATCAAAATTTATTTTCATTCTACCAAAGCATAATATAGTAAAATTACACATCCGCAAATATTCATTTTCAGATCACAAATTACAAGTTTTCTTATTTGTTTCACCATTTCTAACTGGAATTTCTATTCCTGAGATTCAGAATCTACCCCATTGGAAATGGCAGCAAAACAATGTACTCCAGTGTTTTGGAAATGTTTGTTTTGACAAACAAAATTGTAACCACTTCTGATTAGAACTCTGATTAAGCAACATCTAGATAAAACAAATGCCAAATAGCAACTAAAAATTGGATTTATGTTTTGACTAGTAACTAAAAATCTAGCTAAAGATGCTTAACTTGATCTTCTTTTAGGTTGCTAGTGTAATTAATCTTGGAAAATGTTGGCAAATCATGGAAGTCGGATCAAACTCTTAGATCACAGCCCAGTGCTACCAGGATTAAGGGAACTGTTCTCTTCAATTAAGAAAAACAGCACGTTCAGTCCACTACATGTTACTGTTCTTATTTTCCTGGGAGATTAACTGGAATATAGAAGTTTAAAGAGAGGGACAGAGGGGCTGAATGTCCTGCCACTTCCTCTGGGATGCATAAGGAACAGGAGCACTATAGCCAAAGAGGTTAGTCCTATTCGATATCACAAAGAATCTTACAAATCAAGAAAAGGTTTTTATAGATGCTGTTTTCTATTGTTTCTCTGGTTTCTGGGCCACACTTCAGCAATTGAAATGCTGTCCACGATTCACTGATGAGCCAGCAAAACCCCTGAATGGTAATGAGAACCTTCCAGCAGAAAAAAGTCACAGCACAGGACTCCTGCTAATTTATCACTATGAGGCTAGCTTCCTTACACACAAGGGTGAAAGGACAATTTAAAATCGATTGCCTGCCAATTTAAAAATCTATTAATAATTACGGGTTTGCTTTTCAAGTTCTGTACTGCTCATTTGATCTTAGTAACTTCTTCACCGCATAACTGACTTTGGAAAACAGTGTTTGTCTACAAGGTGACAGGAAATTTTGAAACCCACAGGCACCCCTTGTTCCTCAGCAAAAGGTCATGGCTACTTCATTAACTTCCAATAGTGCCTTTCCTGCCCCCCCACCCCCCCCACCCCCTGAAAGGAAGACTGAAGCATTTTCTTCAGAAGACCTCCCCTTGAGTACTCAAAATCATATGGGTAAATGTATAGGTGATAAAAAAGAATATTTAATTGGTTTTTCAACAGAAGGTGTGACTCAGATTGTAACTATTTTTCTGCATCATCAGTGACTGACTTCACATCCCGGAGCAAGCTTAAACACCTAGATAACGGAGGAAAAGTCTGCTACCTGTAAACAACAAACACAGACTTTTTAATGTTATTAATAGATTTAACAAACCAAACCAAACCCAAAACCAACCAAGCAAAGAAAAATAAAAACACCTAACCACCACCAAAAAAAAACACCCCAAACCAACCAGCCAACCAACAATCAAACAAAACCACAACAAAACACAAACCAAACCACAATGTCAACCAAGCTGTTTTGGAGTGGAAGGAAAGTTTTCTTAGAAGTGCTCCTTGTAGATGCTCAGGCGTAAGATTCTTTTCAGATTGGTGTGTCTGGTGTGGCTGGGTGGCAGCTCTTGGGTTCTATTTCTTGCTTGATATGGATAAGTGATTAAAAGAGAGCCCCCTGTGATCCTAGCATTTTGGGGCAGTTTGGAAATACATTTCACTTCATCCAACAACCTGCAGCTATTGACAGCAAGTGAGTCAGCTTGCTGAAGTGTATAGCAGGCAAATGGAATCAGGTGAGCGGATTCAGCACCTATAAATAAAGTCTGACTCATTCAGGACTCCTCCTCGAGGAACGGTGGTCAGAACAAGGCACCAAGATAAACTGATAAAAGAGGAAACAGCCCTCTGCCTCTGAAAGCTCTTCCTTAACGCTCTTCACGTTCTCATCTGTTCCCTAGGAAGCTGTCTCCAGCTTGAGCAGGTACTTTAAGGTCTTTATTCAAGCACCTCGGCAGAGGGAACGAGCAACCCCTGGTCAGTCCCGACATGCCCGTTGAAAATCGTCACCGTTCTATTTCTGTATTCTCAGCGCCCGAGCAGACCCCGAGCACTGCAGGTATCTTTTTGTGTGTTAATACTACAAACATCTCCCAGATATTAAAGTTTGAGACCCCCTTGTAAAGGAAGGCCGAAGAAAACCAGAACACTACCCCTACGAACTGCAGCTCTATTTCCTAGCACTCAGTGCCCGGAGCCCACCAGCGCTCTCTTCCCGGCTCTAATGCTTCACTGCTGACGCGCCGCGGTCTCCGTCTTGTGCATCGCGTCCGTGCGGGCCAGCATGGCCAAGGGCGACCCCTGGCGGCCAAGGGCGACCCCTGGCGGCCAAGGGCGACCCCTGGCGGCCAAGGGCGACCCCTGGCGGCCAAGGGCGACCCCTGGCGGCCAAGGGCGACCCCTGGCGGCCAAGGGCGACCCCTGGCGGCCAAGGGCGACCCCTGGCGGCCAAGGGCGACCCCTGGCGGCCAAGGGCGACCCCTGGCGGCCAAGGGCGACCCCTGGCGGCCAAGGGCGACCCCTGGCGGCCAAGGGCGACCCCTGGCGGCCAAGGGCGACCCCTGGCGGCCGCCGGCTCTGCCCGCAGCTGCCGGGGACGCGCCCGGCGACTGGCGGAAGGCGGGCAGGGCGGGGCCGTCTGGTGGAGGGACCAGGGAATAGAAAAAACGGGCAGCATTGATTGCATCAGAGTGATCCAGATTTAGATTGAGGCAGCGGTCAGGCGCCTGGGCATGGCGGGAGCTGCGGCACAGTGCAGGGATGCGCATACAGACGCAGACAGTAGCACAGAAGTGTCAAGAGTGAAGATAAATGACATGCCTCTACAAGATTAAGTCAAAAGGGTACTGGTGTGCAGTCTACCCTCAGAAAAACCTCACTTTTCTTCGATGGCTCTTTTCTTCTTCCTGCTCCACTTACCACCACCCCCTCACAGGGCTGCAGTTATGCCTTTTTAATGAGTTTTTAGATGCTTATTGCTGTTTTGATGAAAGTCATGTACTTGCCAGGCCTACACATGGAGAAAGAACAAGAAGGTTAGGCAAAAGTGTAACTTATCAAAAACTTTAACTTAAAAAGCAAGAAATAAGAATATACTAGTGTAATTTTTCCTTTTAAGCATTTACAATTTAGTCACTGCTGATTCCATCATCCTATATCTGTAAAGCTACTCTGCTGTGTGCCACAACAGTAAATCTTGGGGCTTGTGACCAAATCAAGTCTAAAAAGCAATTAAGCAATGTAAGTGTCTTTTGACGTGTCCCTGAGTTTGTCAGCATTCCTTTTTGCTGTAAACAAGCAGGCTTTGGGGAGAATAGGGAAGAAAAACTGCCCAGGTGAAGTATCTAGTCCTCTCTCACCCTGGGGAAGGAAAGAAGGAGCAGTGTGAAGGTGAGTCCTGCACCAGAGGTTGAAGATCAATGAAGCGGTGGTGTCCAGTGAGTTAGCCCTAGGAAATGTGAACCTCCCTTCTGTCTTCTTTGCTGACATACATGCTAGAGCTGGGGTAGAGACGGTACTAGGAGGAATGTCAGCCCATCACTGAAATGGGAAATGGGCATTTTCATGTGGGAGCATGTGCTATGCGTTCCTAGGAAATAGTTTGTAGTGGCCCTTGCAGGTGTATGAAATGCAGCTGTGCCTGGGGGCAGGTGAGGCAGGAGCTAGGGAGCCCTGTGCTCAGCACATGGAATTTACCAAGCCTGGGAGCTGGGACAGTGTTTTCTGAGAGGTGGTTGGCTTGTATTTCACTAGTCTGTTCAGCATAATTTTATCTACTTTCAGACCTGTGATGAAATGACATTTTACCAGTGACTAGAAAGGCCATTCATACACTGATGGAAAATCTACTGATAGGCCAATTAGACAGTCATTGACATGGAGGCATATGCTTAAATCACTACTTTGACAAGGGTTAGGCATATGCATTGATTTAGAGGTGATGTAGGCCCTCTTGAAAATTACTATAATGCAAAGGACAATTTTACATGTGTGATCTGTTCAGTCATTTTGAGTTGGAGAATTTGTTATGCCACTTAACTCATCCCGATACTCTGCAAGGCTAGTAAAGATGAAGCCATTTTTTTCAATAAACATCCTCAGTTATGCCTTACAGACCAACATTTTCTTTTTTGTAAGAATCTAGGATTTGTGGCTCAAATTTCTTTACTGAAAATTTCTCTACTGAAGTAGCTACACTAGCTGATGTTACTGTGCAATATCTACCATCTCAAATTTGCCAGTAAACTGCCTCTTCATGCTCTTGATAGGAGCAGTTAAATACTCCCAAGTGAACTGGACCTATTCAGAATGGGTCAGGCCTCTCATCACTGAGAGAATGCAGTCTACTCTGTACTCAGATTTCCTTTGGCAGGTGGGGATCTCTGGTCTGGGCTTGGTCCTCACAAGGACAGCTACCACTGTCTGATTTGTCTTTTCTGAACAATTGTAACCTGCTGCAGTTAAAAACATTTCAAAACTAACTAGAGTAGCCTGTCTCCTTAAAGCTGTCATTCTGGTTTCTAAGGAATTTTGGCTGGTATTTATTGTTGGTTTAGCTATCCATCTTGCCAGAAAATTCAGAGTCTTATTTGTAACAGATATTGTCATGATTGTGTTCATCTGAGTGCAGAATCCTGTTTCTATGTAAAAGACTACAGGCTGCACATTTTGTTATTTTTTGAGTTTTACACAGACTAATTTGAAGCTAAACATGCCCTTCCCAAACAGTTGATACAGTTTTCCATCCTTACAAATAGCGAGCACTAATACCATTATTTGGCATGCAATAACCTATTTGGAAAACTTTCTATCTATGTTCTCTTTCCCAGCTCCAGGTGTCCTTGACTAAGTAAAAAGTCTTTATGGTAGTTTCTAGCATCTTGTGAGTATAGCTTAGCTCTAGTGCATTGTTAGGTCTCTAAATAAGCAATGGAGCTTCTAATTTCTAATTAAGTTGCCTGTTTGGGGGATTCTTTTATGAATACCAGGGACTATAATTCCCACTTGCTGTTAATTTCTTGCCAGCTACTCATGCATTAGATGGCCCTATTCCTCCTGCATAAACATCATCTTACATGAAATTCCTAACTACCAATACACTTATGCAAAACCTTTCCTTTCTCAAATTTGTTTTTTTTCTTTTTCCATGTAAATGGTACAAATTTAACTAGTGACACTGAGAGCTATATTTAAATGCCTTGTCATTTAAGAGCTATAGCCCTCACCTGGGAAACAGGAAACAATAGCTGAAATCTGCTTAAGCCTGCCACAGGAGAGCTGAGCAGCTACTCAGTGAGCTACTGGACAAAGTGGGAGAAGGGACAGTAGCACTACTATTGCCTTTTTCATCCCGGATAGACAATGATTCATCGGATGTGCTCTGAAAACTGAGCAGATTGGCACTGTAGGAGAGAAAGATGTGCAAAGAGCTCATTTCTAAATCCTGGCAGGACCTTAGCTGTGAACTGGATGTTATCTGATCAGCATTGCCAGGAGAGGGTAATTTTCTGCTGCAAAGATGTTTGCATGCTTCCTTTACATAGAAAATTAGCTGGAGTTTTTAAATTCTTACTTCGAAGCACAGATGAAAGAAGTGGCAGCTAGCTGGATGTAAGGTGCTGGAACAAACCCCAAACCTTTATATCCTGGAACTCAGTCCAAAGGATTAGGAAGATAACCAAACAGGAAAAGGAACTCTCAGGATCTCTGTGCCACCTAAAGGTGACTAAGTGCCTTTTGTAAATCTACACCTTCATCTCCCTGAGCTGTACATCTCCAGGTGTGGAGTTAGTAGTGTTTTCCTGATTTAAAAGAGGCATTATAAGGATCAAGTAAGTACTGTGAGTCATCTAGTGATGAGAACCAGGTAATGGCATCTTTTAAAAATGTTATCCCTGTTCCTCCCCTTCCCCCTGGGAAAATAATAGGAAAAATCCTATCGGGTTCAACAGGCAGAGGGTTTTTCTCAGGATTATTCTACCTGGACAATCCTGTTGTTCTTAACTCTGGCATTTCTTATTCAAAACTGGATCTGAAAAGTAGTGTGTTCCTTTCTGAGTTTGAAGGAGTCATCTTGCTTGCTTTGAGACAGGTGGGAAGGAAGAGGATGCTCCATAGGTCTGCAAGGGCTAGAGACTTTCCTGGCAGCAACAGGAAGAGGTGAAAAGGTGGTAATTGTAGCATTTCCAACTGCCTTTGTTTAACCTCCTTCCTGGAAGCTGGCATTTCAGTCTTGGCAGCAAAAGTGCAGAGCATCCTGACACAGAATGTTGCCTGAACGAGTGTGGTGGGTTTTGGTGCAGTTTGCACTGCACTGTACCACTGAGTGGGGACTGGGGCTCCCTGCAAAGCACATGGGCTACTGGGAAGTAGTGACGTTCATTGGCAGGTCTTCTTATGTCTAGTGGTTTGAGCCTTAACTGGAGTTTAAGAGCTCAGATGGTAGCAAAACCTGAGAATTCCTCACCTGCTACCCTCCTTTCCCCTGATAAGGAAAAAGGAGAGAAAGGAAAAAAAATGGGTAGGTGAAAAGAGAAGGAGGTAAATCTACCAAAAAATAATCTGGAGTTGGTTTAGAAGTAGGAGAAGTATATTTTTTAACTATATATATACATAGCAATAAGAGGGAGGATTTCCAAGGGTAAGGAATAAGGATGAATAGGAAAATATACAAAACCAAATTTGGATGGCCTTGTATGTGGATTTCAGTCCTTTAGAGAAACATGGACGCGGCAGGGAGATCGGGCCCGACCACGTGGCAGAGCCAGGAGGCCAGCAGTGGCTGTTGGTCCTTTCAAACAGGCGAGGCAGGAGCAAAGAGAGCAAATGGCCACAGCATCTTCCTTTTTATAGGCTTGCTGGACAGGAAGGGGGAGTTGAATAGGCCACCTTCGACCCTGGGGGACCCCTCCTCCTGGGAGGGGGACACCAAGTTCCTCTCTGTTCACCTGGATCAGGTTTCTTTTGTCCCCTGGGGAAGCAGGGCTCTCACAGCCCTCCCCCAGGATGGCTGTAACCCAGCACATTATGGTTTTATAAGCTTTCTGGTTACCCTTTCACATTACAAATTGCTGAACTGAAACATACCTGCAATCCCTATATATCGAGATGTATGGCTTTGTGGAGTATATAATGTCTGAGTCCTTCAAGGAGAGCTGTATGCACTTGAGCACAATTCTCCAGTGCATGGTATGAAGAAAACTACTTTGGCAATACATGCAACGGGAAGTTTTGAACCTGCCACTGTAGAAAAATCTGAGCAAAGCTTGTCAGGAGACGATACGGGCTTTTTCCACTAGGTGGTGGAAACCCGCCACCATCCAGAGCTTTTGAAAAACGGGAAAAAGCCCACTAATTATGAAGGGCAGGCTGAATTAAGATAGAAAATAGCTGTAATAACAGCTTACCATGTATCGATTAAAATGAGTTCTCTGCCTGTCGAAGAGACAATCACAGAAAATTATTCTTAATGCTATCCCTGACACAAAGGCAAAAGTGTCAGTTAAGGAGGTTTTCTGATGTTTTAGAAAAGGAAATGAAAGGATAATTTAACCTAAATGAATTCTCTCACCCTATGCAGGAGGACTGTCGTCTGCAATTTCAGACTATAGGAACTCAGGAAACAAATCTCTCATGCATTTATTTATCTCCAACTGCCAAAATAGATTTTTTTTTTTTTTTAAATTAGTGATGTTAATTAGCATTCCTCCTGGATCTCCCACAGCCCAGGAGTCGCTGCCAAGTAAGCATTGTTTCTGAAGGTGTCCTCATGGTGGCAGCAAAACGATCAATTATTTAACAACAGATTTGAAAATGGCACAGTTTTCTGTTGTGCTTGGCGCAATTCATGGCTGGAACAGCAAAAACAAAGCACATGCTCCGGTGTCAATATCACAGAAGGAGCAAGGATTTACACCCCCCCTTGCTTCTTCTGATAGAGCACCAACAGACAATTGCTGCTGTCTTTATTCCACGCTTCTTTCTTCAAAGCTACTCCCAAGCCATGCTTGACATATAATTCATGTTTTAAGAGGAAAGCAGCTGTCTTGTACACTGTTTTCACAGATGTTGTGGACCTGCTCTTTTCACCGGGATTCATGGCTGTGATTTCAGTAACAATTCACCCCACAGAAAGAAGTCATCAACACACTATTTTGAAAAAAAAGATAAAAAATTAAACAATGGAGAAAGGCTGTCATCTAGATAGTGAGTTTTCCCCTTATTTATGGAACAGGATACAATAAATCTTATTGCTCCCTACAACTACCTGAAAAGAGATTGTAGTGACGCTGGTGTTGGTCTCTTCTCCCAAGGAACTCCCAAGGACAGGAGGAAATGGATTTGAGCCGTGCCAGGGGAGGTTTAGATTGGATATTAGGGAGAATGTCTTTACTGAGAGTGGTGAGGCATTGGAATAGGTAGCCCAGGGAGGTGGTGGTCGCCTTCTGAGGAAGTGTTCAAGAAGCATGTACATGTGACAGTTTAACGGCCATGGTAGTCGGGTTATGGTTGGACTCAATCTTAAACATCTTTTCCAACCTCAATGGTTCTACGAGTCTGTGAAATGGCTGAATTCTGCAAAAGACTGGAATGAACTTTCAGTTAATGAGTTGCAGCTAATGTGTGCTCTTCTGGTCCTGCCAATGAAGGTCGCAGCAACTCCTTCATATTGTTGCCAGGGAATACGATCTTGCCATCTGTGTTTTCTCTTCAGCTTGCCTCTCTGATCTCAGACTAGATGTTGCATGGATACCTCACCTATCTGTGTAATAGCTTTGATACTTGCTCTTTCTGGGTGCAATCAGCAAATTTTCCTGTGCCATCTTCAAAATTACTTGTCTCTGCACAGTTCCCCTTCTTATCTACCTCTCTCCTTCCCTTCTAGAGCCAGACAGCAATTTCTGACACTGGTTATGCAGTGTGATGCTGCAAGCAGGGAAGCTGTGCAGAACTACATTGGCTTCATCCCTGGTAACTGTGTAGCCAGATAGTGCCAGTGCCAGATGCATATTTTCATTTGAGCACTATTACTGACTGGATTCTCGGACTTAGCTGTGGCAGTATCAGTCTTATTTCTGCTGCTTCCACTACTTTGTCCAGCCATGGACTGGATTTCAATCAATCTTAGGTAAATGTTTTGACCAGTATATAGGAATTAGACCTTTTCTCTAAATTATAGCAGCTGTTACATTTGTCCATTCTAAATCATCAAAGCATTTTTCTTTCTGCTTTCACAATCTTTAATGTATGTATCACCTTCAGTTAAAATTGACCTTCAACATTGCTGCTGATAGGATAAATGGCAGCTGACAATTGTCAAATGACAAGCTTGCCTCTACATCCCTGTATTCAGAACAATAGAATGGGAATGCTCTGTGCCACCTACCATACTAATGGGTCATCTTACCTCTGCTGTTAAGAGATTTGTACACAAGAAACAGCCACTGGGTAGTTGTCCTTCTTCATCCCATAAACCTCATGCTATGCAACACAGAGAGATCTGGGAAGTTGCTAGTTGGCTAAAGAATTAAAAATACTTACAACAAATACTAGAAATAGCAAGGTTTCTTTATATATATATATAAACCCATACATATCTATCTATATCTATCTACATGTATACATGTACATGTGACCCCAGTTTTTCCTATATGAGGGTCATTTTGGTGCCTTTATGATACTTAATGTATTACAAAATTAAGGTCTACTATGCAGTTAATGCAGCCAGGCACTGTCAAGAAATTCAAACTGAACAAGAAATTCACAGCCAAGTAGAAACAAAACAGAGAACTTATTAGCACCCTTTTAGAGAATGTCCATGAACTTCAACACTGGTAACAGTAACCAGAAGAAGGTCTGTTCAAGTCTACTTACTTTAAGAAGCCTCTTCATCATCTGTTCTTTCTGTGGGTAAAGTGATTGTGCCAGGAAACCTGGTTACACTTGTCTCCAGCCTGATTGCCAAAAAGTAATGGAGCACACCATGGTTATTCTGAGACTAGTGTAAAATACTCCTCCATTAATTAGCCATTCATATACTTGAGTGAGTACTGAAGCTGATACATGTTTTCTGGGGGTGTTTTCAGATTAATATTTTGGTTGCTGCTCAACTGAAATTTGACCAAACAAGTATGCTGGCTACAGTCCAGATCAGAACTGGAATGCAGTGCTATAGCAATGAGAAAATGTCAAGTTAGCTAGCAATACTTGGATATACCTATAAATAGGTTACTTTCCTCCTATTGATTAAAAGTTTTGTTCTTTATCCTGGGTTTTTTATGGACCACTGATAACCACAGCAAATAACATTGCAGTGGAAATGCTAATAAAGGAAGTGGTTATTCCTTTTTAATTTGATTTCTGGTGTGTCATTCAAAAAGTTATGTTTTTTAAAGAACTGAAGACAGCCCTTTTTATTTTTTCTGTCCTGCCTAAGTATAAGGAATAGAAGCTCTGCATTCCACAGATATGCTCTAATAAATTCCAAAAATCCATTATTCATTAAATGTTACACCTAATTTTAGGTCTCTCATTTTGCAATGTTATCATTCGCCCTCTAAAACATAGTATCACTTATATAAAGGTTATTTTAGAGGTTTCTGTTACACAGAAGCACATTAGCAATCCAAACTATTCTCTGTTCAGACTTCCAGCCAGGACAATAATATTAAAATGCAGAAGTTACAGTACTTCTCTTCAACTAACTTGTCAATTAACAGTCCTGGTGAAGTACTGCTTCATTTGGAAATGCTTCCTATCATAAAAATGGAATATATTAACACTAAATTTTCTTGGCTCAGCTGGCTTGGGTACACTTGTAGCAATGTCTGTATTAGATTGCAGTGCTCACCCGAAACAGTAAGCAGCACAGGGGCAAATCTGTGATGAATATTGTATTTGTAACAGTTAAATTTCTCTGAGAGCCCACACTAGGTAGTTTTAAGTCAGATTCTCACAGCTGTTTGAATTGGGCATTTGGCTGCAGAGGAGACAACCTTCTGTGTCTGTGATAGTAGTTGCCATGATGTCATTGTAATCTCAGGGTTCAGGGCAAACTCAGTTCCAAGTAATGGCTTTATACTTATGGGGCTCACAGTTTCTTCTGTAAATCAGAGAGCATATGTGGAAACATTTGCACTCCTTATTACGTAACTTCTCTTTAAAGCCTAATGTAGGCTTACTCATCACTTGTTAGACCACACCCACATGCTGCATCCAGTGTCAGTCTTCCCAGTTACAAGGACCCTCATACAGTAGTGCAAGTTCAGCAGGCCACTAGGACAGTCAGTGGCTGGAGCACCTGCCTGGAGCAAAGGGAAGGGGGCTCCTTTGGTATGGAGAAGAGATAGCTATAGGGATACCCATATGGCACCTTTGCCAGTACCTGTGGGAGAAGGTATCAAGAAGAGAAACTTTTCAAAGTACTGCATGGTAGAAGGGTGAGAGACAAGGAATACAAATTAAGTCAGAGGGATTCTGACTGCATATAAGGTACATTCTCTCCCCTCACCACCCCATGAAGACAGACTGCTTGGTAAGGTTCTACTATCTTAGCCTTGGAAATTGTTCACAAACAACTGGATAAATCCTTGAGTAACTTGGTCTGAGCTCACTGATGACCTTACTTTGAGCAGAAGTTTGAACTATAGTCCTCCTGAGACCTCTTCCAATCCAAGTTATCGTGTGATTCTATTTATTCACATTCATTGACATTATTAATTCTTATATATATGACAGGGTTTTAGTGAAGCAGTCTTTAGATTGATGCATCACTGAGAGGAAAAGTATATATTAGAGTGTGATAGTCACCCTGGCTGGCTGCTTCAGACCTGTGATTTTTGTAATATATACCACTGGGGCAAAAGAGAAATTTCTCCTCTGTGCTATGAAATAAGGAAATGAGCAAAGAAACAGTAGACAGTGAAAAGGCTACTTAATTCTACTTTCTTAAATCTTACATTCTAAATGGTTACCTATGGTTGAAACAGAAAATGGTAACACCTATAAGAGTGTGTATGTGAGAGATAACAGTATGAAATGAAATGGGTAAGTAGCAAATACTACTAATGATGATGATGATATAATTGTACTGTTTGTGTGTCTATGTGTTCTGAGAGGCTGGCTTAGTTAAGAGTGAGTGCATAAGTGGAATTACTAGATATGTGTCTGTGTAGAGTGTTTCAGTGCTTTGGGAACTGCAGAAATAACATTTAAAACAAGAAAAAAAATATCTATTGTACTTTTACTTCTGGTTAAGAGAAACAATGTTGATTCATTGGCATCTTTCATTCTAGCCTTTTCTAGTTTCTGAACACCTGAAATGACAACCTGAATATTCTTTTGCTATGTGTTACACACAGACAGATGCTTGCATACGGGCATATGCAAATGTTCACATGCAAACTCCAAATTCACCACACTCATCTTAAACATATAAAAGGAAAGCTCTTAGTCATCCAAAAAAGTCTTTGATCTTACAGATACAGTTGCAAAAGTTACAAAAACAGATTAAAAAATCCAGAGGAGCGAGTTGGTGCAAACATAATATTTAATGCACATTTTTAGAAAAAGTGGTCACATTTCATTTTTATGAAAAAATTGCTTCTATCCAATGGGGCAATTTCACACTAGTCTGAAAGATTGCTTGGTAAGCGTGAGACAAATTCCAAGTGCTAACGGTTATGTCTGACACTGAATTTAATTCATAATGGGAAACTGCAGACTGAACCTGTTATAGGAACAATTTTCTTGTATTTCAAGGTTCAGAATGCCATAACTCTCTTGCCAGGCTTCTCAAATTAATGACTACAGGAAATAATTTCACCTACTCTTGTACTGAAAATAGCTCCTCTTCTAATTTCTGTCAGCTTTCTTCCTACTGTGAAGCCAATTTGAATAACTAACCCACACCCCCCCCCCCCCCCACCTTGTAAAGTAACAGCCCTCCTGGTCTTATCACTATGCAAAGGCAGAGGAACACCTGTACTTGCAAATAGTGAGGATGACTTTAACCTGTTTAGAGGTAAGTCATTGGATTTTCTGGCTTATTCTATTAATTCTCAACCAATGCCAACAGTAATCTGAAACCTTTTTGTGTAGACTGCTATTGTGTAAGCTCTATCATGGAAAGACAGAAAAGATGTAGCTACTGATATCAGTTGCTTAAATAGAGAGTGCAAGATTGCATCAAGCCTTCTGTAATTTTTCATGGTGCTGAGAATATTTATTTTTTAATTTCCTTACATCTGAGTTAGTTAAAACTTGTACTCACCTGAGTGCATTGCTTCCTTCAGGTAATGCTTTTCCCTAATGGAGTTTTGTCATTAGCTTCAGAATTTTTTACCTGGTTGTGTCTAGATCTAGGTTCAGATATATCTGTGGAGAATCTGGGAAACTTCCCCAGTGACCGAAGCTGGATCTGTTCTTTCTGTGGCTCCTAGGAATGTTAGCTCTGCCTAAAATACTGAATTCCCTAAATCACACAGGAAAATGTCAGTCGAGGCAGCATTCATAAAAAGACTTGATTAGGAATGAAGTTGGAGTTGGCTTGCCTATATCCTATTAGCAATGCTCTAGGCTGCTTGTTTATATGTTCTTTTTGAGTCTTATATCTTGAGTCAGGAAATACTCACGGTATGCAGTATCCAGCTTGAACAAAAAAATGATGGAGAATGTTCCTTTGTGCAGATTACCTGTAGCCCTGTGGAGATAGCACTCAGTTTCGTGTGGTCTTCAGACCTCATGAAGCCAAATAAGTTAATTTGGATTTGTCTGCCCTGGTCTGTGTTTCCCTGGGTGGGTACAGAGGTTGCAGTGGCCAGAATCATAGATCTCTGGTACCTAGCAGCAGCAGAGAGTAAAGTTTCTAGGCTTGCCCCATAAAACTCAGGCCTCAGAGATGCTGAGGGAAGGTCTGAATAGTATTCTGGATCAGTGTCCTTGGCCACATTTACAGTGTCTAAAGATGCCCTATGCCATGAGGAATATTAAAAAAGAATAGCATTAGCAGGAGAGGGAGAAACAAAATGGGTCTGACAGAAAAGGTGAAATGAAGAATGACTATTACTGGGACAAGCATGTGAAACGCAGGAACAGAGCAATTGCAATCCAAATTGGTTTAAGCACTATCAGCTGTCATCTGGGATACCAGCATCATTCACTCTTCAGAGCAAAAGTGGGATAAGCAGGAGTTTTCATCATGTGAACAGACTTAAACTTTGCAGTACATTTTAAGTGTACCTGATTAAAAATATTTTGCAAAGGCTTCAAGTCCTGGAAGGCCTCCAAGTCACTTTTGATGTGATTTTTGGAAAAGCTACAATAATAAAAAATATTTTGATCATATAAATAAAAGCATTCTTCAGATCTGAAGTTCGAACCTTTGCCCTTTCCCTGCTGTTTTGAAATTCAGAGACTGTGGAAAAAAATCTATTATAATGTTCAGTGCTGTGGAGAATATTTTAGCATCCTAAAACCTCACTTGGGAATGTAGTTTTAGGCTTCCAATTTATTGATATTTTGCCAGACATTATTCCAGAAAGATTTTTAAAGGTTGGGAATATCCACCATTATCTATGAATGAGTTGTATATTGAATGTCCTGAAAAGGAGATGAAGTACTGTTTTGTCTTTTTATTCTGTTTTTATTTTTAATAGGGCAGGCAGAAACAGATCCTACTTTTTAAATCTCCTTTAAAAAAAATAAATAAATTGTTGTTTTGCTATTATGGGATTTTTATCCAAAATTGCATTATGCTTTATTGACTACAAATGATAAAGTGTATTTATATTAGAGTAGGACGTTGAGTCAGTCACAGTATGTGAACTGTTACAGAAGAGAGAAAATGAATGCGTTTAAGGACAACTTCGCTGCAGGTTATTGCTTTATAGTGTTTTTCCATCTCTGCCTTTTTATGTAGAAATAACTAAGGAGCTCAATCACTGTAAGCCTAGGAATGCCTTTTGAATTTTAAACAACACACAAATGAAAGTAGCTGATTCAGTTTTATATTTTTATCATTTTTTCTGTGCCAACTATTTCTAAACTGGCAGTTTGAAGGGTCTGCAAGTGTCATGCATATCCAGTATTCTGACTAACCTTAGTCTGGATGCAAATTGTTCACTTCAATGGGACTTCAGTTTTTGTTATCACAGCCTGCTTCCTGACAAATGTCATAAGGAAACACTCTCCTTTAAAACCAGAGCTGCTTCCTTTTTGATGTACTCTGACTTCAGTGACAGTAAGATGGTAACTGTCCAGGTTGAAGCTGTTCTTCCTCAAATACTTCCACTGACTACAGTTTTGGACATGGGCATTGTGTTTTCAGTGTCTATGGAAAGACTGGATTTGAGAACAGGGACTGCAGCTGAAAGAGTTTGCTGTCTACTAATAAGCAAGGGTGAGTTTGTTTTCACTCCAGAAAATTTGTGAAGGCCTTAATTATGTGTAATATAAAACAAGGTCTATTCTTCACTGCCCTGTATAAGCTGTAATCATTTGGCCAATGCAAAATGGGTGTTGATTGTTACCACTCAGAGTTATTATGGTTTTATGCTCACAGCATGCAGGTCACTTTAGGAAATGCTGAGGTTAAAAGGGTAATGTAAGTAAAGTAAAATATGTATGATCTAGGGAGAAAGGAAGGTCCTAGAAACATCTTCATGTTACATATATTTGAGGTTCAGTTTGCCATTCTTTTGGCAGAAAGCATCAGTTCAATCTCATTTGTGTTCATTTCAGCTAGATAAAGTTAATTTTGTTCTTAGTAGCTGGTATAGCTGTTCTTCAATAACACTGATAACACATTGATGCTTTAGTTGTTGCTAAACAGTATTTATAATAAATCAAGGACTTTTTAGCTTCTTATACTGTTCTGCCAGCAGAGGCTGGGAGTGCACAAGAAGCTGGGAGGGGACACAGCAAGGGCAGCTGTCCCAAATTGACCAAATTGCTGTTCCATACCATATTATGCAATGCCTACTGTATAAACTAGGGTGAGGGAAATTGGCCATGGGGTATTGCAGCCTGGGGATGGGCTGGGTCTGTCAGTGAGTGGTGAGCAATTCTATTGTGCTTCACTTGTTTAGTGTTTCTCCTCTTCATTTTCTGACCTGTTAAACTGTCTTAACTCATAAGTTTTACGGTTTTTCCTCCCAATTCTCTCCCCTACCCCACTACGGAAGAGGAGTGACTGAATGGCTATGTGGTGCTTATTTGTCAGCTGGGGTTGGACAATGACACCACTTTTGTAAGCAAGGAGAATAGAATGCAACCTTTCATATTGTTTTACAATAGAACAAACCAGGTTGGAAGAGACCCTCAAGATCATTGTGTCCAACCTATCATCCAATACCACCTAATCAACTAAACCATGCAACCAAGCACCCTATCAAGTCTCCTCCTAAACACCTCCAGTGATGGTGACTCCACCACCTCCTTGGGCAGCCCATTCCAATGGGCAATCACTCTCTACATTTTCTACATTTTATTGGATGCCTAACCAGTAATCTTAGGACCTGATCCCTGGTTGTTTCCCAGTATCCTTTATATTCCTTTATTAAAAGGACAAAAATATTCAGGAAAAAATAGAAATCTTGTATTTTTCTGGTAGAGGTCTGGAGTGGTTAATCACATTAAGAAATCCATTAGAATTCATGGCCATCTTAGCAGATGCATCAGCTCTCCCCCACACTTCTTGGTCTGTATGAGAAAAATGTAAGTCTGTTTAGTAGCAAACAATGGTTATTATGCTGACATTTTTTTCTGTTTGGAGTTACCTTCTGTTTCTAGCAAAATCTTCCTGAGGCTGCAGAATTAGAAACCTTTTTTCCTACTTGTGTGTAAACATAATTTTTCTGTGTTTACATTTAATATATGCTAATTTTAATTAAAAAAACACCTCTACATTGGAATACTTGAGAAATTTTTAGTATATTTTCCCTCTTACTTATTTTCATACATTAAAAAAAATAATAATAGTGTGGCTTTGAAGTATATTTATAAATCAGGCCAAAGATTCCTGTGTTTGTAGTCTAGAGAACAAAGCATAGTCACTAGTTTTTCTGTAATGAACAAATCTGCATAGGGCTAGAAGGAAACAGTTTTCAGTACAATCCCTCCCCTCTACTTTTTTATGGAAGAAAGAAAAGAAGTATGTGTGAGTATATTTGGTTACTTGAATTATACTTTACAGATATTTTAAAATAATCTGATTATAGTATTAAATTAATATACCACCCCCCCCCCCCCCTTTCCTCTGAATGTCTGCCTTTTCTGCCAATAGAGGTCAAATTATACTTTGCAAAAGAGATCTAAATATTAGACAAGAATACAAGGACTGTACCACTAAGCAAGTACTTAGAGCTAATAAGCATCAAGTGATGTCCAGGCCACATCGGGAGAATAGCAGAGCAGAGAATAGATTCCCTCGCCTCCATAGCTTGTGAGGGCTGCACTAGATGCAGCCCGGGCACAGCCTGATGCAAACCTGAGAAGGTGCAGCAGATCAGAGTTGGATAGCACAGCACTGTAGCTTGAGTGTCCAGTGACATGCATCTGGCATATAATTGAACACAGAAAACCAGAATCCTCTGGCAACATTATATTAAAGCAGCACTTCAGGAATCTTTCCTCTTTTGCTCCACTAGTTACACTATATGAGAAGTATCTACCATTTTGGAAAGGATGCAGTCCAGTTGTAACAGCTCAGCTTCACAGGGTGATGTAATGAAGCAAAGCTGCATCTCCTCCTTGGCCAAATGAAGGAAAATTTCAAAAATTCCTTTCTTTGTTGGCCTTTTTTGAATACTTAGGGAGTTCACAAATGTATTTTTTGGCCCCTGCTCAAGACAAAAGTTATATGTCTCTGGCTGCTTTCACTGGCAGACTGTCCTTTAACTCGAGAACACGTAGGACAGTCTTCTACTATCTAAAGCTCTTTTTGAGTTTTATCTTTACCTGCCTTTGTCCTGGTTGCTTATATTCTTTTGGACACTGATCCAAGGCAGCAGGGGAGAACAGCAGTGGTGTCTTATGATTAGAGCTTTAAAACAAAACATAAGGAAAAGCTAGATGCTTCTGTTCCTCATCCAGAAGGTGAGGATCCATACTCACATGAGCAGTTCAGAAAGCAGAGTCAGAAAACGCAATTAGAATTCAATGGCTGCAGTTGCAGTCCCTGTAACTTTTCCTTTTTACCCCTATTATGGGACAACCACTGCCCTCTAAGAAGCAATTAAAAAGAAAGCATTAATTAATGTTTAATATTTCCAGTTGCTAGTATTTTCATTTCCCCCTTCACTGTTGGTGCCTTTGATAAAGATAACACAATATTTTTGATAGTAGTTGACAGTAAGCAGGCATCAGTATCAGAGCTGACAGATTACATGCAACTACTGAATTTCATATTGTAGCAGAGCTGTGTTAACGTTTTTAATTCTCAGTGTCTTTGCACTGCATCAAAATGAATTCAACATCTCTAAGGGGCAAATATATTCCCTTCCAGTATTGAAGGGAATTTTGGTCTGTGGACTTAAGTAATATTCTGACTGTGTTGCTCTATCGCCAAGCTTTTTAAGTGCTTTCCTACCTAACAGCCTCTGCAGTCGTGTGCTTTTATGCTTCCCACTCACCCCATCACAACATTAATAGCATTACAACCTGGAGGCCTAGGTATGTAAGGTAGGCAAGGCTTGCATGGAAAGGTGACATCTTTTACCAAAAGATTGGATACAGCCTGAGTACTTGGGAGTGGCATAACTGAATCTAGAAAGGTCTGTGTTCTGATCTGAAGAAATTTAAACTGAGGAGGGTGACTTAACCTTTAAGAAAAACTGGACACCCATCAACAGGCTTTAAAGCAATGCCTTCCTACACTGTTAACCTACACAGAGGAGAACTTAATTCTGGAACTATGAACACAAGTTCTCTTCATGGTACGGAGAAAAAGTCTATTCAGATGTCCCATATCCCAGGAGGATGTTCAATCCACTTGTTTATTTAGACTAGTATTGACTTGGCAGTTGTGGTTAAGAATGTTCACTGAGCTATGGCATAACAGTATTAGAAGAAATGCCTGCTCTCTGAGTCCCCTATCAAAATTAAGAACACATCTCAGCCCACCCAGAAATAGGCATTAGGTGTCCAGGAGACATTATTGTTGAAATCATTGTGCTTATCATCTTGTGCCTACTCTGGCAACTTCGCAGCAACATTGAGAAAAGAAGTCATCACGCATCCTCCTGGTCTTGAACCTTAACCATAAAGCAATGTTTCTGTTTTTAAGTATCTCTTTGCAAAATATTGAACTAAATACTTAGAGAACAGTATTGTTCAAAGATTAATATGCTGCTGAGATTGTTTATGCATACTGTATTTTCTGTTGAGGAATGTTTCAGTGAGTCATATTGCAATTACATGTTTCCCCTTAGTTAGATGACAGTAATTAGCTATGCTACAGGAAATTGACTAAATGGAAAATTTTATGTAGGCTTCCTATGAATTTCTAGAATATATCAAGGAAATGGTTTTTCCTGTGCAGCCAAAAGATGTAAGTCTTCTCCTTCACCCCAGTTTTACACTGTTTTAAATCTATTGACTTCATAAGAGTTATGCATGATTTACCCAAAAACGGCTTCTGTCTCCAAATGAGAGCAGAATCAGGTTCCTGTATCAGAACTGGTAACGAGGCACCACATTGGTTTCTCTGCTCTTTAAAAAAAAAGAGTAACACAGTTGGTTGTGACTCAGTGGAATAAAAAAAGTAGCAAACATAGAGTCTGATCTACCATCTCTACTTGAGATCCTGGGATTTCACTGGTTTAGTCCATTGAGGATTTTCTTGCACACTTACTTGTCCTAGAGTTTCAGACATAGTTATCAAAGTATTTTGCTTGCATCTTATTTTTATTTGTAGACACAGACATACAAATACATGTATATACAGCTCCCAACACATCTTTGAAAAGACAAAAGAAAACATACACACATGGTTCAGTACTGATAGACCTGAAAAATGTATCCTGGTTTTGGAATACACAAACATTTAAAAAATCTTTAATAATAGAACTTGTTATTTAATTTTTCAGCTAAGGTCTAGTTGTAATATTTGTGAATTCTAACTATAAACTCTGTGTCTTTGCTATACCATTTTTTAGTGCAGCATAAAAGGAGTCTTAATAGATCCAGATGTAGTTATATTTTAGTCAGGAAGCAACTGATGGATTTATTTCTGATTCCTGAAAGCACTGAAACTCTGGTGAAAAAAAATAAGGGCTGCATGTTTGGTGAATCAATGTTGGCTCTTACTTGTTTCAAAAAAGGATTTCCTGGTTTATGAAAAAGAAACCTATTAATTATGGTGAAGAGTGAATACATAGCATAAACACTTCATGACCAGTATGATTAATGGATGTAGAAAGGTTAAAAGGCTCAGTCTAAGAGCTAATTAAAACTTCTGCAAAGGAAGTTCAAAATGGGGAAATGGCAACAAAAAATATAGGATAATGATTTGAGCATCAAGTCAATACCAAAAGACTTCATGTTCTATTTCCATGAATAATGCTATGGACTGGGGAGATTGGTGAAGAGAAAGCTAAAGTACATTGATATGGGCTCTGTTCATGTGTTAACTATGCTACCTTTTCCTCATTCCTAAGGCCTATCCATGATAAGTAATTTCAAGAAATTCCCATTGCTTTCTTTTTAAGCATTTTTTAGAATGTGCCTCAGAAATTATATTCTGAATCCCATCTAAGGGCTAGTTTAGTGTTGCCTCCGCTGCTGATCTGCTCCCATGCTTGTATGTGTTTAGTACATGCATTTTAAAGTGACTGCTTTTTGTATTTTATCTAAGGTCAAAATTCTTACATTCAATTAAAAAATATATAGTTGGAGTTTGAAAAACATAGACTTATGCTAGTAACAATCTCATTTCAGCAACAGAGGCTTTCCATCATCTCAATGGCAGAAAGGTCCCATATGGGCAGAATAGTGAGGTTCCACTGTATGTGAACATTTTAAGATGCTTTCATTTTATTTAAAGATAAGCATTGTGGTTCTTATTTTAAGAAAGACCTTCTGATGCTGGTATTCTTCAACTGCAAAATCTGTCTCTACTAAAGTAGAAGGTATTTTCTATATGATGTCTCTCAACAAGGATAGCAGTCCTTGCAGCTTATTGTTTTCTGAGGAAGAAATGACAGTATATAGATTATGGAGTGCAATCTTAAAAGATTTTCAGTGTTTTCTTGTGCAAACTGCTGAAAATAATGCAAACAAAGTTACCATTTTTATGATCTGCAGATATGCTTTGAGCCTTGTTCAATGTACCTAACTTACTAATTGCATTCCTTCTGCAGTGCTTGTTATCTAAATGCATTTCTGTGTTCACCACAAGGCCGCAGGTTTTGATAAAGCTAACCCAAGTGTGAGAGCTTAAGTTCTAATTAGTCTTTAGCTCAGTGTCTTTTTACTGTGTCTTATTACTGGTTGCCATACAAATATTTACAACGTTGATGTTTCGTGTTCTGGAATAATTAAACTTGTTCAGCGAGAGAGCTCTAAATTCTGCCTGGGTAGAGGCATGAGAAATAGCCAGCCAGTATTCATAAACACATGTGCCAGACCTTGTATGCAAAGACACACATAGTTTGCCTAGCATTTTGCTAATTTCTTACTAAGCCTCATAAATACATATATTTAAAGAGAATCTGTTTCTGTGTGCTGCTTAAAATGATTTTCTGGGATACTTTTGTGTACATACACTGTTATCTGTGGGTCTGCCTGTGTTTCAATACATTTTGAGGCACTAACAAACTCAAACTTTGTGCATTTAAATGAAGAGAGTCTAGGAGAAAAGCAACGTTATTTAAAATTATGAAATTATATTGTTTGTAGACTGCTCATGAAAGAGCAGAGAGAGCTCTAGACGTCTGGTTTGTTGGCTGCAAAGTGTGCATCTATTATTATGCTGTGCAGCCCAAGTATGATATTGCAGCTTGGCATGGGATTAAATGATTTATGAGAAGAAAATGACTCAATGAAAGCAGACTTATAAACATAACCCCACTGCTGAAAACAATAGTGATACTGATCAGTGAATTTCAGCAGAAATTGTGAGTATACTGAAAAGATAAAGTGCTTTTTTTCTCTTGGGAGAATAGGTTTCTTAAAACAGCAGCGGCTCTTCCAACAGGACATAACAGGTGTAGAATTGCTTTGTTTAGATCTTGGCTTGGCCTGAGTGTTACCCATCTTGCATCACATATTGTAATAATGGAAGGGAGAAATTACATGGGAGGAAAAAAAAGAAACCAGTAAGGGTCATCTGTTTGAACAAATCATGATTTTGGAATACTGTAATCAATACTGCTGGAAAAATTAAGGAGGATTAGTAGCAGTGCCAGTGAATATGACTATATGAAACTTTCAGGGTTAAGATACAACCTTTGTTTGCTGCAGTTTTGCCAACCTTTCAATGCTGTGCTGAAAGTTTTCCTGCTGGCTGCCTGATTCATACAGGATTTTCCCTTTCCCTGTTCCACCCCCTTTTCTTTGAAGTTTCAGCCATTTCTGAGAATGAGACAAAAGCAAAAGATGATGTTCTGCTAAGTTTAAAAAGAGTTTTGTCAACCTTTTCTCCTGACAAGGTCAGAAGTTTGAGTAAGGCTTGGAAATGGACAGGAAGCAGTATTTGTGGCTAGAATGGTCTTACAAAGTGCAATGCCACTCCAGAGTCATAGAATTGTTTTGGCTGGAAAAGATCTTTAAGACTGTGTCCAACCATTATCTTATTCCACCGAGTCTAGTACTAAATCATATTTCTGAAAAGTCTGTTTGTACGTGCTTAACAGAAACCTGCAGAGCCAAAATATGTCAGCAGAATAGTCTATGCAAATCCTGTCTGATCAGAGCCCATAAACACCTAAATTCACCTTTGTTTCTTGTGTTCCAGAATATCTGCTACTCCAGATTTTCTGTCTGAGAGAGCTGGGACTCATCTTCTGCCTAAGATCACACAAGTTACACAGACTAAGCTTCAGCGGGCCTAATTTCTATGGGAGAGATGGAATTGCATGGTCCAAACTCAACCCTCAAACCTGTCTGTACATTTTTATAGACAACTCCTGGCAGAAACAACCTCAGAAACCTAGTCCTCCTTACCGTGCTCCAGAACTGACTACCCACCAGGAAAGCATTCTAAAAATTCAATGTGATGTTGCTCCACTGCTCTATATCCTGTCAGTAATGACAGACAGAGTGGGGAAGGAGAAGGAGATAACTCTGTACCTTCCCATCCTGTCTTGCTGCTTATTCTCTGCAGCCCTGGTGCTGGGATTGTGGAGGAGGGTGTTAGTCCTGTGAGACAAGAAGAGAGTAATCAAGTGGCTTAAAGAGGCAGTATTTTTAGTCCATGAAAGTGTGATTGTGATGGACCAGGCAGGAACATAGAAAAGGAGAAGGCAGAAGTAGTAGTACTGCTTGTGAAAAAAGGGCCAGGAGCCCCAGAGCTATAGTATCACATTTCCTCTTGATCACACACCTTCTGGTCTGAGAGATTTTGAGCAGCTTTTATGTGAGGTCAAACTTCAGCAGGGCTGGAATGATCAAGGAGGGTGAGAAAGGCTGGTGGAAGAACAAGAGGCTCCAGCATGTCTTAACTGTGCCCTGTTTTCTCTCACTCTAAAAGGCAGAATAGCACCACAGAGCTTTTGGCATATGATTTAGTCACATCTGAATTTGTGGCAGTGCATGGTTTTCATGATATAGAGTGAGGAGCTGGTTAGAGGATACCTCTAGAGGCTTGTTTATCTTCTGATGGGAAGCAGCAGTTCTGGGGACAGACAGTGGGAAAGAGAGGTCAGGAAAGAGCTGATGAGAAGGAGCCCAAGAGAGTAAAGGAGGTGCAGTGGGAAGCAGAAGAATAGCAAGAGGTCTGCCAGGAGCTGTGCCAAAGCTAAAGGTCACATCATAGGGCAGACACAAAGGGACTGAAATTAAAGCAACTTGAATGCTACTCGTCAAAAGATTAGTTGTTTGATTTCTTGGATGCATGACAGCAAAACACTGTTGTTCACTTGACATAACTTCTTATATGCAAAATATCCAGAGAGTGAAATCTCAGACTAACTGATGTCAATATCAGTTTTGACACTGACTCCATAACTTGTAAGGAATGGAGAAACATAAAACCATGGAGAATAGTGTTTTGTGACTTATCTGACTAACGTCTGAGATTCAAGAATGAGCTGAAAGACTGAAACAATAGAAAAGCTGAGGTGGACATAAGAAAAAAGTAAATAGAGGACCAGATGTATCTGAAACTAGATGGTGATTAAATGATAGAACTGTTGAGGTTATAAACTGAGTACAAGATTCTTGAGTAGTGTGATCACCTAGCCCAGATGTCTGAAGGCCAGCCAGCCAGATTGCCTTCTATTAAGCAACTCCATGCGCCAGATGCAGCTGGCAATTGAGCCTATGATCAGTGATTGATGTATGACATATAGGATCATGACTGTGAGAGGCTGTGGTGACATACCAAAGTTAATGTGGTGTCATTCACTGGAACACACAGTGACGTAAATCATAGGAAAAGACATTTCCCAGATCTTGCCTTGTGCCGTGGCTCCTTCTTGCTATGCTATGCTGCACCTAGTTCCAAGTGCACATTAGTATCAGTATCAGTATCACTAAGGTTGGAAGAGACCTCAAAGATCATCAAGTCCAACCTGTCACCACAGACCTCATGACTAGAGTAGGGAGGACACTAGTGCCCACTGCAGGCTTGAACTCACGATCTTCCCCATTAAAGGTCTTATGTGCTACCAACTGAGCCACAGTGTAAATGAACATGCTTGTGGTATGTTGGGTGCATATTGTCACTCACCAAAAGAAAAATCTAAAAGCTTGATATCTTCCATGTACTGTTAAAATTGTTAGGTTTCCAACATCTCATATTGGCAGGCCTCTAACTCTCTGAAGCAGCCTTCCACGCTAAGGAAATGAGGAATCCCAATGGATTCCATCATTGACTCCTAGATTTTACCTCTTGCTTTACAAGAGTTTGGAAAAAATTTGAGTCCAAACTTTGAGTCTGTGCTGACTTGTAAGAAAGATCTAGATTTATCAAAGCAGCAGTCCCTCCTGTAATAAAAGGTTATGTGTTTTGTGGTGAGGTCTCCATTATTTTATTTCATTTATACATTCATTTGTTCATTCGCACATTCATTTTACCACTGCAAAGACAGCACCACCTGAGCAGTACAGACATTTGGTAATAATCTCTTTCATAAATATTTATAAATTGTAAGTCCCCATTGCTGTTGACTTTTCTGTCCAATGCCTCCTGGGACACTGGTGACCCCTCCTTTCTTTGCTGCTTTGGTTGCTATAGCTTAGAGGTGGAAAACACCTTTTGTACTCCATGGGATTGTAGAATTAACATTTCTGTGGACACAATTCTTTCTGATTTAACATCAGGTACAAAATTTGGCTGATTTCTTAGTTTTTCAATCCTGAAATTCTTGTAGAGAAGCAATGTGTGCCTGTGAGACAGACAGAGAGAGACAGCATGTGTGTATAAGTAGAATTACTTTGCCCCAGTTATGACACTCTGTTTGCCTATAGGATACAGGCTGTGAAAGACAGAAGCCTACAACTTAGGCTGTTCTCCAGCTTCCAAGGACACTCTTCACTCCATGAGTATGTGCATGACTTCAGTGTACCTAATGGCACTACACTAGGAAATTATGGACTGGTGTGAGAATGATTCCAGAATCATGATTACCATGTGCCTGTTAGCTTGGTAAGAATTTATGTGTAATTATAGTCTGAATAAGTCTACCATTGTCCATCTAAGCATACTGGCAGAGCAGCCTAGCTCTTCAGAGGAACCATGCAAGCATTGCATGATGAATATTTCTGCAGTGGTACCCCCAGGCTCTCTGGGTGCTTGCTTTAGAGGTTATCTAGGAGCTGCTCCAAATCACAGGATTGCAAAAAAAGCCCAAAAAACCACAGAAACACAAACAATTAAACTGAGGAGTTTTACTGAGGAATTAAAAAAAAACAAACAAAAAACCCAAACCAAAATGACCACTAGAACAGAGAATTTGGGATCACTCCTGTTCAACACGGCAAATGGGTTTAGCAAATGGGTTTACACGCAGCAAAAGACAACGTTATTTATTTATTTTAATAACAGAGACATAAGACCAGGTGTAGTATGTTTTTTGGTTTTCTAGTGCTTTGTTCAATTTGGAAGTCAAATAAAAACTGGGACCACGATAAAACAGAGAGTTGTTAAACCCAGTGATGTAGATTATAAATGCTTAGGAATTAGATAGCAGAATGCTGCCGCTGACTGAATATTTACTTTTCTTTTTGTGTGCCAGCATAAAAGAAGACAACTCTCTTCAAAGAAAGCAGCATCTTCTGTGATTTATGCCTCCAGAGATTAAAACTGCAAGGAGATCATGGTTCCCATGTGGCCAGCCTTATCTTCTGTAGAGGCATCTGATTGGCTTTTTAACCTTTTCACAGCATCTCCTCCACAAGGGAAGACTTGTGCATTGATCTTTTTACTTACGTGGATCTTTTTTGAAGTTTGTGTGCTTATAGCACATAAGCAACCAAGCAACCACATTCCATGCAGTGTTTTGGAATGGAAATTATTTCACATGTCTATACTTGTCAACACTGAATTGAGAATTATGGCTTCACTAACTCAACATATTTGTTTTATGGTGTTTTGTTTGTATTCACATAACTTCTGATGGAACTCCTCTACTTCAAAATTATATTTGAACAGAAGGCAAGAGGGAGAGGAGAAGATCAGAGTTCTAAATGCAAGTTTCCTCTCAGACCCTAAATATTTTCTGAGAAAGTCTTAAATATATTAAAGCTCATCTTCCTTAGGTGGACATTAAACCTTCAATACATTTTCTGACTACTTAAATATCTTGAAAAGCAGCTTTCAGATTGAGCCTTGTTAACCTAGGTGGCAATACAGATGACCATGAGCAGAGGTCCTCAAAATTTCAAGATGAAGGGTGATTTGAAGAGAAACAGTTCTATGATATGATGTCCTTGGGGAAATCATAGAAGAGAAATGTCACAAAGAATGTTGTATAGGACAACCAGCAACAGAACAAGAGGACACAGTCTCAAGATGTGCAGGGGGAAGTTTAGGCTTGATCTTAGAAAGAAGTTCTTCACAGAAAGAGTGATTTCCCCTTGGAATGAGCTGCCCAGGGAGGTGGTGGGGACAATGTCCCTGGAGGTGTTTAAGAAAAGACTGGATGAGGCACTTAGTGCCATGGTCTAGTTGATTAGAAAGGGTTGGGTCATTGGTTGGACTTGATGATCTTAATGATCTCTGGCCAGCCTGATCTAGTGTGAGGTATCCCTGCCCATGGCAGGGGGGTTGGAACTAGATGATACTTGTGGTCCCTTCCAACCCTGACTGATTCTATGATCTTGGAGGCCTCTTCCAACCTGGTTGATTCTGTGACTAACTATTTACATGTAGATTGCACCTGGAAGCAAAGAAGAATCAGTGTTTAGTACTGAGTGCCCTCATGAACTTATGGTCAATCAAAGTTTGAAATTTTTCTTTAATGCATCAAGAATATTGCAGTCTGAAATGATAGATAATCAAGCTCATAAAAAAATAGACAAGTGGATCATTACACTTGATCTGAACATTGAATATTTAATGCTTTGGAATCTAATCTAGATGTAATCAGATCTGATCTGCATCTAATTAGATACCAATGATTTGGAAAAATGAGAGATCTTTACAGTTTAACATTATGAAATTCCAACAGTTTGAGCTTTGGCTTATATTTTTCCCATCTTAACACTCTTCAGAAGAAGAAAAAATCATCAATGCTAGAAACTGACCTTAAAGGAGAGAGGCATAGTGGGAAATAATTGTGATCCTAATGTTTCTTGATGACCATTTGACTGGAATGCAATGCCAACATGTGCTGTCTAATCAATAATTTTCTACATTTTCTCCTAGTTTCATTGGCTTATTGTGCAGAACTGGTTTCAGACTCTAGTAACCACTGCAGTAAGTTTGCCTGAAATAGTTATTCTTCTGTTTTCATTAAAGAATATAGCTAGCACTCAAAGTTGGTCGATAATGTTTTCTTCACAAGACATTATATAATATTATGCTAATATTGCTCTAAATCATTTTACTTGTTACCTGGTTTTGACCAAGACAGAGCTGGGAAACAGATGGATTCAGTTCAGTACTCTAGACTCAGGAAATGGTACAAGGTTTAGGAAACCTGCTGGAAGGCATGGGAAGTAATAGATCTGTCAGCTGTGATTAAAGTTCAGATTTATGGAGAATTTTATATTGCATATTGCTCCTCTTACCTAAGCATGGCAGGTTTTATGGAGGATTTTTCTGTTTCTGCTGCCCAGTAAGATACAAGTGTTTGTTTTGGAGGACATTGGTGCCTAACTGTAGCATTAAGTTCTGGTATCTGAAGCATTTTTGCTATCTTGTCTTGAAAAGGAGAAAGGAGCAGACTATTTTTTCCAAGAGTATACAACAAAAGTACTTCACAACACATAACGTCCTTTTATTTCCACATGCAGTGGGAGATATTTGCTTTGATCTAAAAAATTCCTGAGTCAGCCTTGGACCTTTTTTTGTGTGTTCTTATGCAACTATTGGAACAGCTGGGACAGTGAGGGCTCTTAAAGTGTAACTGTAGTTAAACCACAAGAGCTGTCAGCTGAGTGCTTTCTGCAAAGGGCTTTCAAATTTACAACTTGGTTCTTTACCTCATTAATAGAAGTCAGTTTAGGGGATCAGAATACCAACATCCAGTGACAATGAATGGTGGGGAGAATGGTCTATTAGTTCAGCACTAGGTTTTTGCTACTTGGTAAGGTGCTGAGGGATAAATGTTTTCCCTATCCTTTTATGTGTTACAAGGCAAAAGAGCCTAGAACTTACAATCTCTTATGTCCTATAATTCCAAGAAAAGAAATGATGTTCAGAGTAGCTGTGTGAAAATGCAAGGTCTCTGTTCTGGTGGCTCTTGCAGCATTTCCAAGGTCTGTGTGGGTAATGGCCATCTAAAAGCAGCTGTTGTTTGTTTGTTTGTTTGTTTGTTTTTTCCCCCCAAGGAAAGTGAAGGAATTAAAGGTTTATTGTGTATTGTTAGATGAGAGCATTTCCCCTGCCCTTGCATTTATAATTCATATAGAAAATAGGCTAGAGATCCTGTTCACCACACTCCAGATCAGACCTTTATAAATTGGTGGTGTGTGCTATGCAAATCTATTTTGAAAGCTGACAAGGAAGCATACCAAATCATGTTATGTAGGGGAGAAAGGTGTTTACTTTTTTTTTAAAGCAAAAGTATATAATGCCCAATATTAGATTCCAGAATGCCGTCTCTCTGAAAATTATGTAGGTACCATTTTCCAGTTTGGGTTTTTTTTTCCAATTAACTGTCTACTCTCCCTCCTATGAATTGTAATTTTTAAAGTCCATTTTATGACAGAACCAGTATTCAGTCATTAAGATTTAATAGGAGAACATGCTGATCCATGGAAAGCAACACAAGGCCCATTATACTGTCTTTAAAGCAGAATATGAATTAGCTTATTGTTTTTCTGGTAGATTTTTGGCCTGATTATCTTGATTCTTCCGGGTGAAGAAGAGGGAACATGCTGCACACAACCAAATACAGATGCCCAGAATTTAGCTGAGCTAGAGAATCAGGTGTAGAACATAAAATATTTCATTTGGTAAGTAAAACATATTCAGTAATTTTTAGAGTGATTTTGTAATTTTAAGGAAAAAAACCTGCATAATAACTCTTGGGGTCATAAACCTATTAATGGGTTTTGTGGTAAAATTTTTTACAACCATATACAGCACAAATTCCTAGATCAGAGAGAGGACTTAGGGGCTGGAAGTGAGGCTCAGGAGTAATTTAGGCACCTAAGCACAACATTGTGTTTCTGGATGAGGATACATGCACCTGGGATTGCTGCATGCATGGGTGATCAGAACCACCCTGGCATCATGGCTCTGTGCATTGATTCCTGTCTCAGTCCAACCAGAACCCAGAAATTAAGCTCACTGCTGCCTCATTTCCTAAGAGGACTGGATTCTAGAAGGCTTTGTAATAAAGCACTTAATGGACATGGAGGTGAGAATTACAGTATTCTGAAGCACAGGTGGTGTATGTTTAGCAGCTGAGACCCATTCCATGCCTCCTTTCAAACTGAGGCGTGACAGCTGTTAAAACTTTACATCTGCAGTCACCTGCAGACTATTACATGTGGCTGTCTTCTACTTTGTTCATTGAAACCCTCCTGTCATCTAGGGAAGAACTCAAAACTCCCTGAGTGATCAGTAATAGTTCTCAAGTTAAGGAACCTTATCCAGATAGATGATATTCCAACTCCTTTGTCTCTGCACCCGGAATTCTTTGCTTGTATCTAATTATTACATAATATGAAACATAGAAAAGCTTTAGCTGCAATAAGCACAGATATGAGCTCTTCCAAAATGGCTTTGCTAACCATCTGATACAAGGTTATGTTCATCTATCCAATCTCCTCCAGTTCTGATTTAATGCATTTGCTGCACATTTACACTGGTTAAAGAGGAAAGACAGATAGTGAAAAGAGCAGCTCCACCCCTTCCCTTGTGGTGTGCTGGATACATAGGCTTTGGTGTTCATACCCTCCTTCTGTAGTTACCTGAAAAGTACCAGAATATTTTAATTAAATTTATACACTGTTATCAATTTAGAATTGTAACAATCAACATTTTCTACTTTTTATATAAGATAATTGATTTATTATTTTTTTTAAGTAGAGATTCATCAGCTGTCAGCAATTTAGAACTGGAAGGATCAAAATTTTCTCCTCTTTTATATAAGGTAACTGATTTTTTTTTCTCCTAAACTTCTGTTCTTGGGGGCGGGGGGAACCAACTAATTCCTTCCTCTTACTTGGAAATTAAAATTTTGAGTACTCATTACAGTTAAGGTACATCTTTGCTTAGATGCTGGGAGCACTGATCACAGAATATTGCAAAAAGCAGAAAACATTTGAATTGTCTGTTTGTTCTCTGTGGGAGCAAAATGAATGGAATGAAAAAAGGATAACTCAAAAACCCCTACCAGTAGGGTTTTTTTAGGTATGCTGAACTTTAGTTCAGGTCTCAGAGTCTCTGTTAACCATGCTATAACTTTATTTATTTGTTTATTTTTAAACTTAATCACATCTTCAGTCATAGGAATATAAAACAGAGTGTCATTACTGGCTGCCATTTTTGCTCCAAGGCAAATTGCTTCCATGTTTTACAGCAACTTGTTTCTGTGCTCTCAGGATCTGTATTATGATTTGAGGGAAGGTGACTCTGCCTTTGGTGTTGGCAAAAGGTTTTTAATCGTGAAAGGTGGCTGCTGTACACAACTGCTCACTTTTTAGTAACTCTATTTGAACTACTTTTATGGGTAGTTCTACCACCTATGGATAAGAAAATTACAGCTAAAATGAAGGGTATTTTTCATACAATGGCATTTTACTGAGATACACTTTAATGTATTCTACAGCATAAGTTTGAAAGGACACATATTTTTCCAACTCACAGTATTATTCTGAACCTGGATGGCCTAATAGTTTTGAACTGGGTTGTTGCTAGTCTGGTAAGCTGAAGAAAATGTGACTTTCCTGTGCTCATGATTAGAGCCAGCATGGTTAGGTGCTGTGAATTGTAAGCTGTAGATGCTGGTCTCCTATTCTGTTCAAATAAGGCTTGGTGGAAAGTGCTATTTTAGAAAATAGAAGATGTGGTCTGAACCTCTTCACACTCAGAAGGGATTTTCATATTAGTCTCCCTCACACTATAGGCCTGCTTTTAGTATTAAACATATCTCACTGTAATAAAAGAGGAAAAAAATAAAAGGTGGGGGTGGTGGTGCAAAAAGCCCTACTCTGTTCCCGGTAATTCCATTTGTAAGTGCCAGCTCTTATGAGAATGCTTTCACTTCTGCTTCCTATGTGATGAGCACTAGTTCAGGAACATAAACGCTACAGTGGTAATAGGATCTGGGATTTGCTAATCTGCATTTAGTCTTTCCTGTTAGTATGCTTTTGCTTGCAGAGTGGTGTTACAGCACAGATAAACTGCTGCAAAAAGTGGAGAGGTCTTTCCCCACCTCTTCTCCCTTTAATCCATGTGCTCCAGTTGTATCTTTTGTGTTGGCACTGGTGTGTATCTGGTCCTGCAGGGAAACGCTTCCAATTTTCTGGCAAGCCAGCTCCACAAACTACTCCACCATGATGTAAATGGCAGCTTTCAGGCAAGGGTCAGACTTGACCACTCAACAGGGGAAAGGCAGTAGGATTGTCTCTTTTGGCATAAGATAGCTGTTAGATGCCTTGGCTGTATTCCCAAACTGCTTTTTGTTCCTTTAAAAAATTAAATAAAGAGAATAACATTGAGATATTTATGATTAAACAAGTATAATCCACTGTAACAACTCCAAATAAACTTCTAAATATAGTCTATGTTCTTTAAATTATTCAGACATTTGAAGTATGTGTTTAGGCAGGATGTCTTTAAGACCTAACCACAGAGTACAGACCTCCAAGGACCAGAGAGGTGCAAGGAGGTGGGTACCAGATAAAACATAATCTTTGTTATTTTCATTCCCATGATTCTGCATCTACTCCCATATAAAAATGGGCATAATTGTACTTTCTGCACTTTTTGCTTCCCCTCTGCTCTCCTGTATGCATGGTGCCTTATCTCTGGTTGTGCGGAGGAGGTATGCAGCCTGGCTCTGGCCTTGGCCAAACTAATCTTTACTTCGTCATTTGAGTCTGGGTAGGGAGGTGCATGTGAGGCGTTGGACGCCTTGGGGGCTTTGAGACCCAGGGTATGAGGCCTGGTGGTGGGAAGGTGATGATCTAGTGAGGTTTTGGAAGAAGCCCAGACTGGAGAGCTGGGCTGAATATGAACTGTAAGTGTATTTTATACACTTTTGTACTGTTGTATGTAGTCATGAGTAATACTTCCATTTAAGCTTCTAATTCTTTCCAATCTGGTGTGGAGCATTTTTTTAAACTCCTTTGAGAAGGGTTAAAGAGCATCTGTCTGCTCTTGAAATGAAGACATCATGTTATGTGTCTTCATGCTAAGATGGGCTCTTTTTTCCCCCAATTATTTAATAAAAGCCAGATTCCAGGGATCACAAAACCACATTCCTTACACTGAACATCTGTATTTTCCAAGGAATGAGGCCATGCTCATAAATGGTTTCAGCTTTTAAAACTGTTTTGGGAAGAAATGAAAATCCAGCTATGAAAAGCCTGGGGTAAATGTCTACTTAATTCACATGATTTAGAACGATAGGACACAGTCTCAAGCTGCACCAGGGGAAGTTTAGGGTTGAGGTGAGGAGAAAGTTCTTCACAGAGAGAGTTGTTAGCCATTGGAATGGGCTGACCAGGGAGGTGGTGGAGTCATCATTCCTGGAGGTGTTCAAGAGGGGATTGGATGTGGCACTTAGTGCCATGGTCTACTAGTCATGAGGTCTTGGGTGACAAGTTGGACTTGATGATCTTTGAGGTCTTTTCCAACCTTATTGATTCTATGATTCTATGATCTGGTTTCTTCCTAAGGAGGGCACCATGGCCAAGCAATCAACAAGTGTGTGACATCCTTTGTTTGACAACATCCTTGTGCTATTATTTCATTTTTCTTAAGACAGGGCAGTGTCAGTCTGAAACAGGCACAGAACACAACGATGTTGATGTCTGTTCAGAACCACAGCTTTATTCAAGCCAAATTTTTAACTTGACCAGAAGGCAGGAGTATTGATTTCCTCCAATACCAGCTGATAGCAGTGACCAGCTGGCACAGGACGGGACATAAGGAAATGAATTTGCTCTCACATTCTGCCTTATGCTGCCTCCCTGCCACTGCTGGTTATCTCTTATCTTAGATCTAGGATTACTCCCTCAGTGGTTAGTTGTATCACTGTTCTCAGAGTGCCTCACCAAAAACTACATGTGTTGGCCACAAGACTGAATGTGTTGAGAAAATGACTGTATTTGCAAAGGCAACATCACAATAATGTCTTTTTTTACATCAAATATAATTTTTAGAATTATTAAATGGATATTTTTAAAGCCTAGAGCATTTATGATATTTTCAATTACACAAGTAAATAATTGATGTGTCTGATTTAAAGTCCAAAATGGACTGCATTTTAACACTTTATTTCAATATTACAGTAGTAATAATGCATTCATAAAACACAAGTATTGAAACATAAAAAGGGGAAAATAGTAACAGGTAAAGAAGAAGGTTTGAAATTTTTTGCTTTTGCTTCTGCTTCACCTAACAAGAGATAGACAGATAAGAAGCTGTTAAGACAGTCTGTTCCTGCCTATTTCTGGATGCCTTGCAGACTGCTCCTACCCCTCTGCTTCAGTGAGGGCAGTGGCTACCATGGTGACACCATGCCTTGTGGGTGTTTTCCCAGGAGCGCAGGCTGTGGTGTTTTGCTGCCTCTGGCTCCTCGCTTAGAGGAGGTGTGTAAAGTAGACATGCTTGGATATAATGGCTACACAGGAAAAAGAGTAAAAGTAGTTTTTGTTAGGGTAAACCAAACTTAAGTAAGACAAACTGCAGAAAACTGTTTTGTCATTCTGATCAAAATGGAAATCACCACAAAGAGGCTTTGAATGAACTCAGATGAAACTTCTGTTGCTTTACTATCCCTGAGGTACTTCTGTAGTAGGGTTTATGGCGTGTGTCTTGCATAATAGCCTGCTCTTTTGTGGAAGAAGAATACCCAAGGTTTAGTGAGCTGCTACGTTTTTAATCAGAGAGTACATTGGAATAGTGTTTCTAAAAATTTATTTTCATGTTTCAGTTTTTCAGTAGTCTTTTATTATACTAAAATGCAGTGACTGACAGCTGCATCTTAGAATATAGCTGCAATATAGCAAAATTACCTCAGTGAGTATGGCAAACAATGCTGCTCTTAGAGACTCAGATCAGACAGAGCTACAAGTCTGAGAGCTCTTAGAAATACCTTGCATTTACAATGTTTGGGGTGCTCACCACTTTCTGAGATTGAATGTTTTCAGTGAGTGATGGTTTTCCTACTTGTCAATACAAGTATCAATAACATAACGCTACACATGTGGAAATAGATTCCTGCTTGTGTTTTAATTTCCAGAATTTATCTGTGATGCATTTACAGTTATTGATTAAACACACTTAAAATGGTAGGTTTGCACTGGCTTTGCAGTTCTGTAATCTTATGAATACTTTTTTTCCATTTTTTTGCCCTCCAAGGGAGTAAATTGATTTATATGAGCTTGCTGTTAATAGCATAACTCCTTGTCTAGCCCCTTGGGTTCTAATGTTTTTTAAACACAATACAATTATGGGAAACATTATATTGGAATGACAGTATAAATCATCCCCATAGGAGTCTGAGCAGGCTGGGGAGTAATCGTATAGAGCCCTGCTGAGGTAAATAAGAAGAGTAATTTGAGATAAATAAAAAAACTGGTGCTAATGTGGATCTTTCAAGAATATAATTATGTTTGTAATGACAGTGTTTACTTGGTATAATGATATTGGATGTGGTGTAATGCTGCTGCTTAAATCATAACCTTATAGCTCATGATCTATCTCTTTTTCTTCAAAAATCTAAAAGCAATAGTAATGACAATAATGCTTGGTAAAAACTAGGTAAAGGAGAATATGAAAGATGAGGTATGTTGTATATTTTGGTTTTCTAAGTTATCCCAGTTGTCCAGAAGGTGTAATGGAGAAAGAGAAGACAGTGCTCACCTTTTCAGAAAGGTTTCAGTAGCCAGATGGGTGCCTGAGCACAACCATACATCAGTAAAAAAATTCCATTGTAACACCAGCTGTTCTCCTTTCCAAAGACTTGGAGTTTGATGATTGTACATTCTACTTTCTGCTCTCTTATTTTGTGACTGTGAAGGTGTAACTGCATTTTTCTGGTTCTCTTGTTTTATTTCTGTCTGTCTGCTTTTTCTATGTGAACTGTAAACTTTGGTGGTAAGAATGATGTGCATTTTCACTGTGTGTCTACTGCGTATCTCTGATGCAGTAGACCAAGTATTTATTTAGCCAAGCGGGTGGGCTGGGGGTCACAACTCATTAAAACCCCACAAGTTATAAATTTGGTTCAACCATGCTAGTTTTTTACTTCTGGATTTTACTTTGCAGTAAGCCAAATCACCATGAGTCTAGGAATTCTTTACTGAAATTTGAACTCATTGGCCATTTGCTCCAAGTGTATATAATGCCATCTTGTTGGAGATACACTATGCCTGGTATGGGTGCCAGTGAAAACTGGACGTCTTCTGTTCTAGTATGTGCAAGTTCTGCAGTGGGCTGTCCTGTCAGCGTTGCAGGTAAGCTGGTACCAGTACTGCAGATGGCAGCATAACTAATGCCTGTCACTTGTGGTTCATTCATTTTCTGTCCCCTTCCAAGAGTACCTGTAGCTTGCTTCACAGGGAAAAGTAGCTCATCCAATTAAGCTCCAGATCTCTGGTCTAGGAATTTGATCCTGTTGGTCTACTTTAGCCAAGTGTAAAAGTGTAATGAACTCAGAGACACTCAGTTGAAAAAGAAAAATGTTTACAGTTCTTTATTTGTTGCTTTCTCTCACTTATTCTGCATTGGTAACAGGAAATTGGGAGGAAGCACCAACTGATGTGAATAAGGCTGTCTGGTTGGATCCAGCAAACCCTAAGTGATCATGGTACAAACTCTGTGTTCTAACATTTAACTTATCTTAGTGCATGGGTTTATTCATTTAGCTGTTACTGATTTCATAGACATTATTAATCTAGTCTGCTGTATAAGAGAACACTACTTTGACTAGCTTTTAAATAGTGACACTGTAATGAAAATCTTTTTCTAAAACATTTCATTATGTAACATATTTTGAAGTGGGGGAAAGGATACTTTGAGAAATATTTGCAGATTTAAACTCTCATCTCCAATTCTTTTGTGTAAATGGAAGAATTTTGTCTTGCATATCTCAACATGGTTATGTAGTGTAGAACTGTCAAGGCCACCTTTGAACTATTGAGCTTGGGTACCGGGAAAACCCATGAAAATCCAGTTTAGCACAGGCTCAGAAGATCAGCATATTTTTGCAGCACCAGCTTATACTGAGCTCCAAGCTGCACAGCTTAACTCCTTCCAGTATTGGATGTACCTGGAGGGGATATGTGTACAAAGTCATAAAGAGTTTGTGCTACAAACATGCTTTGAATGAAACCATCGTATTAGAAATATGCTTACTGATGTAGATTCGTAGTGGCTCAGTCACACAGCAAGCACAATGACTCCTTGAAAAGTTAGGCCACGAAACACTAAGACTGCATAAAATCCAAAACAGTGAGAACTGGTCTGGGATATTACTATTTAAGTAAAAAATGTGTAACAGATACTCCTCTTGGTGTCAGAAATGTGACATTACACTTTTTGGTACACACTGGCCAGATGTATACTGTTTTTAATGAGAGGTGGCTCTGGTAACTCCTACTAATGCACTAAAGAGAACCTGGCAGATGGTGCTCTATGAGGCTTCTGTCTGCTCCAGAAGTGTCTTTACATCTTCAGTCTGCACATGAGAAAGGTGTTTCAGGATGGAGCAAACTGAGCCTGCTGCTATGCTTTGTCTTACAACATAAATGCTGTATTGGAGCTCTTGTGCAGAATAAAGCACAAAAATAGAGCCATTGAATTAGGCTACAGCCTCAGGCTCCATCCTTCTCATGTCTGTGTTTTAGTCATAACAGGGGCTATTATAAATATTCTTAGAGCAAAAGGGAACCTACAGCCTTAAGAAAAAAAATTGAATACCATAAAAAAGTATAGAGATGTTAGTTTGGTTTGCTTCTCATGGTGTGTTTAAAGAAGTATGAAGTCAAATTAGGCTTTAAAAATTTGTGTGTCTTTTCTAAGCCACTGTATATGCTGAACCTGAAATGGACCTCAAATGCTTTTTGTTCTTGAGTTTTGATTTGATCTAAGCTTCTCATATTGTGGAGCATTTAAGTAAAAGTTTTGTTTCTGGATCACCTTTCAATTATGATTTCACATCCTTCCTGCAGTAATGAGTAGTGCTTGGTTAAAAATAAAAATCAAACTATATCAAAGCAGAATGCTCCTCAGCATGCACTGTTCTCCCTGGGGAGAAGATATGGGAAGAAACAAGTGACAAATGGTAGTCACATTGCTATATGTACTACTGCAAAGCATTTAGATACTATCATGGTAAATGGGATATAAAACCCTGCATAGAATAAACCAACAATATAAAGGCAATATGTAGCAACTGATGAAGTGCTGTGTTGAATTAGATGATTCTGGACCATTACTATCTGTTTTTTAAACTCTATTTTATTCACTTTGATCTGCTGTTAATAAATGCTTTCCTATTGTCACAGGCATTCTCTGAAAGAATGCCTCAGAAGAGGGATACTAGTGGAGATACTGCAGTGAATGTGGCCCTTTAAGCAGGGTCAAGGGAAAGATTATTATTATATTTTTTAAATCAAGAGGAAGCTAACAGTGATTTCCTAGGATGTGGTGATGTGATGAGGCATTGAAATCTGAGCCTAGCCTCTCAAAAGTTCAGATAGTACCAATGATGAAAGAATGCCAGCCCAAAGAGAACTGTCATTCTGATAATACTCTCCATTGTTGCACACAATATTTTCTGAAATTGACATTGTTTTAGAGTTGACTGAAATACTACTTGCAAAAGTAGGATGGTAAGGAATTGAGGCTGCTGAAGAACTGGGTGCATCTTTTGTTTCTGGCATGATGACTAAACACAGTAGTTTGGTTTTAAGGGGGAAAAGGCATTACAGATAGCTGAAACATTATTATTAAGGTTAAAATTAACACTATTAAGAAATATGAAGATTTACGGTTGCTGAGCAGTGTGTGGGCACCTAATCATACAGCATCAGTGGAGTGGTTCTAGACAATATTTCAATTCACAGAACAAAACACTTGATCAGTAAAGTATCAAACATAGTTTCATCACCTCCTGACACATCTGAGGACCAGTATAAAAAAGTGTATTTTGAAATAAATGAGATTCAATCTTTAATGCAGTTCTAACCTCCTTTTGTGTTTCAAGACGGACCAATATGTCTCTTCAACTGGGTTTGTACTAGCTGCAAATTACTCAGCATAGGACAATATTATAATATCACACAGATTTTTGCAGGGGAGAAATCCAAGTTGTATCTATATGAAACACACTAAATGAACACTTGAAGTCCCACAGGAAAACTTCAAGCTGGTTTGCTGAAGCTTACTCTTACGAGCAGATCTTAGAAGACAGATCATGGCATTCCAGCACTAAGACAAACTTTTTCTATCCAAATTTGGTTTTATGAGGTGTTAACATCTACATGGGGCAAATAAAATATCAGTTTCTATGTTACCAGCTTGGCCAATGATAATGGAGTATATGAAATGTAATTAAAGACTCTTTAAAGCTAAAGGAATGAAGTCACCTTGTCAAAGGTGTATTGTCAAGGATCAACACTGACAAATAGGCTTTATTTTAAATACAAAAGCAATTTTATAGAATTCACTCTAACTTAACATTAATTATATATTCCCTGGAACAGATGTTATAACTCTGATCTTCTGCAGTTGGGCTTTAACACATACATCTGGAGTGCTTCAAGTTAATTTGTTTGAGAGATTGCAATTTTCATATGCTGCTTATTACAGTATAGGATTATTTTGGAAGTACTCTGGTAATTAATGTGCAATTAGTAAATAGACACTTCTCATGCTCTGTGAAAGCACAGAAAATTTGTAAAGAATCCTTCATTATTTCATAGAACAGATGTAGCATAGTGAGCAAGTATCCTGACTTTCCAATATGCTTTGCCAGTAGTCTGACAGCAAAAGATGTAGAAATGTATGATCTGCTTAACACCCATAGACGTTTAGTGGGACTGCTGTGATTAGAAGGGCCAGTATAGAATGAGGATCCCTTGAATAGGGCTGTAAGATTTGCTCAGGCAACTAGGTAGTTCTTTCAGATCAAGTATTCTTGATCACCACTGACACCAAGTGCATTAAAACTGGCCAGGTGGATGCCTACTTCTTCATAATCCCTTAATGAATCAGGAGTGATGGTTTATGGAATATGGCATGTGTAACTTCTCCACATGCTCAAGCTTACTCAAAGAATCATCACTTCATTATTATGTATTTACTTCCATCTGCTGAAAATCTAGTTAAAATTTAAGTTCTGTTGCCATTATCAGGCCTTTCACCTGTCCAAGAAAACCTGATGCAGGAAAGTGTGGTGTGGAGGATGACTGTAGTCTTAACATGGCATATTTCTATGGTATGTGAGAACTCATTTGATTGTATAGAGAAGTACAGAGCCCCTGATTTCCATTTTATTTCCCCATGGCCATGGGATTGTACATCTGGAACCATGTACAGGATTTACTTGCCCCAGGGTCTGTATGTAGATAGCTCACATGCAGAACTTTACAGCACCATTTTTCTCCACTGCAGACCCTATGGTGGATAATAAAGATGTGACTTAGGTGCCACACACTATTTTCAAATATTTTTTTAAGCTGATAACTTGCCCTTTGTTTATACAGACTTTCCTTTATGGAGAGAACTACTCCTACACAGAATTCAAAGAGCCAGAATATGTCAAAATGCTAGTATCTTACTGGATGCAGAAGAGATTATGCTAACTGAGTAGACCTCTGTCAAAACCCAAGGATTATACATACTCATGTGCCATATTACTTTTGTGGGGTAAACACTACCTCTCAAAAAAAGAATAATCTGCATGTCATCCCCCTTGTGATAGTCTTTTGAATTAGATGAGATGAATAAACTGATTGCAGAGGGACCTTGACCGACTGGACAGATGGGCAGAGTCCAATGGGATGGCATTTAATAAGTCCAAGTGCCAGGTGCTGCACTTTGGCCACGGCAACCCCATGCAGAGCTACAGGCTGGGGTCAGAGTGGCTGGAGAGCTGCCAAACAGAGAGGGACCTGGGGATGCTGATTGACACCCGCCTAAACATGAGCCAGCAGTGTGCCCAGGTGGCCAAGAGGGCCAATGGCATCCTGGCCTGTATTAGGAATAGTGTGGCCAGCAGGAGCAGGGAGGTCATTGTGCCCCTGTACTCTGCATTGGTTAGGCCACACCTTGAGTACTGTGTCCAGTTCTGGGCCCCTCAGTTTAGGAAGGACATCGAGACACTTGAACGTGTCCAGAGAAGGGCAACAAGGCTGGGGAGAGGCCTTGAGCACAAGCCCTATGAGGAGAGGCTGAGGGAGCTGGGATTGTTTAGCCTGGAGAAGAGAAGGATCAGAGGTGACCTCATTGCCCTCTACAACTACCTGAAAGGTGGTTGTAGACAGGAGGAGGTTGGTCTCTTCTCCCAGGCAACCAGCACCAGAACAAGGGGACACAGTCTCAAGCTGTGCCAGGGGAGGTTTAGACTCGAGGTGAGGAAAAAGTTCTTCACTGAGCGAGTCATTTGTCATTGGAATGGGCTGCCCAGGGAGGTGGTGGAGTCGCCGTCCCTGGAGGTGTTCAAGGGGAGATTGGACGTGGCACTTGGTGCTGCCATGGTCTAGTTGTGAGGTCTGTTGGAACAGGTTGGACTTGATGATCCTTGGGGTCTCTTCCAACCTTAGTTACTGTGATACTGTGATAATAGTAAGTAGTTTATTAGCAAAGTAGTAATTTAACCTACTTAGTGGATGAGGGGAAGGTTGTGGATGTAGTTTGCCTGGACTTTATTAAATCCTTTGACACTGTCTCACAGCATCCTCCCAGAGGAACTGGCTGCTCATGGCTTGGATGCGTATACAATTCACTATGTTAAATGTCTGGATGGCTGGAGCAGTGAATGGAGTTAAATCCAGTTGGGGGCTGGTCACAGATGAGATTCCCCAGAGCTCAGTACTGGGGCCAGTTCTCTTTAATATCTTTATCAATTGTCTAGATGAGGGGATCGAGTGCATTCCCAGTAAGTTTGCAGATGACACCAAGATGCATGGGAGTGTTGATCTGCTTGAGGGTAGGAAGGCTCTACACAGTGATTTGGCAGGTTGGATCAATGGGCCAAGCTCAATTGTTTGGGGTTCAACAAGGTGAAGCACTGGATCCTGCATTTCAGTCACAACAATCCCTATAATGCTACAGGTTTGTGGAAGAGTGGCTGAAGAGCTGCCAAGCAGAGAAAGACCTGGGGGTGTTGGTTGACACCTGGTTAAATATAAGCCAGCAGTGTACTCAGGTGGTCCAAATCTGATTTGAACCCTAAGAGGTGAAAATGCATGCTATAACCGGGAACTAAATTTAATAACCCTGTCTTTGACGCCGTGATAAAAAACTATTTGCTTTAATTATAAAAGCTTTAATTTGAGTTTACCACCTGTGAGTTGATGTGATGAACTTTTCAACCAATATGGTTCTACTGAGATGTGCACTGGCTTGATCGTCTAGTTTGCTTGTTAAGGAATTTATGATTAGAAATGAACAAAAGAAAAAGATAGATGAAAAAAGCCTAAATTGCTGGCCTGCTAATAGCCTGCTGCTATTCAATGTGGCTTCACTCTCTATTTCAGTAATTCCAGTTAGACCATTAGATAAACAAATGTAGTGAGTCGTGAAATAAGGCTCTGGGCATCTTTGGTTCTTGCAATTGATCAGAAGAGGTTGTTCAGTTTTTGAGAGGCTGAGCCCTGATTCAGAGATGGGTTTTTATATATCTGGATAAAAAGCATTATTTCTCTGAGAACAGGCACACTTTTCAGCTAAAACATGCTTAGTCAGTACCTTTAAACAAAACTTCATTGAGGGAATGATTGTTAATACTCCAATAACTTCACTGCCATGACAGAAGACCATAAATGAGGCTGAAACAGGAAACAATGAACGGTTCTGATCACCCATAGGAACAGTGTTATGAAAAAAAGCTGGGCCAGGATGTTACACTAGCAAGGGCTGAAGATTAGGTAGTCTTTTGCTTATGCCAGAGTGATAAAAAGTCATTTTATAAAGCTAGGTAAAATTACTGGCCTTTTGTATCTTGAGAACAGTCTTGGAAGTTCTTCTGTTTAAGCTGACTGTTCTTTTCAGGCTTTCCATGACTGAGAATTTCTGTTCAGGAATGGGGTGTTTACAATAAAACTGCATCTACCACTGTGCTGGTATTAAATGTAGTCATATCTCACTGGAATTGAAATTGTAGCACTTGGAACAGAATTAAGTAAACCCATTTTATGTTTGGGGTTTTTTTTGAATGCATAGACACGCTGAGGCTGGACAAGCCTTTATGTGTATTTGACAGGGGCTTTACATAAGTAAAATTGCTTTTTAGTAAAATGGTCACTTGGCAGAGACTTTGTCCTGAAGGGAAGCTCTCTACCTCAGCCATTACCCTTCATTGTTCAGAGTTGTTCTAGGTCTGAATTTTGACCATCAGAGTAATATGTTGCAGCAGTTCCTTATACATAACATGTAATCTGCTGAGGCAATGTATATGAATTTAGCCTCTCAATCTGATAAATTTGATGGATAAATATTCCTCAGTTGTTTACTTTTACCTCCATCCTAACATTTTGTGTATGGGGGATGAATTTGATACTGATTTCTATCTGATTCATGATACGTAGTTGCTGCAGTTACCATTTTATCTAGAAATGTCAAAGTTTCTTATTGGCTAAACCACACCCAAGGTCACTAGGATCAACAAGCTACTCAGCTAAGTGTGAACATGCTCCCTGACCCGATAACACACCTGAAGAGTATTTGCTGTCCAGACAGGCAGACAGGTATCAATCCAGTGGGGGAAGGTTGTCTTCTGTTTCTACTTGGAACAGATTGCTAATGTTGCTGAATTGTCTTTTACTGATTCCCAGATTTTAATTTTTCCCACTGAATGTGTTTATAGCTTTATATGATTTTTTTTTTAATTTGCCCCTTAAACTGCTAAGGATCTCTACCTCAGTAATCCTCTGTTTGCAGTTTTACTGTTTTTATCTTGCCTGGCTGTACTCTGCAGATCCTCTCATTTCTCTTTCTCACCTTGTAATTTGCATTGTAGTTAGAGCTAACATTGCAGAGCTGGATATATCAGAGCCCAGCCTTAAATCTTTGGTCACAGGCAGCTCTGGTAGTGGGGACAAGCCTTCAGGAGTGGTTAGGGGGAGCAGATTAGAAGTATGCCATATAAAATACCACTGTATTTACAATAATTAACATTTTCCATACATATCTGTGTGTTTCTGTTCTCAACTCTGTTGCTAAAGTTCAGGCTGCTGGACTGAACATATTAAAGTTTTTATTACATACTTTTTCAAGAAATTTATTTCTGACCCATAAAGCATTTTCTACTAAAATGTTGCAATTATTTCATTTTCTGAGAAAGTCTGTTTCCTTTCAGTGCATCACTAAGGAGACAATGTGCGATCGAATCACGTCGATGCTGAAACATGCAGCCTTTTAGATGTGGCACTCCAACTAGATATCCAGACAACACTGCCTTTTTAAGGAGGATATTAGATATGGAGACAATGAAAGAACTGAATGCAGCATCAGAAGGTAGCAATATAATCTGTTCTTACTGAAAATCTATCCCAAAGGCCTATTTCTCTTCCTCTAGAATGTTCTGGCTTCTTATTTTTATTGAGAAGCAATTCTTGTTCTTTCTCCAAGGATAAACAAATTTAGGACTACGTGTTGGTGTTCGCTTTTGATATAGAATCAGAAATATTGTTTGGAACAGAGCTTTGTAAGTCATCTAGTTCAGCCTCCCACTTCTAGCGAGAATGTTGCTGAATCTCCATCAGAGCTCAGCCTTGAAAATCTCCAGGGCTGGAGTTTCCATGGCATTTCTGGGTAACCTACTCCAAGGTTCAGTACCTTCCTGGTGAATAAGTTTTTCCTAATGCCCACTATGAACTTCAGCTTGAGGCCATTGTCTGGAAAGTTTGACACCCTTTCTGTTAGATCTTGCAGGCTGGAGTTAGTTGTTGTCAGCCTCCATTTCCTTCTTTTCAAACTAAACAGGGCTTTTTGCCCTCTACCTTTTCTTCTTGGCCACATCATCTGCCTCAAGAGCCCTCTGCTGTTCTTTCTCCAGTTATTTTAATTTTCTGCTCACACTTGGTGGCACAAAACTAAGTCTGTCATTCCAAACACGCCTCATGAATGCCAAGTAGAAAGAGATGTGGTAGCTTCCTGCAATTTGCTGCCCTTAATCCTCCTGCTGTGTGTGTTATTTACTTTATATGAGGGCACTCTGTTGGCTTAGATGCAATTTTTTCAGCAGGATTACTCTTCAGCCCGTTGGTTACTAGTCTGTTTCATCCAAATACCTAGTTGAAATGAAAGCACCCTTTTCCAGAACACAGTTTTTCATTCAACGTCTGTATCACTTCAGAGTTAATCTGGTGTGATACTTAGTGGCAAATAACTTTCTAATAAGTGCTTACAAACAAAATACTCAGCTAGAATTTGTCACTTTCTTACAATTGCTGTATTGCTGAAGGTGTTTCTAGCAGAAATGGTCTAATGTAGGAATGAACAAGACTTATGATTTAAGTGTAACCTTGTTTTCTTCGATTTTGGAACCACTAGGTTTGAATTAGCCTGTGGTCTAGTTTTATAGCAGATACTAGGGATCCTAAAAGAAATTTTGAAGAGAGCTGAACTAACTCAAGGTGACCTGGAATTGTTAATAGTGACAGATGTTTTCATGTCTCCAAAGAGATTCTATATAAATCAAGAACATCTACATTCAGATTTGCAAATTAAATCTCTCTTCATTTCACATGGGTTAGACTACTTGATAAGGAAGAGGGGAGAATAATATTAACCTTCTCTTTTTTTTTTACATGTACCAAAGTTGATTGAATGATGCCTTTATTGCTATGAAGTGCTGCTTGCCAGCTGGTAGGATACTATGCCTGAGACTTTGCCTTAAAGCTCTTTCACAGCATGGTTACAGCTTTATAAAACAATCACAGCTTTATAAAACAATCACAGACTCACAGAGGCAAAACCACAGCTGTTTAAGCCCATAACGTAAGTGGTTTACAAGAAGCAGCATAATCAGTAGTATTATTTTGTCAATTACATTAGCAGCAGAAAAATAGAAAATGATGCCTATTCGACAAGAGTCTTTTAAATATATTTGCATAATGCTTGTCTTTTCATACTATAGAAAGCAACAAGACATCATAAAAGAGATATATCCATTATTCATGAATTTAAATAATCTGCCTTGCATGTGGAAAATAAGACTGAACTAGATTTTATATTGTTACAGTGGTGTGGTTTTTTGTTTGTTTTGCTTTGTTTTTTTAATACAGGCTCTTACTGTTTTTAAACCAATCCTGTTTCTTCAGAGGTTGATTCATTGTATCATCCTGCAGTTAGTAAATTAAATATTTTCTTATTAACTTCAGTGTAACTGACACCTAATATGACTCAGAGTAAACAACTGGGAAGTTGTTTACTCTCTGGCTGAGAGTAAACAACTTGGAAAGAATTATCCTGTGGCACCTGTGGGGCTGATTAAATGTAAACATCAGTCATGGCAATTCAGGTTTGTTGTAGTGCCTGTGGCTTCTCCAGATGTCTCTGTACTTTAAGCATGGATGTTAACTATAAGCATGGATATTGTTTACCAGATCTATATTGATTTCAAAAGACAAAAAGCAATTAGTAAAGAACTAATACTTTCTATTGCTCCATCTTGTTTTTAGACAAGAATAGGACATCAAGGCATGAAGCAGGCTACTCTGTACCTGTTTGCCCAAGTACACATGGAACAACAATAATGCAAAAAATAATACCTGAAAATTTGGTTAGCTTAAAAGGCTTGGATCTCTGTGCTTTTTTTTCACCTCTCCTGGATTTGTTCCAGGTACTCTTTCTGTGGGCTTCATACGCATGTCCTGAAGATAAACTCTTCTCTCTTTCCTTTGAAAAATTGTAATGAAGCAATGCTGTTGTTTAGTACAAGAGCTTTGTAGCTGCGGTGTGCAGCTCTAAAATGAACGTGGGGTTCTGCTGCATCTGTTCTAAAGCTCTATCATCTCCCTCCCACAGCCACCTCATTGAAGTGTTAGAGCATCTCTCACTCTCTTTATTCAATTATTTTCTTTCATATTCCTAAAATGTTGTCTGTACTTGACCAAGCTCCCTTTGTATTTCTCACTCTACAATGTCATAGTCTTTAAAGACAACAGTGTATTTTGTAGAGAACAGCTTATCTAATCATAGTGTTACTGTAGCTGTGGTTGCCTGAGGATGTAAGGGCTATGAGGATGATTAAGGGAACAAAACACCTCTTTTAGAAGGAAGGGCTGAGAGACCTGGAGCTGGTTAGCATGGAGAAAAGAAGTCTGAGAGGGAATCTAATCAGTGTTTACAAATACTTTAAGGGTGTCAAGATGATGGGACCAGTCTCTTTTCTCTGGTGCCCCATGATAGGACCAGGGGAAATGGACACAAACTGGTACACAGGAAATTCTACCTCTATGTGAAGAAAAACTTCCTTACTGTGAGGGTCATGGATCCCTGGAACAGGCTGCCCAGAGAGATTGTTCTTGGAGGAACATACATCTTCAGTGATACATAAAAAATGTTGAAATGCACTCTTATTTCCTCTCTTCACCTTTATTATTTCTAAGACTGTTTGCATTATCTGTCACAGCACACTGAACTGTGGTTAGAATCTCAAGACTGTTTCTTTGGTGAGAAGCACAGTTAGTCTGGAAGTCAGCACATTGTATCTTTCTGCATGTATTACCTTGCATTTGCTAAGACTTAATGTTGTCTACTTGAAATGCAGACTTTGAGTTAATCTCTTAGGTCCTGTGGACTTCCTCTTGTTGATGACCTGCACTGTCATGAGATTTCATTCTGCATATCTCCATTTAGATAAAAGGAAGGCTGTGGCTTTTATTTTAAAGTAGTTTTACTGGTGAAAATCACAGAATCTCTATGGCTGGGAAGGACCTTTAATAAGATCATCAAGTCCAATAAGCATTTTAGAATGGGCTGCCTGAGGAGGTGGTGGGGTCGCCGTCACTGGGGGTGTTCAGGGCGAGGCTTGACAGGATGCTTGGTTGTATGGTTTAGTTGATTGGGTAGTGTTGGATGATAGGTTGGACATGATGATCTCGAAGGTCTCTTCCAACCTGGTTAATTCTATTCTATTCTATTCTAAATTTTGCAGTTTGGAACAGAAGACACATAGTGGAGATGCCTAAACACTGTGGTAGTTTGTCTTGGATTTGTGCATGAAATTCAAGACTTGGGAACTGCTGACATATTCAGACTTTTTTTAAAAGCAATGGACTGACTTTTGTGGCCTGGAATTGAAGTGATGTGGAGTACTGAAAGTTCATCTGAAGTCTTTTGGCACCATGTAGAATTGCAATTGCAAGCTTTGCTTTTGTTGAATTTAGCAGAGATCTGGCTGTCTGGTGCAGCTGTTTAGAACAATTTTGAATGCATGTGAAAGTTTAGACAGTTGTGCTTTCCAGAGCAGCCAGCAGAGTTGTAGTAGAGAAGCTGCATATTGGAGATAGAAAAAGTCTAAGAAATGCAGCATGTGTCTTCAAGAGGTATATTATATTTTGCATCTGGTTGGTATTCAGTTTAGTGGCATTCACAGAAATTATCCTTGCTAAGGATTGACTTAAACTGCATTGCAGCCCTTGCTGTCAAGGCTTATCTAATCATCAGAATGTCAGTACCAGTAGGTATTCGTTACTGAAGAAGCCAAAACCACTTAGGTGCAAATTTATCATCACTGTAACCTTCTCTAAATATAGTGCTGTGGGTTTTGAAGTATCAAACAAATGCTGTGTTTGTCTCAGGTCACTATGAAATATTTGGCAGCAGGCTTTGTCTAATAGATTTTTGAAACAATATTGTCCTATACTGCTTGCATGCTTTTATCATAAATACAATAGACTGGGGAAATGTGTTCTTTTCAATTGCCTTTCTCTGTTTTATATTTAAGGCATTGCTGCCTAAATCCTCTTTCTTCTTTGGGAACTAATACAATATGTTTGATTAAGGTCTGTATTAAAATACTTCTATTTAAAAAATATTCCTTGAGACTGGGATAAATACTTTTTTAATTCTCTGTGTGTATTTTTTTCCTACCAATGGAATTGCCTGTGTTTATTTGGGGAACACTTTTCTTCAAGGAGTTTGAATGTGTTCCTCCCCTTGATTTTTGTAGGACAGGAAATCTATTTCTCACTTATTTAAAGGGAAAGCCTAATAAGTCCATTGGTGCTTCTTTTTCTTTCTCTATGGCAGTGATGTTTTTGCAGACAACAGAGACTATGTCTAACTGCTGCTGAAGCCACAAAATTCTTTCTCTTCAAATCTCAATGAAGACTGAGTCAGGTTCTGTGAGAATGGATGATAGCTTTTAGGTCAAATGTACCAGTACGCTGCTGTGTGCTGAAGGTATACCTCAGTGCTCTGTTCTGCCCATTCCTTGAATGGGGGGCACTGTTGTAATGCATTATAATCCAGTATTACAGTCACAGTCTCCAGAGACAATACAACTACGATTAAACAACCTAATGAAAACAGAGAATTTCTGTGAATGCTGAGATGTCAACAAATGTGTGTTCCCATTAAATATAATGCCTATATTTCTAGAGGTATTTTCTGTTTGCTGTTTTGTTTTAAAACATTTAGCGTTTGGAAAGTGAAACTCTGCTTTCATCTTACTGATTCCAAACTGAACCAAATGCCCCAAGCTTTCTTCAAGTCTCAGGTCTTGTTCCTGGAGCAGGAAGATTTGTTTCACCAGGTTATTCGCTGGCTGTGACCGAAGGCAACGTGACTGTAACTTGTGTGAAGGCTTCAGCCGAGGACCTCCAGTGTAGCGTTTGCAAGGTACTTCACATCTTAACTCACACCTCTGGTAAAAGTTTGAGAAAAACGACTGAGGTGCTACAGAGCTGACTGCAGTCGGCAGCCTCTGGGAGGTGCTAATGCTTTACGAGATTCCCAGCCTGTGCGTGGTGGGGCCTGTCTTCCTAAGGAGGCACCAAATGCTATTTCTTTTTAATGAACCTAGGGAAGCTGAGGAGGAGCAGTCTTGAAAAAAATGGTGTCTTGAAAGCATTGTATTCAAAGTGTTAAGATATGGTATTTACTCATTTAAGGTCAACTCTCTGTGTGGCACTGCTAGAGTATTTAGAATTACTGCTTATTAACGCCCTCCACCCAGTGTTATAAAATCTTTGTAAATTTCCCTTTTCAGTTGAGTGTGAAAGACTTTAACCAGAAAGACGAAATATCATGTCTGCATTTAACAGTCCCTTTGACAACACATCAAAAGAAAACCATTTCAGTCACTTATTTTTACCCAGGCCTAGTTGCACAAACCTTATTTTAACTGGCATAATTATGACCATTATGCAATAAAATCTGGAAATGATCTTCTCTTCCTTCAGAAGACAAATAGTGTAAAGAAAACAGATTTACCAAAGCCATATCAAAAACTGTCTTCATATTTTGTCAACCTTTCACATGCTTAGTGGTTATTTAAGCTTCCTAAAAAGAACATTATTGTAGCACCAGAATATTTGATTTTAATTTTCTCAGTGTAAATAATTCAGATAACTACTGTGGCTGTCTTGTTGCCTACTTTGGATCCCAAAGGGACTGTTGCTCTTTGCAGGTCTTGAGGACTAGTGACCTCTTTCTGTGCTCTCCCTGCTAGTGTCCTGGAGAAATCTTATTGCCTTAGCTCCAGGTGGAATAGCTTCTGAAGTTATGCTTAGATGTATCTCACCTCTGCATTAAAAAGCAACTTCTGTCTTTTAGGCATAGATTAGAAACCAGTTTTGTTTATGTGGCAATCCTATGAAAGAAAGAAGGAAAGAAGGAAAGAAAGAAAGTTAGTTAAATGGAATTTTGTGTGGCTCCCTTTTTCACACTTTCGTGAATACTGCAAGCAAATCAGCAGACCTATTGTCTCACCTCAGTCCCTTTCAGCTATTTAGCTTCTTTTTAAAGTGTCCATAAAGGTTTATAGTAAAAGGACTTAAACTTTGTATTATTTTTAAGCTTTGGTCTTTAATCCAACTAGTTGTAGCATCGTAATACTGCATTTTTAAAACATTCTTAAAATGCATTTTTAGTTTACCTTGAAGTTCTTTTTATCTTGCAATGATATAACATTAAACCCAATGTTTTGAGGATTTTTTATAAACTATGGTTATCTAAAGGAAAGCTACTGAGTACTTGACCTGATTCTCAACATTGCGTGATAGCTGTAGTGCCCAGAAAGCCCAGGATTGCAGGGTTTTGTTCAGAGCCTAAATTTAATGGAAGGATTGCAGGGTTTTGTTCAGAGCCTAAATTTAATGTGTCTGTTAGCCCAGAAAGTTTCCAAAAATCTTGACATGAAGCTCAGCTAATTTTGTTATGAAAACAAAGGACTCACAACTCTCAGGCCAACTAGTGTCTTTGTGGCAGCTTTCAGACTGGGAATACATAGACAGTAGAGAAGTAGGAAGGAGCATCTTAACCTGCTGCACAGCAGCAGCTGCAGCAGCTTTAGACAGAGGCATTGTACTAACTCTGTAAGTCTCTGTCCCAAAAATCTGATTACGTGGCTTCACATTGTCCCCTTTGCTGGCAAGTTACTGCCCTAGTTTACTGGATCTCTAGCTTCTGGTACTGGTAACATGGTGTCCTACCCGTTCAAGCCTGCCAAATTGTCAGACATCTCTGAGTTTAGCTACATCTATGTCTCAACAGCTTCTTAGGTCTCTAAAAATGTTTTGTCCATGCCCTCTTGCAACATGCCCTGTTTAACCTGTAATAAAATCCCTTCTGATGTCCTGTTGATTTGCTCAGTTTGAGATTTGCACACTAAGGATTTTCACTCTGCTACCTGAATGTATAGAAAGCGAATTTACACTGGAGTATTCCCCAAACCAACAGCAATACAGGGAGTCTTTAATGTTTGGTTCAGGTTTTTGTGACTTGCAGACTACAACCCTTGAATCTATACATAGAATAAACCAGGTTGGAAGAGACCTTCAAGATCTAAAAAGAATGAGTTTCCTGAATGGTAACACCAGGGACGAGGTAAAGTGTTACTCTGCCAGCATCAAATATATCTGGTGTGTGAAGTATATCCCAATATTAGTAAAACTATTAGGATCTGAATCATCCCAAGAATTTGAAGGAAAAACAGAGTAAAGGTGATCTTGCCATACAGTTTTGGGCACTGTGTAGTGGAATCCAGAGCATGAAACCCTGATTTGCCTGAGGTCTAGAAAGAAATTTGTGCCAGCAACTTGACTGAGCCTGAAGTTTGCTTGTCTGCTAAGGCTTAATCCAGACCCTTGTAGATACGATCCTTGATTTCCCAGACAACAAACACATACATTACCCAGACCTATGCAGCAAACTTAGGCAGTTCTTGTGATTCTGCAGGATTGCTGTCCTTTCCTCTGCCCACATTCATGCAGGTTTTACAGTGTTTACTCCTGGACGTGAGGTACCTGGGAAATAGCTACACTGTGGTGGTGCTTGTTGCAGAAATGTCAAAGTCTTTCAGGCAAGAGAAATGAGAAAGATGGGCTTTCTAAGCAGTCATGTCATGTTCTTACATAAGTCACAAAGTACATCCAGGGCTATGTGGAAGGGTAGAATTTATACACCTGATTTCTTCCTGATTGTTTTGGGGAGATTTGATTTAGGCCTGGATTGTTTTGACAGTCAGGATGGTCCTTCTACCTGAGAAAACCTGCTCTTTAAAACATCTCTTCTGAAGCTTTAAACCCTGACTCTGAGACTTGCTTTCACTCCCTCATTCTTTTCTCACTCTTTTATATCTCTATGAACAACATAAGGAGAAGCAATTTCCTAACCTAACTCCCTGCAGAACTTTTTCAATTATTGTCCCATAAAACGAAGATCTGTTTTCTGATTTCCTGTCATGAAGTATAGAAGTTCTGATTTAAAAAAAAAAAAAATCCTCCAGAAAGCAAAATGAGAGCTGTTAGGACTGTGTACATCACAGAGTTCACAGCCTGCAGGTTTCATAGCTTTCAACATATGGAAACAGCAGGTCTGAATTTTGCTATAGATAAAGCAAATCTATTCAGTATTGAATTGATAAAAACAAACCAACAGGCTAATTTTCAGTAATAAAGTGAAGTGGCAGGCATGAAGACTTTTCTTTCCTTTTTGTGCATTATAGCCTGATTTGGTGAGATCAAGAAAAGAAAGGCTTAAGTCTATTTAGAGGTCTTGGGTATCACATGATGAGTTAAGTGTAACTGCCCTTTTGAATGTGTTGGTTAATGCATAAGCGTTCCATCAGGATATGACCTGCTGGTGCACACAATCTGCTACTCAGCTTCACCTCTTCCAGAGGAGATCTCAGAGATACAGCTGAGAAATTTTAGACTATATTGCAGCGATTTTTGACAGAATCCTGAGTTAGTCTGTTTTAAAAAATGCAACCAGAGAGGGTGGTCTTAAGACAGTTGGCCTGTGCTAGGCATGTCTAGGATAAGATAGAAACATTTAATGGCTAAATTAAGTTAAACAAATGTTATTTGCATGCTTAAAGTTAGTCACCAAGACAGGTAGCCTAGTTTTCAGGCATTCTGTAGACACAACTGGGCTTTGGGTTGGGTTTTTTTGGTGTTTTTTGTTTTGTTTGTTTGTTGGTTGTTTGGTTTGGTTTGGTTTAGGGTTTTTTGGGGTGTTAAGAAAATAGTGATTACATTTGTGATGTAGAAGAGGCATTTAAAGGAAGACTGATGACAGTGTTTCGTCCCTCTTCAATGTAAAATCCACGTTTCAACTTAGATGCTCTGTATAGCCATAACAGGACTTACCTGCCCCTCATGCTTATGACTGAGCCCATATAGGAAAGCTCTCAATTCCAAATGTTGTGGAGAGTGTTACTGGTGGTGGTGGGGGGGGAATAAGTAAAAAAAAAAATAAACAGAATTCAACAGCAGAGAGAAATTAAGAGACCCTTTGTATCTAATGAGTTCAGGGGCAGCTTTGACTCAATGAAATTACTAAAGCTTCATTTGAATTCAAGGTATTTAATAATGCATAACACTGCAGTTTACCTTATCAGCTTTAACAGAGAGTGGTGTATAGTCCAGAAAAGTCTATGATTGTTAATTTCTTCAGGGTAGTGTTCTGTTGTACCTTTAGACAAAAAGAAAATGATGAGATCAAGCAGAACAGCTCTCAATGTACAATGCTAGCTTTTCAAGAAGACCTCTTTGAAATGCATGTATCCCATTGGTCAGTGTAATCCAGTTTTTCATGGTAATGTGGAGGATTTGTCCTGCTCTTGTTTTTTTTCCCCGCTTCTTCCATTTTTATTGCAGTCTCAGATGTGTCTGTTGCAGCAACAGAATGTTGCAGTTCATGGGTGATCTTTGTAAACCTTTAGCAGCTGTTGCTCGAAAAGCAAAGGCACACCCGAAGCAGGGGGAGGATTTTCCAAGAGGTTGAGGTCACCACAACAAAAATTCATAGGTAATCTCTGTGCATTCATGAATGACAGTTTTCAGCTTCATCTCAGGATCATATTACAGAGCTGACTTCGCTAGACTGAGGCTGATATGCCCTTCAAAGGTAAAGGTTGGTTCTTTTTTGAAGCCTAAATTACGTGCATTTACTTAGGATTGCTTCAAAATCTGGCATGTTCTGTGCTGATGGGCAGTAGCACTTGTGACTCAAATTCAGGCAGGAGTCTTGAAGTTCATTTTCCATTTCATAAAACAAGGCTTTTAAAATGCTTTTGGGAAGATGTGACCTGCGAATCATTCATCTATTTATGTCTCAAATGTTCTTAGTTACTCAACTCCTAACCTAGGGAGAGCAAAGCACCTTGTGCACCTCTGAAGGACCTTTACGGAGAGCTTAATTCTCTCTTTAGGGAGACTGGAGGGATTCTCCTGGGCCAATAAAATGTGGCCTTTTGAAGTTCTCATTTAAAAACTACTCTGTAAGGGACGTACTGTGGTGATGGAACTGCAAGACCATCAATTGTATGTAAAATCCATGTTTGTCATTGACAGAAATTAGTGCTGAATTTAGAAATGACTGTTGAAGGAACATGTGTTTCTCTGGTTTTCACTTAAGGGACATATTTTATGAAGTTATCCACTTTACATGGATTACAATTCAGCTAGTTCAGGAAAAAAAGGTTACATGAATGTTTGTTGAGGAAGAGACTACAGGATGAAAAGCTGAAGATGAAATAACTTTGTGGTTGCAGTGAAGAGAAAGGCAAATTATGGGAAAAGTGTTGAGGCAGCTTCGGGGAGAGTGGCCAGGGAGGGTGAAATTGGAGGAGGAACTGGGCTAATAGGGGATAGAAGTCAGTTATCTGTATCAGGACCTTAAGCGAACTCATATCTTGTGAGTCTGCGAACCCAGGGTCATTCTGCAAGACCTGACATTAGGTCTCTTACATCAGAGTCTGGGAGAGTCACTTTAGGTCTCTTACATTAGAGGCTGGGAGAGCCACTTACCCTCTAATCACCTCAGTCTCTTTGTCCCAGACTTCATCTTGAGCAAGCTGAGGAGGGCATTAGACATCACAAAGTAACCTTCAGCTTTTGCCAGCCACTTTTTGTTTTGTCAGTTAAGAATAATGCTGGCAGGCTCCAGCTTCCTGCTTCCTTTGCAGGTGCTCAGCACAAAAGCAGACAGCCAGATGTAGGGGCAGAGGGCAGGGGTCCACTGCTGAGCTTTGGGAGTTATTCTGGCCTCTCCTGAGCTTGGGCTGTGATCTTGCATTACACACTCTTCAAAAATTCCCCATCTGAGGGTACCTGATTTGTTTTGGCTGAGTTGTTTCACTGAATACTGCCCCACAAATGTGTCTGGAAGATTATTTTACAAAACAGTTCAAGAACGTGGTGTAGAGAATGACTGTTTAAAAGTAGCTATTTTCCTGTGACACTACAGCAGTTTGGATGAGAAAACAAGTCCAAAATTGAAGATGTGTCTTCACAGGGGTATTTATTTCATTTTAAGCTTAGCTACTGCTCATGAAAGCAGCCTCAGCTGATAACAATGCAAAATAATGAATGTAGTGACTGCCAAGACAATGTTTGTTCCTCAGTCTGTTTTGAAGGTGCTTTAAGTTCACTGCTCATTGATTCAGCACAGACAAAGGTATGGTTTTAATGTACAGCAGTCCTCCTGGTATTTCACACCATAACCAAGTAGTCCTTATACAGCTGTGGAGAAAATTGTGGCATTTTAATCTGCACATCCCTGACATGATCAGCAGCAGAATGTCTCTGGCACTCCAGCACTATGTCGGTCAGCAAGGGGCAGATATCTGTGACTTTGGGGAAGATGGAAAGATTTAGGATGGGCTTGAGAAGTATCTCCTGAAGGCTATCTGAACCAAGAGGCACCTGGACTATGCTGTTTTAACACAGTGAGGTGAAAGCAAATTGTAAAAGACCCAAAGAACAAACAGCAGGTTTTATGAGTAGCAAAACAAATGAGTTACCTGTGGATTTGAATCTTCTTGCAGGGTTCTCTGGTGTTAATGACACTAGTTTTGATTTACACAACAGCAATGTGGGTATTCATGATATATTCACTCCTGTATATGGCAACTACAGGAAGTTGTATGGGGCAAAGCTTCAGGCTTTCATTCAAGAGGGACTCGGAGGAGAGGTCCCTCTCCCTCTCCTCTGCATATCAATTTTGTAGGAACCTCATGTGTTTAACTTCTTTAGCCTGACATGAAATGAAACTTATACTGATTTCTACATTCAAAAGTTACTGGGAACATACAGGGTTATTATGTGTCATCACCATAGGAAACTGGGCAAAACCCAGGCCTCCAGCAGTATATTATCATATTCATGTTCTGACAAGCTGGATGGCATTTTGTCAGAGAGCAGCCTGCACCAAGCTTCTCTTGGCAGCTGACAAAGCAAGGCCCTCAGAGCATGGGACATTTTCTGGTTCACAGGGCTGACGAGAGAGAGGTACAAGATGATTCTGTCATCAGCAATCAACCTGTCTACCTTGGCAATATTTTTAGTGTGCTACACAATGGATTTAGGGTAATAAAACTTTACAGAAAGGTTTGTTTCTGGAGCAAAGCATTGCAATGTCCTGCAAAATCCTACACTTGGGTCACAACAACCCCAAGCAAAACTACAGCTGGAAATCTGCCTAACAGAAGACCTGGGATTGGCTAAATACGAGCCAGCAGTGTGGCCAGATGACCAAGAAGGCCAGCAGCATCCTGGCTCATATCAGGAATAGCATGGCCAGCAGGGCAGTGATTGTCCCCCTATACTTGGCACTGGTGAGTTCTCACCTGGTGTACTGTGTTGAGTTTTTGGGCTTTCACTACAAGAAGGACATTGAGGTGCTGGAGCGTATCCAGAGAAGGGCAACAAAGCTTGTGAAGGATCTAGAGAACAAGTCTTGTGAGGAGTAGCTAGGGAAACTGGAGTTGTTTACCCTGGAGAAAAGAAAGCAGAGGGGAGGCCTTATTGCTGTCCACAACTACCTGAAAGGAGGTGGTAGTGAGGTGGGGGTCAGTCTTCTGCCAAGTATTAAAGGATAGTTGTACCAGAGGAAGTTTGCATTGGATGTTAGGAAAAAATTCTTCACAGAAAGGGTTGTGAGGCACTGTAACAGGCTGCTCAGGAAAGTGGTTCATTCGTCACCCATTTAAAAGATGTGTAGGTGTGGTGCTTAGGGACATGGCTTAGTGGTGACTTGGCAGTCTTGGGTTAACGGTTGGACTTGATGATCTTAAAGGTCTCTTCCAACCAAAATGATTCTGTGATTCCATCATAGAAAGCAGTTTGAATCAGTTTTATCATTGAATTGTAGAGATGGCAGATGACTCAGAATTATGTCACAGTGATAGAGCATTTAACTGCCTAACAAGGCAATTCTACAAGGAAATCCTACAAGGGTTATTAAAACCACTGAATGAACTCTGTACCTATCTGCAGGATGCACTGAAGGTACAGCTGTAACACAGCCAGGCAGTACTCCCTTCTCATCTGCTCCACTACATCAAGCTACATCCTTATGTGCCAGCAGCATTTTGTGAGGGAATCAATCTGCCTGTGTCTTGCTGAGTTTCCATTTACCTTCTTATACAAGTACATCTGTGCTTTTAATACTAGATACAGTCTGCCAGTGGAAACAAGCCACTGTACAATTGTTAGCTTCCTTCCTGCAGGCATTCAAAGCATGACATTTCTTTGATGGCTTTCCCAAGTATTTCCCTGACAATGTCCTCTGAAAGCTTTTCTTCCCTTTCCCACTGCAGTGATGGGAACCATTTTTGCTGAAAGTCAGACCTGCTTGATCAGTTGTCCATGGCAAAACAATCACCCACCTACCCCTACTGGCCACATATCATAGGAGTACATAGAGGGGACTCTTGACCAGGTGCTGTCACACTTGAGGAAAACAAGGTGAGGAAAACATTTTTTTTTCTCTAGTCTAGGGAAGATACAGGATTAAGGAATCACAGAATTGTCAGGGTTGAAAGGGACCTCAATGATCATCCAGTTCAAGCCCCCCTGCCATGGGCAGGGACACCTCACACTACATCAGGTTGCCCAGAGCCACATCCAGCCTAGCCTTAAAAACCTCCAGGGTAGAACCATCTCATAACTAAAGGGTGTGGGAGACTGCATCTTTTCACCCAAGTAAGAAGTTCACATTAATCTACCTGCCTTCCACAACAGTGAAACATGAGCCTGTGGTGCTGTCAAGGACAATTTCTTCCTTCCTTCCAATTCTGAACAAAAAGGAGAGATGAATCAGAGGAGGAAAGGCTTGAACAACATCTAGTAGTTTAAAGAGGCAGACAGCAAGTGTTTTCGGGACTGTTTTTGTGATCTCTCAAAGTTGAAAAGAGAAAGCTGAGGGGTTAGACTTGTCACAGGTGAAGAAAATCTCACCATAAGCCACAAGACTTGGGAAAAGAGAGATGAGTATTACTGCTGCAGATGAAGAACAGGCACATGGCTTCCCTGGAAAGAAGACTGAAACAAGACAGGTGTTTTTTTTGGTGTCCCCCCCCCCCCACTTCACAGCTTATATTCTGCCCACGTCACAGCACAGGACATTAAGAACAGGTTTATTTTGACAGCCGTGTGAAACAGGACATCCACCTGAGGGCTCTTTGCCACACAAGATCCTGGTCTCCAGGAGGCCTGGAGAAAAAAAAGTATGCAGCTAATTGCAACCCTAGATCTCTTGGATTTTGATAAATTCATGCAATAGTTCCTTAAGCATCAAAACGTAATGACATTCTTCTTAAGTTTATAAGCTTCCCTCTTTGGTGCAGCTTATTACAGCAACAGGAATTCTTTTTTTTCCCCTTTTTTTTTTTGTTTTTCTTATGAGAGATTATTTTACATCTGTGTAATTGAAAAAAAAAAAAGTTTTATTTGGCTGAAGCTTTTGCTTTTATAAGTTCTGCTTTCATATTCAGCAATTTTCATGAAATATCTGAAGTATTTAAAGAAAAAAAGAAAGAAAGCCTCAAAAGGCTCCCTGATGCTTTCATGAAATATAGATGCCAGTGTGTAAAAATAAATAAATAAATGCATTAAGATCTCAGTGAAATACATTGCAACAAGGCAACACATGCCCATTTGTCAGGAGATTGTATGTTGCATTTCATGAGCTGTTTGGATGCCATATTTTGCAATATTCATTAAGTTTCATGGCAATGTTCATGACATTTAATATCAATGTGCATGCAATATTAAACAAAGCATAAAAACCCCATCAAAACCACAGGCTTAATAAATCACAGGAGAATAAACTTTCTCCCAAGCTGTAAGAGACCAGCCATCTTGCTTCATTTTTCTTCTATTTCATTAAAGGCAAGCGATGTTTCATGGTAGATCCATGAAATAGGTCTTAAAAGTCTCACCAGCCATTCACAGGCTAGCCATTCAAAATTACACAAAGCAAAGCCACAGCTTCACTGGAATTTTCATTTAAATTATTAATGGTAAAAAATAGCTCTGTCCTGTCATAGCAGGAATGCTGCTCTGAGCTTTCATCAGAGGCTGCGTAATATTCTTCTGGAGAGAGTAGCTTTCTAGTTGCTCATAATTTCTACCTCTGTGTCTCGAAGTATAAAATCTTAACACTGAAAGGCTGTTAAATGGAAGTCTTCAGGCTTGCAAATTGCCTTTCAGTTTCCCAAGTTCATGCTTCATCCTTACCTTGCAGCTAATTAGACATCAGTTCACCAGCCATTCAGGAAAAGGCTTTGCTGAACAGGGACGTGGAGAATAAGCTGGGTCTCCAGAGGGAAGAATTTCAATTCTGCCAGTTGCAGTAGTCAGTACAGCATGGTGCTTTAATGCTGATGAATATGTCACTGTGCTAATCCACACTTTGGAGTAAGGTACTCCACTAACACAGACACATAAGGTAACATCAAGTAGATAAGGTTCTTTGATCACTTCCAGTCTGTTGCAAACATATCATGTCCTACTTGCACCAGCTGTACTTTCTTTACAGACCACAATCCCATCACCAGCCAGGAAATAACCTGCTCAGGCCTGACTGGTTGCTGATGAGCAGAGTCAGCAGGTTTCTGGGTGGTGCTAGTGGCTGGGTTTTGCAGAAATTACAAGTCTGGTACTGGTGTGCTAATTTGCCAGCTTGGCTAGCTGTTTGTCGTATCTCTAGAGATGTAATCTGTCTCATGGTGAGGTTCTTCAGTCAGAGCAGGTCAATTCACATCCAAGGAACTAATTTCTCTGTCCTTGAAATATGAAACCTTGTTACACTGCATCAAGGGCATCTAGGGAAACTTGTTACTGGTCCATGGTTTCTCATCTGCTGGAGCTGTTAGCAAAGCTGCTTCTTGTTGGTGAGCAGGATGGAGGCTGTGGGGAGCAGGCTTCCAAGTGCATCTTTACAAGACACTGTGGGTGTTAGTGGGGCTGTGGCATGGATCACTGTGTCTGACACACATTGGTAATGACCTGGAGGTGACTGGCTCCCGCAGGAGAAGAAAGATCATGGGCACATGTTAGCAGCTTTTGAAAAATCCCAGCTTGGTGAGTAAGCTCTTGGTTAGGAAGATGAGCAGTCTTGCCTGAGTTGCTTCTATTTCTTTCTTTATTTTAAAGATGTTTTGCTACACCCAGCCATGGGTGCCCGTGGATGACCATACAGTACTAAACACACCATGTGTAACTGTCCTGAGTAACACACACCTGCAATGCTAAATCACTTGGGCCATACATTTTGCTTCTGCAGGAATGTGTTGTCTGCTGAGCAATGGGGAGAGGCACTGGGATTTCTTCTGGCCTTTATTCAGTTACTTGTCAGGGAAAGCTTCCTTTAATGGGAGTTTAAAAAAAAACTAGCTTGTAATTTGGCTCACAATGACTGAATTAATAGAGAGAGAGCAGTGCTTTGGTCTAACATTTTGGTTCCTCCTGAGAGGAACATTCTTATTTGTGAAGAGAGGGATTAAAATATTCTTGTATCTACAGGTCCCACTAGGCCAGCTGAAGAGAAACCTTCAGCTTTTCCACAGGCAAAGAGCTGAACAAATTCTTCAAGACAATTCATGTAAACGCTTGAAAAAACTGAACACCACCTAAGTGGGATCCAAAGTTTTCTCCTGTGTATGAATGAGAGGTCTACTGTTGACATTTGTGGTTCAGACTCCAACACTTTATCAGTGACAGAATTGCTTCACTATATAAATATTTAATAGAAATGTTTCGTATTTCCAGACATGACAGAGAGCTGAATTGACCTGGTTTTTCTAATGTGTGTCATGGTTGAGAGAGGAAATTCTTGTGCTTGCTATTTGGAGAAGGGTCGAACAAGCCAACAGCCTTGGGGTGGGGGAGGAAGGGGTGGAGACAAAGTCATGATAAGGTACTGGTAATGCTTTGAAAGCACTACTGATAGTAGGGTGTTCTCGTAAAGCCATTTCATGCCAGCTCATTGGAGGCTTTTGGCAAGGATATTCGGGATAAAATAAATTTTATTTACAATTAGGGGCTCTGCTGCCTTGCTCTTGGCATGGAAGGGACTTGCAAATTAAGCTGTCTTGTATTATGTCATTACCTTGTATTATGAATCCTTTTAGAATTAGAAACAGTGATTTGAGAAAGAAATTAAGACTTGTTAAGAAGTGGAGACATTCAGGGCCTATACATACATGCATGTGAAGAATGCACTGCATGCTGTCCCAGTGCTGCTGTGGTGCACTGCTTTTAAGCCTGTGTTAGATGCTGGGATCCTTGCTTGCTGAAGTCTTCCATTACTGCAGTGGTTGCTTCAGTGGTTATCTTTTTCTCAGGTTCAATTTCTTTAAAAGTTTTCTTCTTTACTGGACGTCTCAGGTGGCTTAATATTAAAATTTTATACTTGCCAGGGGCTTACTTTTCAATTAGAACAAGTTTGAAAAGTCTAGATGAGGTGGAAGAAAGTTTTGAATACAGGGAGATGGTGGTTGGGCATGTGATGCCTCTAAATGTTTGATGAAGCACAGCGCTCTGTCCTGGCTGCCCATGCTCGGCATGGGGCAAAACCCCATGGGAATGACTGAACATTTTGGAAGCAACTTACTAAGTATACATTTGGCTTGTTTCCTAAAGTGAATTCAATACTTAAAAGACCAAAACAAAAACCAAACCAAAACCATGGAATAAAACTCTGAAAGAGTCATTTGAATTGGTGTCTTCCTTATAAGAAGGTGGTATGTTCTCAGTACCATAGCCTCATTTCCCTCAACACCACAGAATTACAAGTGGAGAGAGCTTCTTTGGTATTGCCTTGCAAATATTTCTCTCTATGATCAAAGACACTATCCAGTTCTCAGAAGAAATCTAAGTTATGGAGCACTATGGATGGCTATTTTCCTCTAGTCTGGGCATACAGGAATGCCATAAGCTTTTTTCTGTGTGTTGTGCTTTAGCAATCATGAGTATCCTTATGAAGGCAAGTTTTGAGTCACATGCTGTGTTGCCCTGCAGGGAAGAAGAAGATCAATTACATAGTGTGCTTAATCGTGAGAGGAAATGAATTTGACTGAATATGCAAATGCCAGTTAAAAAAAATGTATTATGAGCTCTTCCTGATGTGCAAAATGCCACCAATGGAAAACATTTCAATATATTAATATTTGACTTCAGGAGAATGTGGTTGATGAAAGAAAAACAAAAGTAAGTAATTTTATGTCTTCTTGCATTGTGTTGTTCTTGAAGCTGTTGGTATTTTTCTAGCTTGGAAAAGTGTTGCTGACACAAGGCTTTAAAACCACATTTTGACATTTAAGATGCAGCTTCCTGTGTTTGTTTTCATGCATGATTTCCTGAGATGAAAGGTACTAAGTAAATACTTGCTGCTGCTTTTCCTGAGAACACCAAGAGGCTGTACAAACTGGGATTTGTTGCACACAAGGACAAGCTGCTTCTGGAACTTCACACCTCCTTGCCTTAATAAATCAACAGGTGTTTGGCAAGGAGACAGGCATTTTCTTATGTGCCCAAACCCTGGTGTTTACATCTATTCCCCCATGGCATGGGTGGTCACAGTTCACTTCCTGTGGCTGCTTAGAGAGAACAGCACCTCCAACGCACTGTTACACGCATTTGGTGAGGCATCTTTTGCAGTCCTTGTCACTTCATGTGGTGTGGTGGGCTGGCTCAGAGGAAAGCAATGTGCTATACTCAAGACTATGACACTATCCTGAGTGGGGAAATGTAGTCCCTAATGTCTTTAAATTGTGTTTAAAGTTGCTAGAGTGTTGGCAGCCAATTTCCAATGTCCGCAGTGAGTACAGCAACTTGTAATCTAGATAAATGGGCAAGTCTCACTCTTTACTGTCACTAATGCCAACTAGACTTTTTTACTCCTTCCCTTGATATAGTTTTAATGTACCATTTAAATGGTGAAACAAGACTCCAGAATGGAGTTCACAATTTCTGGTACCAAGCTGCTTACCCATCTGCAGCTGAGATTTCAACTAATGTTATTGACAGTTCATCAATTACATCCTGCCTTGCTGGTGACTTTGGAGGTCTGGTTTCATGCTTTGACTTCTGTATATGAAGGCTTGAAATTCTTGGGGAAAAGGGATTGAGTTCTGTCCTCAAAGTGATGACTTCAGTTTTGACATTATCAGCACAAAGACCCAACTCTGGGCATTTGGGGGCATGCAGTGATTGTCCTACAATCTAGTAGGGCCCTGGAGATAAAAATAGTTACACAGTTTTTGGTTCTAGGGTATCCTACTGGTCTTAAAGATCTTGGCATCCTGAAATTGGTAACTTGCTAACTCTCTCACACTCAGCCACAATGTGACACAAAGTAAACACCAGCATGCTGGAGACCATTTCACACTTTTCTCTGAGTAGACAGGAGGGATGTAGGCCTTTTGAGGGGAGGAGAACATGAGAGCAGCCACATTGGGGCTGGTCAAGGCCCTATCCAGACTGGCACTATGTTTCTTAGTCTAGAATGGGATAAGTCATAGGAATAGGTCAAACACTTTGCAGATGAGAGGACTTTTCAATTTTGTTACTGTGTTTATCTCAGAGCCCATGGTGCAGCTGTCTCCCATGAGCCTGTCCTAGATGTTTTTAACCCACATTAAGCATCTGCAATACATTCTGGTAGGACTTGCAGCCTGACACTCTATTAAGGTTATTTAGCAAAGCGATGGGCAAAGAACTGCAGTAGCAGAAGCTCAGCTGCAACCTGATATCTAGCACCATGCAATGGCCAACAAACCTCTCCAGGGTAGGTACAAGCGAGAGCTGCTGACTTTCCAGTGTAAAGAGTTCACTGTGCAATTGTAGTGGTTTCCCAGCTGCCCTCAGTTCCTTTTGTTGCTTCCTTAGAAGAGCCACAAGGCAGCTGATCCACAGCAATGAATTCCACAAGAGTACCAGCATTTCAGATGGTTGGGTTCTGGTCCCCCACCACACCCTGTCACAGAAGTTTTGCCTAAATAAAACAGTTTTGTAATATGAAGATTTGGAGTAGATCCCCAGGAGTCTCACACTTGCTATGCTAAAATCTGGCATCTCCAGCAGGACAAATTGCTTTCCCAGAACTGGAGACAGCTGAAACCTCTGCACAGCTATTACAAGCCTCCAACAGCTAATTCTGATGTTTATGAACACATTTTTGTGCATCAAGAGCAGACTGGTCCAGGAGCTTACTTTCTCTTGTCTGCAGGGGGAACCAGTCTGTTCTGACTTGTTCAGATAGGATCAAACTGCTGAGTGCTTCCTGTTAGGCACTTTGTGTATTTGTAGATGAGGTGGGCTGCAGGGCAGTCATCTGAATCCTTCCTGGTAGTTATCTTAGTTTCACTATTTTTATACACCTATGCCAAACAAGCAGGTATTTGACTTCCTGCCCTAAATCAGTCTTGTGGTATACTTGGGTGCAAGACAAGCAGGATGCGATTCATTTAAAGGGCTTCCTGCTCGCCTTCCAACCCCCCTTTTCCAGCCTTCTGTAGTTCATGTACCTGGTCTGTGTATGCTGGTACTGCATTCTGTCTGCATTCATTACATCTCTTAATAGACCACGCTCCATCTTTAAGCAATTTATTTACCTGAGTAATTACAGATATTAGAAATCTCTTTCAAATTCAGCCAGGAAGATACCACATTTCCTCATGCCGAAAAGCATCTGGAGACTCACATGAGAGGAAAAATAAGACAGAGGAGGAGACCTGGCTTAAGTGGGCTAAGCCATCTTCCTCACCAGCAATGGCAGAAGACAGGGTAACTTCTTCAGTGCCACAGCAGGCATTCCATGCAAAAACACTGCTGTGGGAACATGCCTGAGGGGCTGTAACGTCCGCCGTTGCCTTCGTACTATAAAAGCCTCCCTACTCTGCCAGCTGTTGCTGTACAGTATTGTCTGGTTTCAGACACTGTATTAAAAATAATCCTAATTTTTTAGGAGCCATCTTTATAACAGTTAATTAAGTGGTGCCAGAGCATGAGCCTGGAATGGAAACTTGCCTGTCTATCCTGTCAGTTAGAATGGGCTGCAGCATGTGTGCTGACAGCTTTTCTTGGCAAGGCTTGAGCACTGTGTTTGGTAGGCAGTGTGGATGCCACTGCCCTGGTCTGGAAGGTGAAACAGGTCAATAGTACATGCAGGTTACCTCTGTAAGGGAAAAAAAAAGATCAGGTCTGAAGCCTCTCTCTAGTTCTAGGTCTGTGACTCCCTTTCTCTTGGCCAAGGCCCTGAATGTGACCCAGCTGATAGTATTACTTTTCCTCTTGGCTGCTTTTTTTTTTTTATTACTTTTTAAATGTCTTCTTTCTCTTCCTCTTCTTCTGCCTTTTACTTCCCAAGAAGATAAATAACCTATCTCTAAGGATAAAAATCTTTATACTCTTTTGCAAGGCAGAAGAAATCTTTAGGGCTTTCAGCTATATAAACCTAATTTGTCAGGTTTTTTCGCCCCTTGCCATCTCTCTTAATGGATCTCTTATGCATTTATAATGTACTCAGTACCATGGTATCTAGGGACCTCATACACAATTCATAAAGCAAACATTTCTTTGCAAAAGTTTCTAGTTCTCTTCTGGCTGTTGCCAGTCTCTGAATGAGGCTGCTCTCCTTGATTTACAAGGAAAGCCAAGTTGTCTGGTTTACCCTCCAGACTGTCTAACAGTATCCTGGCTTTGTGGGACAGCAAAGTCAGGTTCACAGTGGTGTACTTTAGCAGCTCTTTACTACAGAACTGTGACCAACAGAGCTGGCTGCATTTCTCCATCAGCTTCAGCATCAGTACAAGTGGGCACTGGCAGTACTCCATGCGGGGTGTTAACCGAGGCAAGAGCCCAGAATGTTTCACTGCACCTCAAAGTGGCCATACTAGAGAAAGTAATTCAGCACTGATGAGGAGTGAAATTTGAAACGTGTGTCATTAGTTGTAAGCAGTTGGATGCTGCAGCCACTTCTTGGGAATGGCCTCCTACTCAGTAACCCCAAGAATCCAACTCCTTGCAGGGTGACCAACTCTTCACAGATGCCTAAGATGTGCAACTGGTTGTGTCAGGAAATTGTACTCAGTCTGGGCATGAGTCTCTAATGGTGAGCTCTAGAATACTGAGGGTCCTTACTGGATCCAGCTTTCTTGTCTCTAGTACAATACAGCAGTAATGGCATATTTTTACTTAACAGCGGTAGCGGGCAATGTATCCAAGAGCTGACAGAGACTAATTGAGTGCAGTGCTGGCATAGTAGGTAACACTGATCAGAGCTTTTATGCGCTTCTTGCTCCAAATCAATGTGCTTCAATTTTTCTGCTACACTAGTCCTCCAACAGTAATAGATATAACCTAAAGGACACTATTTATTTGAGCATTCATGTGTCTACTTACACAGGCTTTATCTCCTAGGTCACCAAAGAAGTTGACCGAACCCTGCTCTTCCATTCAAAGAAATGTAGAAAAGCTGCAGGGCAGCACTGAAGGTAAGCTGTGCTGGCTCTCTAGGGTTACCTCTGAATTTGAGACTGAGCAGAAAGGATCTACAGAAATTAAATATAAAGGGAACACTGACTGATAAATTGTGAAAGTAATGGATCCAATCATGAATTAGGAGGAAGTCAATATTAAAGTCCTTCTATTTAAAAAAATGCTATTAAATCTTTATTGTATTCAGATGGTCAATGAGTTAAAAGCACTGCTACTGCTGCTGTGCCCTCCTCTGCAGCTCTGGACACTGGATTACCACTGACATGCCCATCACCCCTCAGCACATTAATCACTCTGCTTTTCCTCCATGTCCCGCTGAAGCCTTCATCAGGCCTGGCTCATTAAGGGTAATGCTGGGCCTGTTCCTTGAGAAGGGAGAGCAAGAACATCCTCAGCAGTTTTAGTTTCCTTCTGCTTGATCTCACACAGACAGGAACCCTCCATTGACTTTGTCTTACTGGAGATGACAAGTTTGACTAACTGAAAGTGTTCATGTAGATGAACTCTTCAAGTGTATCTCTATAATGTTTCAAAACATAAATGTTTTTTACTAGCTTGTTGACTGATAAAAAAAATTACAAGGTGAAAGGTATTAATGATTTAAGATCATAGTTCTCATTTCTATTGTTAAATTACAAATAATCCTTAGAGAACTTCAATAAACTCTAATGCAATTTCCAGCTAAAAAAAACCACCAACCTTCTGAAACAAGGTGTATAGAAAAACCCCAGGTAATTCAAGTGTGAGCACAGAAATTCAGAATAAAGATCAAGGCATAGACAGAAACATGAAATGGAAATAAGCATCCAAACCAGCAAAATATATTTAAGTAATGTCACAAATACACAAAAAAACCCCAACCCCTATTTACAGCTCTAAAATTGGTAAGTCTAGTAAAAATCCTCCACAGAAAGGCATTTATAAACAAGAAAATCGGCCCAGTTACATTGTCTACTGCTGGGTGCTTTACAGCTAGCATAGCATGAATTATGCCTTTGCAAAACAATGTGAAAACTTAATAAAGAAATTATTTCTGGGAAAAACTTGAACCAAAGACTGGACAACAACAATCACAAGGGGTACAAAGGAACTGCAAACACCTAACTCTGGTAGTGCAAAATTGAAGAAGAATGGCTTTTTTCCCCCCAACACTTGTACAGAGAAAAATACAGTAAATTGCAGTTCAAATTCCTTTGAAAGACATGTATTTGTAGGACTCAGTGCATTTGAATGATTCAGCAAGGCTGATACTATACAAGAGATAAATTAAACTAAGCTTGCATTAAATTACTACAATGATTATCAATTTATAGCAACCTTTATAACAAAATGTCTGAATATACAGTATGGAAACAAGCCTCTCAAATAAAGGTTTAGACTTTCTTAATCCAGACAGTTTGCAAGCATGTTACCACTAAAGAAAAACAACTTGTACATAACTGATGACATGTGTCACATTCTTTGGAGTTAGGTTTAAATTTCTCTTTCAGGCATTGCCTCTGTATTTCATACAGGGAATGTACCTGAGGCTGGGCAGAGACCCATGGACATGTATGAGCACCACAAGCTGGAGGAAATTTCCACCTGGGAAGGTGGGTCAGGGTAGGACACCTTGACATTAGTCAGTGTAAAAGTGAAGAATTAATACTGTTGAATTCCTGAGGCTTGTCATCTCATAGCCCTGGTTTACCATGTTTTGAAACACACAAAACGGTCTCTTTGTCCAAAAAGGCCTCGCAGTTTGAATGGCTGTAAACATTCTTTTAGCTTACATCTAGTTTAAACACAAAACCAAAATCCAAAGCAGGAATACCTTAGCTCACGTTAAAAGTATTTATTTTGAATTCAGAAAACTAGAGTTCTTTGATTGAGAAAATTGAAACAAGTCTGCAAACACAATCAGTTTTACTTGCAAATAATCTTTCTTTTTAGCTGAGTCCTTATGTATCCTTCAGCAAGCTGCTAAAGATCATTTTGTCTACCCCAGAGAAAATCTAACACTTTGACAGGCGAGCTGGAGACCATTTAATAAAGAGAGGCAAAGGATCAGCACCAACCATTGCATTTGCTCTGTCCAAAGTGTGCTGGAGAGCGGACACTGCTCATGCTCCCAGGACGGGTCAGGAGTTCCGCCTTTTCCTCTTCCCATTGATGTAGAAAAAAGATCTAGATTGTGCCCATAAAAGTGTAAGAGTAGCAGGTACAGAGTAAGATTTCCCCACTGTAATTATCAGGAATCGTTATGGTTGATATTCAAAGCTTTTACAAAACAGAAAGGACTACCTGACTTTCAAATGTCCACTCAAATAACAGTCAAAATAATGGTGATTTTACAAACCACATGATTGCTTTTATGGCAATCTTTTTTGTCTACACTCAAGGGCTATTGACCAGAAATAATGGAAAATTACTTCTGTAGAGGAGGCACTGCTGCTCGTTGCAACCTGATGGATGCATCTTCAGCCTCACTTCAAAGTATCCAATTTATGTGCTTGAATGGGGAACTTATGTACCCAGCTCAGGCTTCAGAGAATGACCTGGAACAGATGTGCTCAAAGGTTATTCAACAGACACAAGGGATCTGTCTGCTTGACCTTTGGTGTATTAAAACAAACCCAAATCAAATCTAATCAGCACAATCACAAACATCCTAAACTAGAGGTCAAATTAGTCACTTCATTAATGAGCAGTGGAGCACTTAAGGTCACAAGCATGGATTCAGATGCCTAGCTTGCAGACATCTGAATTTAAATGAGGTGGCTCCTAACTTAGGCTTACATTAGAAATTTAAGTAGGATACCTGAAGTTAGATGGTGTGACTACCCTCTGTCCTTACAACCACCTCTTTAATCTTTCACAGAGCTGCCACCATGGCATTTACTGAGAGAAGACCCAATGGAACTGACTCTTGGTAGGCTACCCTTCCTTTTCTCTCCTTTCTTCATCCTCTCCACTTTATGGAAGGGGAACGAGAAAAGGAAAGCCGGGTGGTGGGTGGTGTTTTGGTAAACAAAGTTATGTAATACATGATAATGAAGAAGCTTAGTGGCTGCCACTTTTAAGACTCACAAAATTACCATTTTGAAGTCAGTGGGTGCAAATCATTCTGGTTATTGCAGATCTCATTAATTCATCACACATTTTCAGGAGGTACTAACAAGTAGCAGTATTAGCAGATTCTCTAACTTAGCTGGATAAAAAGTTCAAATACAATTAGAAAACCCCTTGATGGCAAAGACTTAAAAGCACTCCTGAAGTATTTTAAGGTATTTATATTAAAAAATAATTATATTTTAGACAAATATCAGCTAATGCCTAATATGTTTATTTAAATACTAATTGAAACAGAAAGAAGTAAACTCTAGACCTACTGAATTGCACATGCCTACACCAAAACCCCACAAGAAATTGTACTGGTCTAGCCGATTGCTTCCTTCCTTATTTTCTGTACTTGAGAAAACAAAATCTGACTGAAGAGGAAGGACTGTGACAGGATTTCCAGAGTACCATCCATCTCTGTACATGGAAGGATTAAGATTAGGACCTTGTGGCTAGAAGAACAGAGTTGAGGAACACAGAATTCTTTCCTGTCCTAAGAGAATGATCCATTTTTACTTCTGATAAACGTTGCTTGTGGATTTAATAGATAACGAAGTTATCAGTCCAACCCTGCATACTTAGCATTTCACAGAAAGGTCTTAGGCACAGCAAAGACTTCATATAAAGATGCAAGCAAGGCAACACTTGTATTTCCACTTTTTATCTAGGGATTGTTTTGTAAAATTCCTCAGGTTTTGTTTGTTTTATTTTTCTTCAGGGAAGATTAAAAATAAAAAGCCAACAACAAACTAAGAGGCTGGAAAAGACCAAATTACTGTAACAGGAGAAGGAAACACTTAGTGCACTTTTTATTCCATGTATGAATCAACTATGGGGAAAAAAAACAACAAACCAAACCAGGATCACCAGCAAGATACTGCATTTTGAAAGTGAAGTGCACTTCAGAAAACATTGTCTCAGCAGCATCAGAGCATTAGAGGGCTGTCTGATTTCCTTGTTTTCTGTGGCAAATTTCCACTGTCAGCAGTAGAGAACTGAGGCAGGGGCTGATGATGTAAATGCAAACAAAACTAAAGATTCTTGGTAGTTACTTACCTACAACAGCTATCCATTCTTCTGTTGGTTTTTTTCTGTTCAATGATGTTTTATAATACCCTTGACCTCACCATGTAATTTCAAGGGTGTATAGACTGATTTGAGTATTAGTTTGGTTCCTTTGCTGTATTTGAACCTTATAGTGGATACAAATGACAAATAAGCATGCTGTAACACTCACAGGAGCTGCTGTCCATCCAACTGGTGGCTCTTAAAAGCTGCTCTATACGATGCATATGAACATGTGAACTGTCTCCAAAAAGCATGGTCAGATTAAATAAGTCTCTTACATATGTACATATAGACCAGTAACAAACCTCAAATATCACAGTCCTACTCTCTTCTGTTTCAGATGGCAGTTTCTAACTGCTGCATATATTATAGCTGCTCAAAGAGCTGAATAAAGTGAGTGTAGTAGACTTTTTCTGAGAAAAAGAATCATATAAAAAGTTGCAAGTACAGTACAGTGAGAATGTTCCCAGAGCTCTCACTTAATTTTCTCTTTGGTTGCTAATTAGGATTTCACAAGTTTGAAACCCTGTCCTGTGTCCAGCACCGTGGGAAGAAACCAACTCATTTTCAGTCTTTTCAAACACCTAAAGCACGCTTTACAGACCCAGAAGAGATTGAGACCACAAAACCAGTTTGCCAAATGTACTAATGGATAGGTGATGCGTGGGAAGTACATCATCCAGTGTTTGGCGACATCGCTTCCCGTTGGCAAATGCAAGGTGTAGTCGCTCCAACGCTTTGACACGCCGTACACCGCTTTCACCGTACGGCCCTTTTCGGACCAGCTGATGCTGCTGTCGGGATTACAGTTATACTCAACCCATTGCCTGGTGAAGTCACCAAGCTGTGGCGGGTCTGCTTCCTCCACATCCACAACTCTGGCCATTACTGCTCCTTGCACAGCAACATACTGGTCATTGACTTTTCTTACTTCTTTAACCCAAGGCTGAGAGTTCTCACAGTCTAAAACGATGATGAGTCGGGAACAAAAAGTGCCGTTCTTTTCTCTCCACCACTCCAACAGCGTGTCAAGTCGTAAAGCATCACCCCCTACCACAACAAAACAAGATTTAATATTAGAAAGAAGAAACAGAAACCTCCACAAAATTTTGACTGTGAGTTCAAAGAACTGCTTATTTTAACAACCTGGACAGATGTAACAGAAGTTTCCAACTGATCCTCCTGGTTTTTAGGTGTTGCTGAACTCCAGAGAGGTATTAATGGATTCCACCTGCCTTGCTGTGGCAGGTGAGGCCATTAACTCACTTTTCATTTGTTCATTCCCTCACAGAATAAAACAAACTACACCCTACTGAAGAAATCTAGAAATAGCTAAACAAAATAGAAAGCAAAAGGAAAACCAGAAAAGCATAAAGAAACGTAATCTAGTTAAAGATGTCCCTGGAGTTGGACTAGATGACCTTTAAAAGTCTCTTCCAACTCAAACCACTCTGATTCTATAAAAACTTGAAACAGACTTCAATAATTTTAAGGGAAAAAAAAATTGTCTTCTAAATGTATTTTTACTAATGTTAAGAACTCCTCTTTTAAGGGAAAAGCAAGCACTTTGGAACAAAACATATGCTAACAGTTTTGAAGAGCAAGAAAGCCTCACCTACAGGCACCACCATCACTTTGGCTTGATGTGACCAGAAACTAAGAGATTCACTCTATGGACATAGTTGTCTTCAGAGCATCAAGAAAATGAAAATTGGTATGGACTTACAACTCAATGAAACAAAAATCTCACAGGATTTTTCCCACAATATTTATCAGCTCAGAAAACATTTGCAACTAGCATCCAACTTGTCATGTTCCATGTCAGCTATTGCTCCAGCTATGCTCTCACAGAGCAGACTGTAACTAAACCAGGTCACCTAGAGTGGAAAGCCCTTCTGCTTAAGTGTAATGGATACTGCAGGATCTAACTTTGAAAAGCTGACTGCTTTCTCAAGTGAAGAACTGGTATGTCTAGGTGTTGGCAGGTTGGAGCTATGATAAAGATTTACAATAAAACTGATTTCAAAATGTCAACTTCAAAACAAAAAATTAAGACTTTCAAAAGAAAGGTAGAAAAATGTCATTTAAAATAACTGTATGTTAATTCCATACTGATCTTCACTGTGGAATATATGTACACTCAGCAGCGTTTAAAATCTGGTTAGTAGGAATTTAATTGCACAGATGAACCTCAAACAGAAGAGCTGCATATTTCAGCACTTACATTTCTGCCTGTAATGGGCAACAAAAAAGTGCTTTGAATTAATAGCTCCATGTTTTAGAGCTCTGAGTGTGCTGTCACAGTTAAAAAGAAATTACAGGGCTACAACTTCTTCAAAAAGATGCAAACCTGGAAAATTTCGGACCAAAGAAAATCTTAATATACAAACCTACAGCAATGCCTGCATGTGGCACATGACCCCCACGTTTCTACAGTTCTTTACACCAATTATTTATATAGAAGCAGTTCCCCTTTACTAGGTAAGCCTTTTGTGTCAATTTGCAGTAAAAATGTCTTTATTTGTTCCCATTTAAAAGGCTTATAAACGAACTTGATTTTAGCATACCGGTGGGGGGGTACAGGTGATTTCAAAACAGTACTGTATAAAACTATCTAAAGAAAACCATCTCATCCTTCATACACAAACACATACTCAGCTTCTAACCCTACTGACCTCAAACACATAGATATATCAGCCAGCACAAGCTGTGTAAGAAATCCATGCGTCTAGCCGCATCTGGCTCTTTGGCAGGTGTCATAGGCAGTTAAGCTGACACTTTGAACAACAGAGACAAAGCTTCATTAGCCCAGCTCTTGCCTTTGCCTTCACCCAGAGACCATGACCTCCCAGGTTGCTTCACTGCTCATACTTTATGCATGACCAGTTAACAGTTTCTTTTATATACCACTGTGTTCCATTTTAGCTTCCAACAACAGAGAAATATCTTTAGTAAACTAGTAAATTCAGTAAGCCTCCTTTGTAGGATGTCATTAGAAAGTGAAGGCTACACTGTGACTGCTGAGCCATGTCAGGGCATAAGCCAGCAGGACGACACTACTTTTTCTATTAGCTCTGAATGTATTTTTCACTGCTGCCATCTCTGTTCATCCTTTCCAGGGGTCAGAATACGCTTCTGGAGCTGGTACAAATACAAAATCAAACAGCCTGTATCTTTTCCATTTATTTTCCATTTATACTTTAAATCACATTCCAGAGCAGTGCTACCTCTATCAGGTTACACTCCATGATTTATCTAAATCTATAGACAGGCAGGGGTTGGTCTCTTTTCCCAGGCAACCAGCACCAGAACAAGAGGACACAGTCTCAGGCTGCACCAGGGGAGGTTTAGGCTGGAGGTTAGGAGGAAGTTCTACACAGAGAGAGTGATTGCCCATTGGAATGGGCTGCCCGAGGAGGTGGTGGAGTTGCCATCACTGGAGGTGTTCAGGAGGAGACTTGATAGGGTGCTTGGTTGCATGGTTTAGTTGATTAGGTGGTGTTGGATGATAGGTTGGACACGATGATCTTGAAGGTCTCTTCCAACCTGGTTTATTCTATTCCATTCTAATCTAGTCTATAATTAATGACAAAAAAAGGATGAAAGACATGACAGCTGCCTGTTCCTCTCCTTTATGTGACTACATGTATTTCCATCAGAAACTGAAGGTCACAGAATACATCCAATTGGAAGAGACCTCAAAGACCATCCAGTCCAAACTTCAACTCAGCACTGAAGGGTCAACACTAAACCATGCCCCTAAGCACCAGGTGCACATGCTGCTTAAACACCTCTAAAGATGGTGACTCCACCACTGCCTTGGGCAGACAATTCCAATGATTGATAACCCTTCTCAGTGAAGAAGTATTTCCTAACATCCAGGCTAACCCTCCCCTGGTGCAGCCTGAAACCATTTCCTCTAGTGCTGTCGCTTGACACCAAGGAGCTCTGTCACGACAGCTGCATAACACTGGATTTACACACTGTAGTTTTCGGCACAGAAACTTTAAGGGCTCTTGGCTCTTATCATAAAAATGAAGACAGACTGTAATTAGGGTGCAGTTTCCTGTAGAAGAGATCTGAGCTCCCCACATCCCATCCCAGGCTAGCATTGTTCCTCAGCACTCAAACAGGCACTTGGCCTTCACATGAAAAACGACCAGTGACTGAACATCTCAGCTTGATCACATGTAAAGCTCAAATCTGTCTACATTGTGCAAGAGCACATATCCCTGGAGAGACCCTGCTGAGCAAGGGCCTGGAGCTCACAGGCAGAATTCTTACCTCACACGCATTAACCTCAGAAGCCCAGATCCATACAGAAGGAGAGCAAGGCTAAACCAACCAATGATTTGAAAACTTGAGTAGGTTTATCAAAGAATACAGTTGAGATACAACTGATAAAGAGATCAAAAATGGGCCAGAAAAAGAGGAAACATTGAAGTGAATGCCAACCATATGACAAGGCATTAAACTGTCGCTTTATATAGGACTTTGTAGTCTTGAGGCTATACAGGGCTTTCTGCACTTCTCCCTTCTCTCCACCAGCAGAGGTAGCCAGCCTGCAACCTTGCCTGTTTTGATGACTCCTTGTATATTACCCTTTCTTTTCTTTCTTTTCTGCCAGCAGCTTACACAAACCTGTTCTCCAACGACTGATGGCTCTTCACCATTCTGGACTATCATATAATAAAGATGAGCAAAATTCCCAAGTATTTGTAATATAGCATGATTTTCTTAAAGAAAGAGATTTAATTTACTTGGAAAGTTTATGAATACCAAAACTATTAATAAAGACATCTCCAAACCTGCCAGTGCCCATTCGCCAGAGCTATGTGAGTGACCACTGTAATATAAAATGTAGGTATCATGTCTGGGTCCATCTGCTGTCCGAAGTTCAAGAAAAGACTTGATCTTGGAGTGAAGGGTATCAAAGGTCAGCCCGCTTGTAGAGTAGTCACAACCGTATGTCTCAATCATGTGATATGCAAAGAATCTTTGGATGGCATTAAGCATGCCAGTAGACCTCAGATTTAACTCTTGCACATGCTCAGGTGGAAGAAGAGTTGGTTGACCATCAGGACTGAAAAGAAGAAAAACAGCTGTGATTATGATTTGTAATTATCTCATGCTTACAGACTTCTGGCAACTGGGTATTTTTCCCCTGTGCATATTCCCTCTGCTATGTAGTAGGAAACGGACGTGAAATGTACAGTTGATAAACAAATCAAAATACTGGAATTTGAGTGAGGCACCACTATCTCCTCTCCCCTTCTGTCACACTTACTTCACTTCATAAAACAGCTCTTCCTCAAACTCATACTATTCCTGCAGCTGAGACACAGAAAGGGAGAGAATGGAACTTTGACATGAGCATGCCAAGTAGGCTTCAACCAGTTCATTAAGTCCCCCTGAGAGAGCACCGCCTTCAGACAGCACTTTTTCACACACAAGAGGGAAGAGCAGGGAGAATGAATGCTAATGTGCACAAAATATCATGCAAACTGATTTCCAACAAAGACTGAAGAGAAATCCAAGTACATGTTTTGCTCACATATTTGGAATTAATTTCTCTCTGTTCCAAATGAGCCTTTATCCAACATAGTACTTGCACAAATACAGTAATTCTTACTTGTGTGTGCTGTTCAGATGCTGATCTTTCAGCATGAGAAATGTGTTTCAGATAATGGTATTCTCAGATTAGAACAAAACTACAAGCTAGACTTGGAACAGACCATGCATATATAGATGAGTGTATGTATGTATATGAACATGCCTATTTAACAAGAGTACCTAACTTAAAAAACGCATTTTATTTGTATTTATATGTGTGTGCTATATAAAAATACATTAATAAAGATACATATATATGTACACAAGAATACATATACTTTCCTTTATCCAGTCTACATGGCTATTCATTAATCATGACAAAAAGAGATTTGTTCTTGCAAGACACCCAGTTAAGGGAGAGCTCTTCAGGATGTATTTTTAGAAAAAGAAATGAGTTCATCAGTCTTCAGCCAGTGTAATAATGGTACTGATAAAGAGTATGACTGATAGCTGTACCAAACTCATCTCCATTACTCTACTAATACAAAACATGACTTCTGTTTATATATTCATAGGTATATATATTTTTTTTCATGTATTTTGTTTGCAAGTCAGTATATAAAGCTACCTGTTTTCTTTACTGGTCTAATTAAATTTTGCACCTCCTCATCTGCCTTAATGAAGTCAAACATTCCATTACTATAGCTGTATCAAATATATGGTCATTACTGTTTGTCTCAGCAAGTGAAGACACTGACAGAGGCAAGCTTTGTTAATAAGGAAGTTTAGTTCTGTCAGGTCCTCAATTGGCTGGAACTAAACCTCATGTCACAGTATCACAGTACATTACAAGTTGGAAGGGACCTCAAGAAATCTGCCAAAGCAGGAAGGTTGAGAGTATCTTATCATTCAAAAATTAGAGAGAACTGCCAGAGACAGAGCAACATAACAGAACATAACATAAAACATAATGTAACGCTAAGCTTAATACAGAATATAACATAACAAAATTTGTAACATAACATGGAACTACATTTTTGCCATGAAAAAAAAATGACGTTGTACAGAATTTTGATATATTCTTTTTTATCCCTAAGAACAGAATACAGGAAGTTAAATAATGGTTAGATTCAATGATCTTAAAGGTCTTTTGCAACCAAAAGGATTCTACGATTCTGATAATCAGATATATTAATTTAAGGGTACACAGTAGAAGACTGTAGATCAGCAGCTCACAAAATTTGTTTGTACAGTATTTTATACAAGATCAGTGTGCTAACTTTTGTTTCTTTGCTCATTTTTTAACCTTATCCACTACACATACTCAAGTTGGGCACTTTTCACAAAATGAGGCAATTCTAGTTTTAAACCTCTCATTTCAACTTACTACTCTGCTTCTGTTGTAACTCAAATATGTAACTTAGATAGTTCTTGTTTATCATTTACAAAAAATACATGTACAGATAATTTTAATTATATGGCTAAAGTAACATTTGCAAGCTTAAAGCTTGTAAGAAAAAAAACACACCAATGAGCAAATAATAATAATAGTACAATCCCTCCACCCTGAAGTATTTCTCATACAGTAACCTTTACTGGAACAAAAATAAGCTGCAAATTCACAATACCAGTAACTGACATGTAGTCCATGTCTGACATGTAGTCACAAATTGCATTTCAATATCCTTCAAATCTAAACACTAACTCATTTAATAGAATTAAAAAACTGTTTTGAAGTCATCTGCCTGGTTGATTAAATCCCCTCATGTGATATATCTGCATTTAGTCAAATGCCCCAATCCTCTGTGTGAGTTACAGACTGTAAACTGCCTACGCATAAAGCATTCGTTGGCTTTCTAACATTAAAATAAACACATATACAAAGGTGGAGTTGGAATTGCTCATTCTTTTTTGAAGATGAGCAAAAGGAAAAAAAATTATCAAAATAATTATTTCAATTTGTATGTAATTATTGAAAAATACGAGCAGCAGCACTGCATTGCCTCTACACTACACGACCGTGAAGTTAAAATACATGGCAATTATACCTGCAAAAGCTGGTGGGAATCACAACGGCATATCCAACACACGTTCCTCCCAGGCAGTTTCCCAGCTCATGGAAAAGCCCATGAGCCATGGACTCCAAAGGCAGAACGATGAGAAATGCACTCATGAAGATCCCATTGGTTGGCTAAAAAGAAAACAGATTTAGGTACTGCATGAAAAATCCTTCCTGTCTCTCGCATATGTTTTTGTAACTAATGCCCTGCGTTTGATCAGATATAATCGGGTCCCAAAACATGTAAGTTATTGTACCTATGTTGTACTTAATTTTTCATATATTACATGGTGAAGTACTGTAACGACAAATGAAAGGCCTGGGGAGAAAGTGGCTGGTAAAGCAGGGGTCACTCTTCTAAATGGAATGCATCTAAAACCACCAACAGCACAGGACTTAAATTTGAAAGCTCTGATCACAGCTTGGGTTTCCTATTTAAGCAGGAAAATCAAAATGCCATCAAACCTCTGGAAGTATCTGCAGAGTGGGAAAGTACAACACAGATTATTATGCATACTATATTGCATCATTAAAAATAGAAATTGAACTATTCTTGCTTTTTAATGCCAAGAGTTTTTAAAATATTCTTGGTGGAATATTATGTATCACACAAAAGATGACTTCTGAGAACATTTATGAACATAATCGCAATTAAAAAGACAATTCTTTATCTGCTACATAAATATCAGATGAGAAGGGACATCCACTACAGCACTTTGCAGCATTCATGCTGCTAGTACCCTACAGTGAGCTTTCCTGTTTTGTAGGGAAAAGGCAATTTTGGAAAAGATTGCACTCACTGCTACATAGATGGTTTCTGTAAAAAACCCAAGAAGTTTCAAAAGTTAAGTCTCAGCCAATAGCATTAGTAAACTAAAAATGTACTTAGGAAATGCCAGCTGTCAGTGAGAGGCAGAACAGGTTAATTTTAATTGTTTTAATATGATGTGAATGGGTTTAATGAGGCATGAAATGCTTTAGGAAAGGTAGAAACAGTATTATGATGCATAATTAACCAAGATTTTAATATCCATGGTGCAGTTATTAAATATTAATGTTTGTTATATAGCAAAGGAAATAAATTCACAGCTACAGATTTCTGTCTTGAGAAGAGTCCTGTGGCTTCTGACCACATCTATTTTTCAGCTGCTTTCTTTGCACAAATCTATAATATTAATATTTAAAAAAAAAACCCGGATACTTCCTTATTGTTTAATACTCATCAACACATAGACAAAGCTATTAAGACTATGGAAAGTAAATTATATATAAAAAAAAAGATGACACCTTAACTAACTCAGCTCCTATTGGCACATGGCACCAACGCAAATATATTCAGTTTTTAAACACATAAATATTACATTACTTAGTCTGAAAGAACAGCTTTACCCAGCTAGTGTGCTCCCTGCCCTAAGGAAGAACATTGCTACTTGTCCCATTTTTCAGAAGTGTCCCATTATACTTCTCACCTATGTGCCCTTGAAATGGTGAAAACAATACTTCTAACCACAAACACACACCAGAATCTGATATTAACTGATAACTAGCTGATACCATTATTAATTGATAGCACTATTATCGAATAGCTGGTTCTTCTTAACTGATAGCATTATTCTCAGATGCCACCGTGTGAAACCACATCCAGCTCCTACTATATTTTATCCAATTCAGGACAAATGAAAAGTTTGTTTATTTATCTTCTAGTCTCAAGGACATGACATTGAGCAAACATCAAACCATGATACAGAGAGCTTCCCTTTACCCACAGCCCTGCATGCCTTATTCTAGAAGTGCAACTAATGTGCTCATTGATTTGCGACAGAACCAGTTCAGATAGAACCAGTCCATCAACAGGTAGTAACACTGGTGGTAACACTACAATCAGACTTCACATGCTGCAATGTAATTTGATGTTTTGGTGCTAACAAAGTGAACCTACAAGAAGCAATGCATGCTTATGCAGCATACTTACAGGAGGTTCACAATCGCTTTTATATACATCATTTTCTTAGGTACCTCAGGAGGCACTTTGCATCATTCCAGATGATTATACATATTCCTTTCCACATCCCAATCTTGCCTAAACTCAGTCAGGATCCATCACTGAGTAAGCAAATGGAATGTATTTAGGACAAGAGCAAAGAAGCATTCACATAGTGATTTTCAAGTTTTGTGTCACAGAACAAGGATTATCAGAGTAATCTCCCCCAAATCCATACAATTACTTGAAAACACCAGAAGATATGAAAGCTGAAAACACTGTAACAATTATGGTACAACCTCAATTTGATTTGTTGTCATTAAGGAGAGAAACCCCAAATATTCTATAACTGAGACAATGTAACTTTTGTTTCAAACGTATTGGTTTGCTAGAACAAACTGCTCCTACATTGCATTAGTGTTTTGATCATAGTGAGCATATCACAAAATAAAAACCCACAATCGCCACGCTGTTCTAAGCACTGCCTGCATTTCTCCAGTCCCCAACACGCCAGTTATGAAAGCCACAGTGTTCTGCAAAACCACAGCTCGAGATTATCGCAAAGATTAATCTTTTCCACTAAACATCTGATTGGGTCCACCTACTGAAAAAATCATTATGTTTGTTGAAAGTCTTCCCACTAATATGAAGGTACTGGGCAAGAAAATTCACAAGTACTTGTGAGAGATAAGGATCCTCTCAGCGATCCATCTTGCTCTGCATCCTGCTTTGAGTTTGTACCAAATATTAAACAGGAATGGGAAATATGATCTACTGTGTTATGAATAAGCTCAAATCCATCTGAAGTTTCAACTTTGCTTTCATTTAGGGGTCATTTTATATCATGGAGGAGGAAAGTATTGTTAGCATAGATATTTTATGTTTATAGACATCTATCTACTGTAAAGATGCTGATAGTTGCTATCAATGCTTTTCTAACAACTTTAACTTAGAATATCACTAACAAATACAAGAATGATTCATGATGTTTAGAACAGCTCTGTAACAGGATAACAAATACAAAACAAATTCAGCACTCCAAAAAAAAAAAAAAAAAAGGCCAGTGGCATTTAAAAATACCTAAACTATAAGAACTCGAAATAGCAAAAAATAATTATCTAATTAAGGTAGTAATGACACTAAATCTGATGAGAGGTTCCGCTTTTAAGGTAACAGCTAAGATGCCAGGTGGAGACTGTCAGTGCTTTACTAAATCCAAAAACTTGGATGACTGGTCCTTAATGGAGCAGATGGCCATGGATGCGTAGACAGAAAGGGATTTTGATCTTTCATCTGTTCAATCCATTTTCAGTCCGGTTTGGAGTGCACTGGCAATCTCATGCCTTTACTCTGAGCACCCACTGATTCCAGACATGCTGCTCAAAAAGCAAACAGACCATCTTGGCAATCCCACTGACAACATGAGAAACCATTTTCTCTCTTCATCTTTGTGGGGTTTTTGCCTTTGTCTGTGTTCTTCTAGAGCAGTACTTAGGAAATATAGTGCGTCCTCATTTCAAATAATGCCAAAAAAGCGAAAAAATGAAGTAATTCTTGCCTCTGGTGACTGAAATGACAGACAATAAAAGATGAGTGAGATTCACTGTTAAAATACCTGAAAAATTCAGAGGTATTTTACAATTTTGTATTAATGGATAGGACAACTCCAGTACCAAGGACTAAACCACTGTTGAAAGTGGAACAATTCTGTAATCGTATTTAAGAATGAAATATTATTGACATGAAAATAATGAGGAAGTTGAACAAAAAACAACCAACCATAAATACATTAGCTTAAATTGAAAGCCAGGTAGAAAGATCTATAGAATAACCTTTCTGACATAAAACCAGAAATAAATTCCTAAACAGATGTCAACTAAGATTATCACAGAATCACACCAAATGATTGAGGTTGGAAGGGGCTTCTGAAAACCGCCTGATCCAGCCCCCAGCTCAAGGAAGGCCACCTCGAGCAGACTGTCCAGGATTATATGCAACAGACCAACAACTGAGGAAGCTTACAAAGATGTCTTTGATTCTTTATAAGCAAAAACGATGCCCTTATCCAAGTTGAATAATATTTACCTATTTTCAAACATCCATACAGATATAGAAGTAAGAAAATATAAAGAAGTTCCCCCTCTGCACCCCTCTGCAGCAGTTCAGAAAAAGCAAAGAAGTGTATGCTCTGTGACAGCAAAAGCTCAGAGAAAAAAAAGGGTAATGTGATAACTAATCTACAAGTATTTGATGGATAGCTTATTCCAAACGAAAACAAGATAGGCACATTACAGGTAAAAAGATGATTAGAGACAAAAAGATGATTTTTAAAGTTAGAATGTGGATCAACAGCCAGAGGAAACTTCCTTATAACAGAGCAAAGGAATACTTTCTAGAGAACACTAAATAATCCATATTTCTGACTACTGAAACAGCCCTGGGAAAATCCAGAAAACAGTTTGCAGAAAATAGCTATCACATTCACTGGCAGAGAGATTTCATGAGTTATGTTCCCCATCCCTGGCTCCCGTTCAAACCATGGGATGACTTATGCTTTAGTCTACATGCTTTTGCCCCAGCAAAACCAGCAGTGGTTGTTGTCAATGTAAAAGCATACTAAATTAATTTCTTATTTTTTTAAAAAAATAACAATATTTGAATTATGAAATTAGTGAGACTTCAGCAAGAAGCTTAACACATGCATCACATACTTTAGACTAACAAGGAATACTTTATCTTGTCAACAGAGATCCCCTTCATGATCTAGAGCCTCTGGAAGTGGGGGTGACAGCAGCAAGGTGTGCTGCCACTGTGCATGTGAGCAGGCAACCTGATGTAGCCCTTAGGACAGGACAAGAGAGGGGGAGAGCCATGAAGGGATGAGCATCTACCACAGAGGAAGATGGGCAGCAAAAATATACAGTGAGTTTGAAAAGAAATTATGAGCAGTGAGCAAGGGGGATTTAGGATCAATCTTAAGAGATGATGAAACAGTTGGAAAAGAGTTGGAACAGATGAGTTGACGAACAGTGAGGCAGAGATATGCAAGTCAAATAGGCAAAGATGGGAAAAACTGATGGTGAGGAAAAGGGGCAACTAAAGATATCTAGACAGAGAAGAAAAAACCCCAACAAAACAGAAGTAGCATGGCTATTTGAGAAAACATGGAAAGAGGCCAGAAGATGTAGCAGGGTCTGTGGGAGAAAAAAAGAAAGAAGAAAATTAAACTGGACAAGTAAAGCCTGAGGAGGGCTGGATTTTAAAAATAAAGGCCAGAAAGAAAAGCAGGGGAAAATGCAGGAGAAAACCAGGATATTCAAAATTAATTTGTGCTGTTAGCAAAACTAGATGTAGGTAAATGTAGATGTTGCTTAAAAATTTTCTTACTAATCAGGAAAATAGATGTTTTAAAAGTCATTGCCTTCAATTTATTTAAGGCGTTGGAAATTGAGCTTTCAAGAGACACCATGCAATCACACCACAATCAATACTACAAAATCACTAACTCTCCCCAAAACAAAAAATACTCACACATATAATAAAGTGACTTTTCTTCTATGAAAAATTTCAAGTTCAGTAGTACTGGTAATAAGTACAAGTACTCAAGCATATAATTAATACTATTATTTTACCAACCCATAAAATCCACTGAGTTCAAGAATAATGTACTGAAAGTACTTCATTCCATTACTTTACTTGTCTCTGACACAGTTCATTTTTCTCTCAGTGATATTAGATACAGGTCTTCCAGGGATAATAACTCTCTCTGACCAGTAATTCAGAAAACCTGTAGTTATCTTGCTGTAGAGCAATTAACAAAATCTGATTTTAAGTTTCTGAGAAAGAGAGTCTGCCAGACCTTTCCAAGACCTTAGCCTGCAAAATTTCAGGCCCTCCATCTCCAATTTTTTCAGCATTTTATTCACTTCTGAAGGAAGTAATGCCTGAGTCATTTGCATGACTTCGGCTGGATCCTGTCCCATCTAAGAGCCTAATCACAGACAGGCATGTGAGTAATTGTTGAAATAAGTTAAAGAGTACTATCAATCTGACCAAAATTATTCACACAAATATAGAAGCAGGGGCAGAACACTTCCTGAAGTATTTCTACAGACAGTTCAACACATCTTTCTACTCCAGCCAAAGTAAGGATTATTCTCAGACACAGAACATGCCCCAAATAAAACATGTCCCACTGAAAAGGCTGTTACTTTAATGCAGACATCATTAACAAATTTCTTTTACACTTCTTGTCCTTCCTCCTGCTCATCTTCCAGTTTCCAACAGATATTGTGAGTATGCTCATAGAGCTTGGTCTCTTGAAGAGAGATTCTGCCTTCAGAAGCAAGAGTTGTTCACAAGCACATACTGAAGTGATAGGAGCAGCGACTTTCCACCCTCGCTCACTGCAAGGGCTAAGCTCCCCACAAAGAAAGGTCCTTGGCTAACAAGACTTCCAGCCTCAACAGTTCTGTGTGAGTCACAGAATTACTGTGTGTGCAACCATGAATTAATTGACCTCACTTTAAACACCCTTCCACAAAAGGACATTTCATAGTTTTCTGGCAATTTAAATCAAATAGGGTACTTCCAGGCACTAATTAGCAGACAACTGTCTCTTTGGTTCTTGACCCTGCACACAATTGAGAATGATACGATTCAGATACTACAGTTATTATAAACATTTAAAAGGCATATATAAATGTGTCTGCAAAGGAGTTTTCCATGAAATAACCTCCTTCCTTTCCATTACCCTATTTCTGGATATAACCTAACATACATAGCTGAGCTAAACTTTTTTTTTAATATATGCTATGCTCATTATCTATAGCTCTTAGGAAGCACCTTTCCAAATAAATTCTGTTCATTGTATATGAGGTAGAATAGCATAGCATAGCATAGCATAGACCAGGTTGGAAAAGACCTTCGAGATCATCAAGTCCAACCTATCACTCAACACCATCTTATCAAATGAACCATGGCACCAAGTACCTTATCCAGTCTCTTTTTAAACACCTCCAGTGACAGTGACTCCATCACCCCCCTGGGCAGCCCATTCCAATGGCCAATCACTCCATCCACGAAGAACTTCCTCCTAACATCCAGCCTAAATCTCCACTAGCACAGCTTGAGACTGTGTCCTCTTGTTCTGTCTCTGGTGGCCTGAGAGAAGAGACCAACCTCCCCCCCCGCAGCCACAACCTCCCTTCAGGTAGTTGTAGACAGCAATAAGGTCTCCCCTGAGACTCCTCTTCTCCAGGCTAAGCAACCCCAGCTCCCTCAGCCTCTCCTCATAGCGCTTATGCTCCAAACCCCTCACCAGCAGACCAAAAAGAGATTGCAAGCCATCAAATGCTGTATCATTAAACAAACTTTCAGTATATCTTCAGAGTGAGGAAAGGTATAAATATAAAATGCTTCACCTTCCACATGACCCTTAGCAAATTTCAAATATAACCAGTTCTCGTTAGAATAACTGCCTGCTGAGTTGAAATGGTAAAGGCTGAAAACTACTGATCTTACACAGATGAAAAATGAGAATTTTAAAACGAGCAAAGAATTTTAGGCACTACTGCCTGAGGAATATGTGGGTATTCCTAAGAATGCAAAGGAAAACATATTATCAAAAACTTAAAAGAAACCCAAAGTATAAGAATATGAGTGGCTATGCTAGGTTGCACCAAAGACCCCTCTAATTTTCTCCAAGCAGGCCAAGTAGATGCCTAGGAGACTATATGGAGAGGCCAAGCATGTATTTCCTGAGTACTCCAACCACTGATGGCTCAAGGACTCCCTGAGCTAGAAGTGGTTTCCATATGGCACATAAAACCCAGGGAATTTGTTTCCATGAACTTGTTCAGCTTCCTCCTGAGCCTCTGCAACCACTTGGTGCACATAGCATGCCCTAACACAGCGCCCTTAAGCTAACCCAGTGCTGTACGGAAAACTGTTCTGACCTGTCTGACTCCAACTGCTTCCCATCAACTTGATGCCCCTCAACTTTTGCACTGAAATGGATCAGTTAATGTTTCTTACACTTACTTTTTCCTCATATTATGCATATTTTATATATTCATGATATTCTCATTATTTTTCCTGACTGAAGCAACCTTGTTGATTTATCCAGTGGCATAATGATATCTCCAAGCCTTTTCTAATAATTAATTTGCTTGTTTGATGACTACTAAACATTAAGCTGATGTTTTCATGCAAAACATGAAAGCCCTAAGAGCTCTTTCTACCATGCACTGATGTTTCTTGTTTTCTGCAGCAAAGTTTTCTTAAAACCAAAACCAAACAAGCCCCTGGAATCCCAACCCATTAAGTATTTAGGAATAACTACTACTTTTTAAAGAGGAACAGTCTGATTTGTCTCTTTATAAATCATCATAAGGAAAGCACATATTCACTGAAGAAGTTTGTTTGCTGTGTTACTGTTGAGCTTGTAAGACCTAAAACACGATTCAAAACTCCAGCAAATGATTCTGAAGCAGTCTGAAGATCCTGAATTCCCCCTACAAAGAAGAAAAACCTTTAACCTCTAGAAAACAAATACTCTGCAAAAGGCTAAACTGTGTGCTTATGAATTATTGCTTCCTTATTTCTAATTATTTTGAAAACTGACAATATAAAGAAAATACATGACAGGCCACAGTTTCCTGCAATCACTGTAACAAATGATGCATCCATTCATTAAATTATGTTCTGGCCAGGACTGACAAAGCATTTAATTTTCTGACAACAGATGAAAACAGGCATTGTGATCATAGAATCCTAAAGGCTGAAAAAAACTCAAGTCTAACCACCAACCCAACACCACTATGCCCGCTAAACCATGTCCTGAAGTGCCAAGCCTACATGGTTTTTGAACACTTCTGGGACAGCGACTCCACCACCTCACTGCGTAGCCTATTCCAGTGCCTGACCACTCTCTCAGTGAAGAAATTTTTCCTAATATCCAACCGAAACCTCACCTGGTGCAACCTGAGGCCATTTCCTCTCAATATGAAATGCATGAGACAAACATCACATCTTCTGAAGTAGGAATTATTTTAGTTTGAGACAATTGTATTTATAATCTTATTACCATAAATGCATAATGGAAAAAATATAAACATTAAATGTAATTATCTATTGAAACTAAATTACTACAATAAAACACTTAAATTTCCTGACAAGTTCTGATGCTTTTCACAAAAGTGAACAACTAATTCAAAAGCAAATGGATTATGTAAGTAGATAAATACTTTGCATGCTTTTTTTCCCCTGGAAACATTTAACTCTTCCTATTCTGCCAACATCAAGAAGCTGCTAAGTTCCAGTTGCCTTAACTGGCTACTGCCAAGGCAGCAAGAAGTGATAAATTTGAAGAGCACGCTGGTGAAAGCCAAGGTTTCCAACTTTTGAGTTGCTGAGCCACAGTACACCATCAAACGTCACAGGAATTTTAAGGAGCCAACAATTCACAGGAGCACACTCAAAAGGGAGACCAAGATCAAGAGATGATTACTCACCTGCCAAGAAACAGCCCCTAAAACAGCCGTGGCGACAAGGCTAAAAAATACCAGCTGCTCCGAAATTAAGCAGAAGTGACGCATGCCTTTAGACGCCATCACTCTGTCAAGGCTGTTGTCTTCTGCGCGGTGGGTATAGTATACCTTGTGACAGTCATTGAGTTTTGTGTGAAACCCCCAGAGAGTTATAAAAAAAATCACGTGACAGATCATCCAGAAAATTCCAAAAATAGAAAAACCAGGTATCACAAAATACCAGAGATCCAAATCACGCAGTTTAAAGGCTGCAAGACTGAAAAAGATCAGCTCGATGACTCCAACTAAGATGACAGAAAGCCGCCTGCAAAATTTACCACGAAATAAGTAGGGCTTCCATCGCTCAGTGACTGAAAGTCCACTGAAGTAAACGTCGAGAAGGGGATCAGAAATCAGGCAGCTGAAGAAACAGGCCAAGGCAAATGGATTTGTGGGGATATGCAGCGATGGGAAGAACAGTAGGGATGCAATGGCTCCAAAAATTGCCAAATTTGGTATTGCCAAAAAAGACTTCATACGTAAGTCAATTATCAGCACAGCCAAAGCTATGACCAACAGAATAATGCTCATAGATTTTTCTACCAGCATAGTTGTGCTGGCAATTGCAAATCCAACCAGCTCCAAAAATTCAACTGTTGTCAGCAGAGTCGGTCGATGATGAACACAACCACAAATTCTCTCAACCAAAGCACATAATATTCTTAAAACAATGGCAGACAGGAGCAAATATTTAGTAGCTTCTTCTTTCACATCTGTTTTAAAGGCAGAATTATTAAGAAAACAGAGAAGGCCAAGCAAAAAACCAAACCAAAGATTGGAGAGACTCAGACTTGCTGTTTCCATTGAAAAATAGTAGTACAGTATGCTGGCAATTCCAAGAACAAAGAGCCCCAGAATAAATATTACCAAAATCAGCGCATCTGCAGTTTTTTCCCATCTGACATAAAGGCCCATACAAATGGCCACCAGTAGGTTGAATCTGGCAAGATAGCCAAGGTATCTGACTGATGAGTGCATGTTCACTTCTTTGTTTGCTTCTTCCAGCCTTGTCATTGCTGCATAGAGACAATGACTAACACAGTAACGCAGTGACCTACACATGTAAACTGCAGTTAGGGGGTTTTACCCACTTGACTGCAAGTAAATATTAGGGTTTCATTCAACAAACATAGTGCAGTTGCTGCCTTCTGTAATATCATTTCAGTAACAGTGGTCCAGAGTCACTGAAGTCCTGGAAGAAGAATAAAAAAAGTTTTTAGTGGCAAATAACTCCTTTTAATCATACACAGCAGAAACATGACACATCCTTTCTGACCAAGGATTTTTAACATCTGAATTACAAAACACATGATAAAGACCAAGTGTGTTGATAAAGAGCATTCAAATTGGGGCCATTATTAAAATCAATACAAAATGGATGCTGCATACATTATTTGCATGAGAGGAAAAGGTAAATCAAACCTGGCCCGATCTGTTCCTCCACAAAACTCACCCATTAGGTATCTGTATTAGATGTGTATGGGTACCCAAAATATTCCTGTGATATCTATTATCCTCTAAAATAGTTTAATATTGTTTTAAACTATCATACTTGACCATTACAAGCATATGCTTCACCAAATAATGTATTTCACCTTTACATTCGATAAGTTCTCACTTTACACTAAACCTTTTTGCAATGCTTTGTGAGACTTCATTTTAGTAGTTAAATAGCTACAGGATTTACAAAAAAAGAACTTCACAATCAGTTAACAAGTGTAACCCACAGCAGGTAATGAACAAGGATATTATCACTACCTCCATTTCATGCAAAGGTACTGGACACATAGATGTATCCACTGATACGGCATTTTCATATACTTTTCATAATCAAAGCCTTAATTTTCATTCCTACAAGCCAAGTGGTCAAGAACACTTCTTTTATCAATAGTGCTGGGGCAAGTACAGACACCTTGACTGAAACTCAAACCTTAGACTTTATTCCCTCTTGATTTTTAAATTCTCATTTTTCAAAATGGTGAAAAACAAAAGAAAAGGTAAATTGACTGACTTGCTCATAAGCTTTGGTTCATTTGGAGACTGATACCCAGTGCAGAACCTGCTTGAGTGACTGGTGTAGAAACAAATTAGGCCTAAGAAATTCTATTGCTTAAATTACTGAAGTGCAGTAACATATTTTTTCAAGTTATGTTAAAAACTTAACAAGACTGCAGGTATTACTTAGAAGAACTAAGCAGTAAAAATCTATTTAATTTAACTAGAATACATACCATATAATCAAAGCAAGTGGTCATTACATCATCCCATTGCAAGCTAAAATTCTTTGGACTTCAACTAAGCATTTTCATAGCATCCATTATTATTAACACTTAATACATATAAACTTAATTCTGAGTTGCCTATATAATATTTCTTCTCTTGCTTCGTAATATACTTACTATTGGTCTCAACCTTTTATTTGTTTCTACTTTATGTAGATAACACAGCCCAAAATTAGCTATCATATTCCAGGCTACAATATATCCAGTATCATAGCACTATCTGCAGTCTCACTGTTTCTGGTACCACAGTCAACTTTATTTCAGGGAGTCATATACTTCAACTCCTGTATGCCCTCCCCATGCCCCTAGTTACCTCTCATTCAAGCCATGAATACAGAAGAACAATTTCCTGTCTCTTTCCAATCCACAGCACTGACATAGAAATCCTCCTAAACTGAAACACACATCTGCTGTGCCATCCTGTTATCCCAATTCCTAAGCCTTTCTGGAACTTCTCCAAGCCAATGGGCTAATACTACAAACATTCATTTGGACAACAGCCTCAGAAAAGTCAGCAGGCTGGCTTGTATGCAAAGGGCAGAAGCTCCTGCCCAACTGGCTTAAACATTTTCTGTGGTTGCTAAATTATTTTCTGGTGGGATCATTACACCAGCAAGCTCCCTTGCAGGCAAGCAGTCACTCTGACAAAAAAATTACTGACTGGTTCAGCTCATGCCAAGTGGAGTTTTGCTGCCATCACATCTTGAGAAACATGAAAGAGAAGCTCCTCTGCTGCCACCCCACGTGCTGCACCGGGTGCCAGGGAAAAGTGTTTGTTAGCAGTGGAAAGTCAAAGTCGTCTCCAGAACAAAGTATGACAGTTCAGAGCATGAATGCAACCTCCTCTTCCTGGCTACACCTTCTAGCCAATTAGCAAAATGGTATACTACTGAACTACACTTCCAGTCATTAGCCTTTTCTAAGCAAAACACACTGTCAGCTTCCAATGAAAAAAGGAAAAGGAACATTTTCATGATTAATGTATATTATCACACAGATATTACAAAAAACATAAGACAGCAACTCAGAGCAATTTTATCAGAAATTTCAGTATCTGAGCTATTATTTTAAAACTCAGCTATTTCTTACTTGTTTCTTTTAACACTTCAGTTGCCTAGATAACTCAGGGGTGTGTTGTGTTTGTTTTTTAAATTAATGACCTACAAGTTTCAGGCTGCAGCATCTGAGTTATGTATTTGAGCAAATCGCATTTAGAGCCAAAAGAAACATTGTATGTACACCCAGTAGTTTTAAGCCACACCAGGAGCCTAGCTATAGACACTAAATATATAAGAACTAAAAATAACAGAATTCCCAAAATGGTTTTTACCATAATTTGTCTAAGAAAGTAAACTCGGTAGTCTAACTGTAGCTGACTTAAGGCCCTAGTGAGGCCTATCTGAAATACTGGCTTACTTTCCTTCAGTTTTATTCTTCCAGTTTAGTGCATATTAAAAACAGACAAACAAAACCAAAAAAACGCACCACAACAACAAATCCTAAAACAAACAACATCCCAAAGCACAAAACCCCCACACTAAAACCCTGAGACCTTTTTTAAAAACTACAAGTCGTACTTAGCTAACACATTATTACAGTAAGCCTTACGGATGAAGGACTTCTTTAGTTCTCAAAAGTCAATACTGAACTCCTACTACGGGTTACCGCTCTCACCCAAGTGGGGAGCACACGGCCGAAGCACCAGTTGCTGGGCTGCAACGGCCAGGCAAGTTTAATGACGGCATTTGGCCCCGAGGAGCGGGCGCTGCTAGCCGCGGGGCTACCGTGGCACCGCCGCTCCTCTTATGCTCCTGAAGCTTCTCTGTGCAGCCGGCCCCCGCCCCACCAGGCTCTAAGCCTACCCACGGAGGCCGCGTCCCCCACGAGGCTGTCCGCCGGGCCACCCCGGCTCCCCTTGCCCCCCGCCTCGCCGCGGTGACGGGGCTCCGCTCCATGCGCACGGCGCAGGGACAAGCCCAGCCTAAGTCCGCCGGAACCGCGGGCCCCCGCCGTGCTCCTGACCCGAGAGAGGTGGCCCAGCAGCGGTCTCATCCGCAGTCACCTCAACAGGCGTCCCGGGAACTTCCTGCCCCAGGCGCAGTTCCGCCGCCATGTTGAGACTGAAGGAGGCGTCCCCGCTACGGGCCGCACCGAGGCTCAAACGCCGCCGCGGCCGTCTGGGTTCCCGCGCCTGGCCTGCACCTGTGCCGGGGCTCGAAGCCATCGGTGTGAATGTCCGCGTCGATCGGCCAGAATAGGGGTGCAACAGAGGTGCTCTCTCCCTTTCAGGGATTTCAGCAGTATCCAGATTACCGGCAAGAGTGAAAGCACGTTCTCCCCTCCCTCCATCAGAAAATGCAAGGTTAAGAGGCAGGAAGAATGGAAAAAAAACCAACAAAAAAACCAAAAACAACCAACCACCCCCCCCCCCCCCCCCCAACAAACAAACAAACAAACAAAAAAACCACAAAAAACCAACAAAACAAAAACACACCACCCAATCTCCAAAACCCCAACAAAAATACAAACCCGAACTTAGAAACACTGTCAAGTGGTGCTTAGCAGAGATAAAGCTGTGTTTCTATTAGCACTACAAGACAGACCGAGCGCTCTTTAGGCTTCCCCGTCATTTGCTAGCAGGAGTGGCCTTCTCCGCAAAGGACTCCGAACTCAGACTTCATATGCTTCCCAAAGGCCAATTTTCACCACCCTTGTATCATACAGAAAGCATATCCACACTTTGCACTTAAAATACACGTTTTGTATTAGCCCCTGCAGGCTCATGGGCAAGATGGGGAAGTTTGTGGCTGCCAATAGGTCCATTGCTTAAATGGGCAAAACAAGGGTGGGTGGAGTCTCAAAGAAGTTTTGACAGCTACTGCACAGGGGCTCTTTGAACTGCTAGAGCACCCGCCTGTCCTGTATTCCTCTGATTCCTTCATCACAACCCCCCAAGCCAAGAAGCACTAGAGCTGACTGTCAGCAGCTGGATGCTCAAAAATCAACTTTGGCAGTCTTTTCCTGTTTCAGTTATACTCACAAACAGGGAAAAAGGACAGTTGCTGATCCATGGAGATATAATTAACAGACTTAGAAAAATCACACTTTTAAAGAAAGTGGGCAGTCTCCCTGGAGCAGAAGAGGACAGAAAGATTCTGCAGAAAGCAATACTGAGAACAGCTGTAACATCTCATTTTCCATCTTCACTATCAAGTAAGAGAGCAGAATACTTAAGATCACAGTGTAGAAAAATACAGCAATGATCTCAGAGGGCCAACATGCAGCAGTGCTGCAAAGATATTTCAGGGCAGTAGAGAAGAAATGAAGAACATCCAGAAAGATGGAAACTGCATTAGAGAGTGGCTGCATCATACATGGGCAGGCAGGAAGCATTGTACAGGGTCATCTGGAGGAACTTCAACATCCCTTATATAAAGCAAAGGCCACAACCGAGATGCAGACCCTGAAACTGAAGTATCATATTTAACACCTCCACTATAATTGTTCATAGAATAAACCAAATTACTTCCCCCTCCCCCCCACCCCCGGTAAGGAAAATAACTATGCATTGGTTACACTGGATTTTAGCATAAATTAATTGCACAGGGACAGAAAAATGGACATTCATACTCCAAAGAAACAATGTTTAAAAGGTTTTCAGGTGTGGCATTTTCTTTTTTTTTTTCTCTCTTTAATAAATGTGCTTTGTTCACAAAAAGTAGTGACATAAAGACAACAGAAATGCAAATACACCCCTCCTTTTCCTCTCCAGCACCTTAAGAACAAGAGATCTCTTGCACAGTCATAATTTTCAAATATGACAAAAACATCCTTCTTGCACCAAAGCCAAATATTCAACAACTGCTGGTATCACCATTTTATTATTCAGGGAGGTATAAGTCTGTAAATCCCACTTCCTTCCTCCAACACAATCTACTGCCCCTTGGAAAAAAAAACAAAACAAAAAACCAAAACCAAACCCCAAACAAAACAAACATAGCAGCAAGAAAACCAAGCTGTACAAATCTCAGGTCCCTTAACCACAATGTTGTTACCAACATGCCAAAAGGCTTAAATTTGAAGTGTTGCTATTTTTATTTTGGGGAATCAATTTTGGTATGAATTGCTTTTTGTGTGTGTGTGCATCACAAACCAATTTGCATCAACCAGTGCCAACATGTTAGCTGGCATGTAAGTTTTCAGAAGTATCAGCTAAAATGTCAAGTACACACAGATTAAGCTTTTATAATCAGTTGAGTTTATAGCACCAGTATTTTATCTTCAACGTGAGCACTGCTGGAGTCAGTAGTTAACTGGGAAGAAGAAAGGCTTTGAATGACAAATATTTTAGTGAAAATGAAGCAGTAAAACACTGGTTGCAAATACTGACTTAAAACTGCTCTAGGTGATCATGCTCTGGTAGAGGGGTTGGACTAGACAATATTTTGAGGTCCCTTCCAACCTCTAACATTCTGTGAAAAACAATTTTGAAGCCATTGTGTATTTCATTAGAGGAGTACTCTCTAAACAAGTATGATACTTGGATACTTTTATATCTAAATGTGGTTTGGGTTGGTTTGTTTGTTTTTCACACATCAGGATGTTTGGTTTGTATATATCATTCAGATTAAACAGCAAATTTGAATTGGGGATTGGGGGATGCTGTAAATTTAAGGGAGACACAAAAACTTGTGCTAAGGAATAAAGCATTGCAGCCCAGACAACTTCGTGTAGGAAACTCTAAAACAGGTAGGTCAGACTGCAATACTTGCAGTGCAAAGCTTAAGTGGAAGGAGTAAGTTCCATTTTTGTAGCAATCACTAAAATCCACACTACAACCTCAGTTATCTGGTAACTTCTGTATTATAAATACAACACTATGTCAATATGATGCAAGGTATATTTTCATCACCATTTTGCTGAAGTCAGTCTTTCAAATCATGACATGGCACCTAGTTTAAACCATTTTTTATTAGGCACTTACATATAGATTTAACAGCCTAACATACAAATCTGAAAATTCTGGCCTTTATCTTTAAATAGAGGGAAAACTAAGCTAAACTAATACTGAATCCTCTATTTTTACCACTGAATAGAATTGCCTTTTTCTTCTTTATTTTCACCTGCAAAACCTCACAGATTTATTACACAAGTTAAAAAAAAACTTAATAGATGTAAAACTTCTGCTCCATCTCCATGCACTGCAGCTCTGTCTTCAGACAGCTAGGGAGTTTTTATTTAACTAAACAGAAGATTTTTGGGTCCAAATAAACAAACAGTGTATATTAATTTCACTTGTGTGGTATGAATACATGGCCTTGTGCAAGTGTGTTGTAATCTTGGAAAACTCAAAGAATAGAATTATGTTCCTCTTTACAAAATTGGTTTACAGTTACCATGTAACCTGGGAGGTTTACAAATAAGGACAATGAAAGGAAAAAGGTTGCTTGTTTTTAAAATGCATAAATAATCTACTTTAAAACATGACAAAACCCCCAATGTCTCCCAAACCCAGAGTTTGAAAAGAATACACATTGCCATCATTGGGGAAATACTGTTACTTGTTAGTGCTTGTACGCTCATGAGACTGCAAAACATGTTCCAGCTATGAAGTGAAACACGATTGTTTAGACGTACCATACCCCTCGGGGCAGGGGTAACCTCTTCAGAAATCTCATGTCTAACTGCTATTTATGCAACAAAATTACACAGTATGTATAACAATGGATTAATATTCTAGTGTTTTGGTGTTCTCAGTTAGCTGTTGTCTCCAGAGGGCTGCAATAAAGAAAAATCAAATGTGCAAGTATTACAGTTTCTCCAGCCCAGGCTCACCGAGAATGAAACAAATTTGGGAAAAGAAGTTTTGTTCCATAAAAAGGGACATGTAACCACATGTCTTAACCTATCTGCACATTTAATTATAAAGTGCAAATTATTTCTTCCTATGTATACTTCTCAGAATCCCACCAACTCCAGTGCCTTAAGCTCAACCACATTTGGTTAAAATATCAAAACAACATTTAGCAAATTAAATAGAATTCACACTTCACAGCACTAAAGAAAAGAATGGTACCTTTCTGGAAAAAAAAAAAAAATTAGTGATACAAATCTAAAGAAAGTAACAGCAATTTATGCTATGACAGGAGTCACTTGCATAAAACTTGTATTTTTTTCACTTTCATACAAGAATAAATTTTAAAATTCAAAAGTAGAAAAAAATAGCAAACTCTGTAAACCTTTGCATTTTCTTTATGCAAACCACTTTTGTGTGTTGAGCCCATGTTAGTATAGCAAAATTAGTTAAGCAAGAGAATTGACTGAAAGGGCATTTCAACAACTACATTAACTTAGAAGCAATATAGGATCTTCTAGCTCATAGAAAGGAATTGAACTAGACTGGCTTTCTCCAGAGTCTGAGTCATAAGGAGCATCGGGTAGCTCCATGAAACCGTAAGCTAGCTGTTCATCTTCTGTATCCGATCGAACATAACAGGAAGTGTTTGAATAATCTTCATCTTCTATACTGTTGAAATCCTGTGGGATATACAACATTCCAGGATAGTTCCTGCTAACCAAGTCACTTGTTGTTTGCAGGGAAGTTTTCCTAAATGCCATCAGGTGCATGTGCGAAAACTTGGAATACTTGAAGCGTTTAAAACCTAAAGACTCTATGGCAATTTTCCAGCTCTTCATCATCATAGCCCGGCGATTCTGATGGGATGAATCAGGAGTTATGACAAGCAACAAGCCATTTAATACGAGAAGTTCATGTGCCTTCTTGCAGCATATCCATCGTTGATAGGGTGATGGAAAGTAAGAAAGGAGGAGGGAAAAAACAACAACATGGAACAGTTCTCCAGGTAGAGAATCAATGGGATTTTTTAGTTGCTTAAGAAAGGCATCTATAGCATCTTGTGCCAGCTGGAGAGGTTGCTGAATTTGAAGATTTAAGAAGTCACATTTGTATACACTCTGGTGAAATAAAAAAGAAGAAAAAAAAAGAAACCAAACAAACATCAAGGTTAGTTTTCAGAGCAAATACAGGTGAAATCCACAGAAAAATCAATGACAAGCTCTCTGCTCCCTTGAGGAAATGTCAAGCCTGATGAACACACTTCCTGCTATTAAATCAATCTAAAATAACAATTTAACACCTATTGCCAGCTTTCAGTCACAAAGCAAAATGATAGATGTGTAGTAATTTACTACATATTTGATAGCTGAGAACTGGTAATTAAAAAAAGACAGACATTTAGCCCAAGCAGAACAAAGTTTCAAATAATCTCAACAAATGATATTAGAAATAATTACTAAGAATAATATTATGCTATTCACTACATTTAAGTTTTGCTGCTTTATAATCATCAAAACCTGGGGCCAGGTTGTTTCCTAAAAGGTTTTAAGATACAAGGTTTTGACATGCTAGCAACAAAAACTGTTACTGATGCCTAGAGAACGTGCAATGAATGACAGATACTCTAAACAGGTAAGAGAACATGAAAGCAGTCCCAACACATTCTGAATAGCACATTTGAAAGGCAGATTTCAACCTGCTGCATTTTCATACCACAAAAATATTTACAGCACATTTTATGAAACAATATTGAAAAAAAAAATCACTATAACACTATTATAAAGGCATTAAGAAGCACTTGCTATGCAGTGTCATTTCCAAGTAGAAGCGAATGTTATTCCTGCTTATATAAACCCACCTTCTCTTCCAAAAATATGCAGTAAATTAGAAAAAGCAATCAATCTTCAAAAACATCTGTGATCTATTTTTCAGTAGCTTTCCATCCTGGCTTCCAATATGCAAAAGTCAAAAGTGTTGTGATATTTGGCTATACTCAAGAAATTTTACTTGCAGCCATTGTACCTGCAGGGCTATATTCTGCTTCCTTGTAACACTTTCAATAGAAAATTAACAGTAGTAATATCATTGTATCCTCTAGTAAAAGGGCTTTGAAGAGTAATTTTTCAGAGTAACATGCTAACTTAAAGACTTAAAAAGTTAAAAGGTTATACATATACAGTTATCTAGAGAAGGGCCACAAGGATGATCAGAGGGCTGGAGCACCTTTCATATGAGAACAGGCTGAGAGAGTTGGGGTGGTTCAGTTTGGAGAAGAGAAGGCTCTGAGGAGACCTTATTGTGGCCTTCAAATACCTGAAGGGGGCCTGCAAGAAAGCTGGTGAGGGACTTTCTAGGGTGTCAGGTAGTAATAGGATTAGAGGGAAGGGATCCAAGCTGGGGTGGGGAGATTTAGATTAGCTATCAGGAAGAAGTTCTTCATGAAAAGGATGGCAAGACACTGGAACAGGTTGCCCAGGGAGGCGGTGGAAGCTCCATCCCTGTATGTTTTTAAAGCCAGGCTGAAAGTGGCTCCAGGCAACCTAATCCAGTGAAAGTTGTCCCTGCCCCTGGCAAGGGGGGTTGGAACTAGGTGATCCTTGTGGTCCTTTCCAACCCTGACAATTCTGTGAAAAAATTGAAGTATTTCTTAGTGGTGGGGGAAAAAAAAAAAGTAAAGTAGCAATAATGTTAAAGGCTATTTCAAGACTGAAGTATGTTTCAATGGAATCTAAACTCTGCAGGCAGTTTTAGAACAAACTGTTGCTGAACTGGAAATTGATACTAAACTCTAGGTATACCATTCTTGAGCTAATGTTGAAGTCCTTCTAGACACTGAAACAGCAGACATTTCAGTGCATCCACTGACATACTCATACTTGTTTATTCTGATTTTTACTTCTGGTACTTTTGTTTCAGACTACAATTACTCTAATAGAGCAACTGTGGCATATTCAGCATGTCTTGCAGCAGTATGAAACTGTATTTAGATTTTCTCACAGTAGAGATTGTCCCTTCATTCCAATGTTGCCATCTTTGCCCCCTTTTTTTTGTTGTTTGAAATGTAGATAAATTAAACTCCTGTAAGAAAATAACTACTGCTAATTGAACTCTGGAATATCTTTTATGAGCTGAATGTTTGAAAGAATAGCCAACAAAACATAGGGTCAAGAAGGAACCTATTCTGCTTATCCCAATTTTGGTTTCCCTCCTTCTAGTTTCTAACACTGCATGTTTACCCTCAGTGGACCTTACACAGACACCGAAAATGAGTGAACCATGATAAAGAGAGTACTAATCTTTTCTTGTTGCAGTTCCCCTCCTCCTCAAAACAAAACCTTTTAATGGAAATATATCTCCATATTTGTATCTGTTAAAGTTTACATTCTTTTATAAAAGAAAGATTCTAAATATTTTGAAGACATCAATTCCATAACTAAGATTTCAGTTCCTTTCCCAGTTTTTCCACATCCTTATTCCTCAAATTAGCTGCAGTATTTTACTCAGCCACTTAGTCTATATCCACAAAATTTCTATATGCAGAAAGTGAATTAATCTGTTTTTACTGAAGAAGGAATTATTTAATCCTCTACTCAACATTATTCAGGAATCTGACTTCCTAAGAAGCCCCTATGCTCGAATGCATTTCAAAAAGTATCTTGGTATCTTAGCTAAAAGATCTGCTAAACAGAAGATTTTACCAGTAGTTTTATTTTCAGCTTCTACCAAGTGGTTATCAGATCAATTTTTTAGGTCAGAAGACAACATTAGCTACCATAAGAACCCTCTGGCTGTTATTCTGAAATCTTGTATCAGCCCAGGCAACTGCTGGCCTAAAGATAAATTTATTCAGGTCGTTATGGTGCTGATGGAGCCACAAGTAGTCATCTTGAATACATCACAGCTTATAAAGCCTGTTTTGAAGATGGGCCTAAACTGATTGTAGCAGATGCATTTGAGTGCACAAACAGTATCCTGCATCACTCCCAAAAACGCTTGCTAGATAGGTTTCAAGGTGCCCTGGACATACCAAAGTAACCACGAGAACAGAAGTAAGAGAAGCTGGTGAGCCTGAGACACGCCTCAGAGTAATTACTTTGGTCTGCACAGTAGTGATCTATGGAGTTCCTGTCAAACTATGGCACTATGTCAGATGACAAGAAATCAATTATCACTTCCTAGTACTGAGAGCCTGAAGAACTAGCTAGTACACAGAAATTGTGTACTGCACACTGTTGTCTGGCCTGGATAACTCACATTCCTCTGTTACATCTACAGAAGTCACTGTATGTTTAAATTGATTTTCATAAGAACAAAACTAATTTTCTTATGAAAACAGCAAATTAAGAGTAGACAGCAAAATACTAGCTATGCACACCCCAAAAATAAGTTAGATTCAGCTCACGTAACTTCAGGTGCCTAGACTCCCATTATAGTCACTGAAGAGCTAGTCAACACAGCCCACAAAGGACAGAACACAACTGCTCATTATGAAACATCAGACACTTAGGTGTCACTGCCTATTTTTAATAGATCTCCATTGACTGTAATTGGAATTTAGAACCCCTGGTCTAGACACCCATGATCTATGTATATTAGCTGAAATGTACTGGTAATATAGTATCATTTTAAATGCCACAGGCTACCACTTTAGTTGTGTGTACCTCCTTTACACCCTGTCACGTTCAACATCCCTATGCAGCCATCCTACAGCCTTTTAAGTGATGGAAGGCAATCATGTCTGGGCAACCAATTCCTGTTCTCCAAATTGGACAAGATGGTGTCCACTTTAAAGGGTTTGTGTGTGTTAATTAAACTAACACTGCATTGCTTTAAAAAGCAATTTATCAGGCTCAGATTTTTTTCAAGAATATCCTTCATTACATCTAAATGAACCCAGAAATACATTGTTAATAGACTAAACCTGGTAAACACAACAAAATACTGTGCATTTAGCAAGTGAACCATGCTGCAGGAAACAAGAGAACATTACCTTCAAGTTAAATGCATTACTGTACACTTCTCACCTCTACACTTCTAAAGAGAGTTACCTCAGGCCACTGATTTTTAAACTGTAAGTGATCGAGATGTGAAGATGTGTATGGCCAAAGGTTTTTTCCTCTTTTCTGTTAGAAATGTGTTCCTTTCTGTATCATTTAATTTTCATTTCACTCTGTCATTTTTATTGGTTGAAAAATGCTAATATGACTGACAAAAGTTTGTTAAAGATAGAACATACAATTACAGCAGAATTAATGCATTTCAGAACCTTACTATCTAGAGAAAAAAATAAAAGAATTTACCCCAAAAATTCTGCGAAATTTGTCCTCAGGATTGCAGAAGTTCAGTATTTCTAGCAACACACAGAATTACCACCTTTCAGCACACTTGTACTTACTAAAGCTCCTCAGAAAAACTCATCATATACAGTCACTGATCATTTTCTTCTGTCAGTGAATGCAGTTTCTGAGACACCCATGGCCTAAGTATAAGCCTACTTGATTTTTATTTATGTCTTTTAAGATGTAAGGATTCATCTAACTGTCATTAAAGGTGGCTACTGCTACTGAAGTTTTCCAGTTCTAAGATTCACAGATGTATGATAAAGGCATAACTCTTGAAAAAAAAGTAATGAGATTTTTAAACAAAACACAACTACATTTTAGAGCCTGTTCATAGGAAAAGGTGGAGAGTAGGTGTGCCACAATTAATATTAAAGCACAGGTATTTAGGATACATACTTAAGTATTAAACATACTTTTATTTTTTTTTCCACAGTCACTTTGAAGCATTCTAAAATATTTGAGAATAAAATATGTTAAATTCAAACATTACATACCTCAACAGCTGGAACAATATCTATGCCAACTGTCAGAAATTCTTCAAACTTCAGAAATGGATTAAAGCAGCTACCAACATCAAGTAATCTGATCTTCCCCAAGGAGTGGAGTAATCTAAGAAGCAGCAAAAACCCAGTTTTATCAATATTATCTTTGAAGGTACAGCCTGAATTACCATTTCAGGTAACTAATGCAAAAAAATTCTCACAGAGCACCAGAGTAATGACCCATAGAAGCAAACACCTTATCTGAATTGCTGGGATACCTAAAGAACTGAGCTCCAGAAGTAAAGCAGATGGTCCTCAAGTGGAAGAGTTATGTTCAGAACAGCTGTACTTGTAATAAGAAACTAAAATGGCAACTTGCACATTCACCAGATAGGCTTTGTGTTTCCTACTTACCTTTTTTGTGGTATTTATTGCCACTGGAATCACACAAGTCACCAGAGTTAAAAGTTTCTAAGTTTAAAAGAGAAACTGGCAACATGATGACTCACCTACTTTTAAGTCCCATTTCAAAGGGCATATGAAGACAAGTGCTATAATTGGTTTAACAAAGACAAAAGAATACAATGATATTCCTAGGTAAAAAACCAAAAGCAATCACCCCCTTTCCTGCCCTCCATTTAGTTATTCCCTACAAAAACTCTAAAATAGTTTAATTGCTTTATGTTAGCTAATTATTTTTTTTTCAGTGAATGAGTGCTGGAGATTTGCTTCAATTCTAGTTCTAGTGGATGCTGTGAAACAATTAGATCAGTGCATGAAGGGCCACAAACTGACTGCTCAAGTTATGGGGAAGTTATTCTAAACATCTAAATGAACTGAAGTTTTCCCTCAATATTACTTGTGAAAATAGTCTATGCCATGTCAGGCAATCAATTTACTTCTGTAGTATCCAAAAGCTTTTTAATGAGAAACAGTGAAAAATAGCCATACAGTTTAGAAAAAGGAGTCCACATCAGAGCATTTCTGAAGTACTCATAAATGAAGTTTTATGATAGCATTCTGTGATGCCATAACTGAATGGGTAGATGCAGGGAGACCAGTGCATGCAGTCCACCTTGACCTTTGCAAGTCTTTTGACACTGTCTCCCGTAACATCCTTGTGAGCAAGCTCAGGCAGTGTGGGTTAGAACGGACAGTGAAATACTCGTGTATTCTCATACATGCCTTGGCCCATCAATCCAGTCTGTCAAGATCCCTCTGTACAGCCTTCCTACCCTCAAACAGATCAACACTTCTTCCCTGCTTTGTGTCATCTGCAGCCTTATTGAAGTTGAACTCACTCATTCCCCTCGTTCAGATGATGATAAATATATTAAAAGAGAACTAGCCCCCATACTGAGCCCTGGGGAACACTGCTTGTGACTGGCCACCAACTGCATTTAACTCTATTCACATATAAAATATATAGATCAATGAGATATGAAAGATAAGATCAATGTACCTGGATGGAAGTGCTGGCAGTCAACTCTCTGTCAGTCAAAGGTTTTTTCCTTGTCTGGGCACTTAGTTTGGCTAACTTGATACACTGTTCCTCTTAAAAGAATTGGAATTTCAGTGTTTCACTGTTATCACTAATATCAAGGACTCAGCTGTTGAATACACCCTACAATCAAGCACACTGTTCTTCAGTTTATTTTCCTTGCAGTCTGAATTTGGAGGCTCCTGTTGTATGTTTCTTTGCAATTGCAACAAATCAGTAAATGCTGGAGTCAAAATTCTGTTCAAGTCCACTAGTATAGACTTTAGACCTTCATGTTCTTTAAAAGCAAGCTTGGGTTCACCCATGTATCAAAAACAAACACAAAAAAGAAATTATATAGAACCACTAGCACCGACTTCGAGCTCTTTCTATTGGCTCATTTACAGGGATGCATCTACAGTTTGCCATCATGATGTGTAAGATCTTGGAACACTCAAAATCCAAAATTAAGTCAAACAAAAGCAAACTCGCAGCTTTCACAGGAAGAAAAATTTTCTATCAAGCAAATATTTTGTGTTTTTTTTTTGTGGTGGTGTACTTGTAACAGCAACAAAGCAGTAGGGAATACTGCAGAAAAAAGTATCTCTAAGCAGCAGTAAGGATATTTGGGCTCTCCATGCTCTTGCTAAATTCCCAGGTATCTACCACATAGAAAATGCTGGAGAAGCATGAGATTTTTCTGTTGCATTCAGCAGAATAATCATAACAATTAAGGAATTTGCTTCTACATGGATCATGCAAGCACAAGAACATGTCTGCATATATGCCTGCATTCTATGCAAGCAAATTAGCACAAGATGCATGGGGACTACAGAAAACACAAGAGGCAATGTGACTCCATAGTGCAGAGACAACATCCCATAGAAAGTGATAGCCTCTAGAGATCTTCACATTTTCCATTTAAATTGTTGCATGAAATACTTGTACAGAATACAATTAAGCAGCACAACCCAGAACCCTCTAATATCCAGGTGATCCCACTTTAGCTACAGTAGACTGAAAAAACACTGATATATTTCACCTTTATAGCTTAGAAAATCTGCATTCTTGTCCACAGCATTATTTTTGACTGGATGAAGCTAGACACTGTTTTTGGACTCCTGTAGCATTGGGGCACACTTATAGAAAGCTGCAACTCTTGAACTCAAACTGTGCACGAGCCAGAAACCCTTTTCCACACTGATGAACAACAACAGATTGAAGGCATTGTCAATACAGGGCAAACTCACTCTGACAGGTATGTCACATCCAAGGAGCCTTGTAGTCTAAGTTCAATGCAAATGTACTTTGAAGCCTTAAAAGTGGCAGAGATTCAGATGCTCACTTGTGTCTAGACTTCCTGTTGCTTGTCACGTTTTGCTGCCTCAGGTGCAATGAATTGCTTAGAAGAAATTCTCAGGTTGCCAGTTATCAGTACTAACAGGATCCTAGTGAGGTGCTTGAAATAATTTTGAAGCTCTTCAGAAGCATTTAGATTCAGTCACTGAATGTATACAGAGAGCACAGACCACCAATTCAGATGGTCTGAAGATCACTGGCCCAGATACCTACTCTTTCAGTACTGTAACGCCTAGGTCAGATTCCTCAGTGAGACTGTAACTATATAATCTAGGTGACTATCACTGAGCCAATCTCCTTGAAATGTAGTCTTGCTGAATTCATTGATAATCACCCGTTTCCTAATGACTTTCAGTCAAAAGGGAGCAAGGGAAGTTCTTTGCCACTGGATGTAATCTTCCAAGTACATCTTGAATCCACAATTCTTCAATGCAATAGTGTACAGACCGAAGAAGAAAGTGGGAATATTAAAGGAACTGTTAAAGCAGTGTACATAACCTGGGAAATGAGTGCATTTTAAATACATTCAACACTTGTTTATTTCAAGAACTTTACTAAACTGCAGCTCTCTATTATCCATCTTTAAAAATGCACTTACTACTCAACTAAATGCTGTGCAGGTAAGTGTTATTTTCTCTTGGAAGTCTATAGAAATAGAGCAGTTATATGATCATAAGGAAAGTCATTTTATCTCTGCAATTAATCACTTTCAGGGCTGATCTCCTAAGTTTATAGTTTTAAATTACTCTGTTATTTATCAAGGATGGGAGGGGGAAAACATCCAGAAGCCTTATGCTGCTGTCAGAAAACCAGACCAAAGCTATGCATCTGGGTTCTCAGTAGTAATGCTGGTATGCCTCAAGAAAAAAATAATATGTAAATAACATCCAATGGGAAGGTCTAGCCTGCTCTGATACATATAAAAGTAAGAATGTTAGGTTGTACCTTAAGAGACAGTCAAACTAACACCTGCGAAGAATCCATACTTTTTGCAATGAATTGTGATGCAGTTGTGTTTCTTACCATTGCAGAGAAAAAGCAAGACTGCTTAACTTGGTGGAAGAAGAGGAGAAACAATACTTAAAAGAAGAAGAAAGAATGGACTGATTTATTGAAGGGAGGAACTGTTAAACAGCAGATAACAGCCACTTTTATCTTGCAAGATTGAGCCACTTTAATGTCCAGCTTCACAACAGCTGCAGTTGTAACATTAGAGATGTAAGAACTCATTCCGGAATGGAAAAAAGTACTGAGAACAATATATTACTTTTTCATATAGATGAAAGTGAAAAGGGACTGCTCACATTAGTTATTTTTGTAATACTCACCAATGTTCATTTGCCAAAGAAGTGAGCAAGAGCAAATGGGTTCAAAGTAGGTGAGTGACTTTCTGAGTTGAAGTAAACTTTGCACTTCTGATTCTTATGTTTTGTACCTTTAAGAGCTGGCTGAGTGCTTCCTACTTCTCTTCTTATCTTCCAGCATCTTTTTTTATTACCTCTGGAACTTTTTATTCCTAAGATAGCTTTGCTTTTTACCAAAGTACAATCCCTCTAAAATGGCTTGCCAGTAAATGTAAGCTCTGACAGAGCTGCTCCTACATAAGAAATCTGTTTTTAATACTGCTTGAGAAATTATTATATATGAGAAGAACAAAATTGTCTTTATACTTACTAAAGCAAAACAAGAACTAACTAATCAATGCAGGCACAGTAGAAAAGTATTTCAGGAGGGAAATATGCTTTGTGCAATACACAATCCATTTTCATTCTGATTCTATAAACTCTGTAGTTTCTTCTCTAAGGCACAGAGGAAGAAAATGAATTTTGATTTCTCTGTGCAGTAACTTAGAAGAGCTACACCTTGATGCTTTACAGCCTGTACAGCTACTAGAAACCTTACTACCATTTGTTGCTTACTCAGGTAAATGTTATAATTCTTGCCTTTGCCAGCTATGTATTTATAGTTAAATGTGAAGTTTAAGAATGAAGATTAAAAAAGTCATCATGACTCACTGTATTAACAAATACTCCTACAATTATTTAATAAAAACTTCTCTATTAACTACTTTCTATACACACTACTCAGAACAAAAGGTAAGGCTACAGACTACTGGTAGCAAGAAGAAACTCATGTGAAGTTAGCTTTGCAATGGCCATTACAAACTGTACAAAGTATGAAGACAGAGCATGTGCAAAGAGGGAGGTAGTGCTTTATCATGACAAGGCCTCCCACTGGAAGACAAACCAACTTCAGTGTATGATCAACAAACCCTATTGATTTTAACAAGGAAGTGCCAAATTGCTATTTACAGTAATGCTAAAATTATGCGTTAACTAATGCCAGCATTATTGAGATGTTACAAGGTATTAGTATCTCATCAGCCCATGTTACAAGGTGTTAGTATCTCATCAGCCCTTTGTGCAAAAGCACCTAGCAGTTCTCATTATAAAAGGTATTAATTTTGAGGCTGACTTAGCAAAATGAGGACTGAAAAGGAGTCTCTGGGGGAAGTCAGTTTCTGAGAAGCCAATTATGTTCATTTTGGAACCATCTGTTTTGCCTTGTCGTAATAGGACAATGAGGAAAACATTCTCATTCTGCAAGTAACTATTCATCTACATAGGCACTGGGAATCTTAAAGCCTTTTGCAAGTTACTTTGCAAACATGAGAAACTTCAAAAGATACCAGCTCATAAGGGAAGACACATCTGCTCATAATACTAGTAACATTTGTTTCTTTTCTAACCAATACTATATCTTAAAAACTAAGCACCAATTACAGAAGACATGCTACAATAATGAAGAAAAAAAATAAATAAATCACAGAAGGAACACCACACTACTGCAGACAGTTGTAAGAGATGGTCTATAAAGAGTTACAACTGTTGCAGGTTAAGGACTAACTGTCCTACCATAGAGATAAAATTCCTCCAGAGGACCAGAGAGCCCAAAGGGGAGGACAGTCTGTCCCAGAGGGTGGACACAGGATATTGGAATTTGTTATTCCATCCCATAATCCTGCATCTCCCTATATAAGGAGACCTCCCAGCCAGTTCTCTCTCTCTCCCCTCAGGCATGTGACTGTTGTGTGGGAGTAAGGCCTGGCGGATGGGAATCTATTTCTTGCTGTGTAGCTAAGGTCTGCTTTGGACCTGTCTTGGTTGGGGCAGTGAATGTTAGGGGGGAGGTTTGACTGTTTGAGGTCTGGTGGGCCCAGCTTGGGAGCTAGGCCTGAGCTGATTTTGATTGTGTGTGTATATATATCCTTTTGCCTTTGTACCTTTTGTATTTGATTTACATTTGTAAACAGTATTTTTATTTATCCTCCATTTCCGTGCTAGTGTGTTTTGCTCCTTTGGGGTAAATTTGTTCTGTCCTCAATCCAGAGCTGTCTTAGCTCAAACCAAGACAATGATGCAAGCCGTAAGTGTGAAATTTAATCATAATAGACTTTGGCATTCGTTATTCCATTATACTTGCAAAATACTAAATTCTTTCCATCACACATGGAATAGCCATAAACATGATCCATCTTATTTAGACCAAAAAATAAAGGAAAGAAAGAAAGAAAGAAAGAAAGGAGGGTGTGACTGTAACTAAAATAATAAAGCTATTCCTGAATGCCAAAGATAAAATTCTCACTTGAGTGAAGGTCAAAAACAAAATTAACACTGTTGTTAGGAAAATACCTCAAGGATACGATAATTTCTGCAGAGCCAGTCATCAGAAAGCTAGCACATTTAAAATCAAGAGTTATAATTCAAAATTGCTTTTGAAGTGTATAATTGGAATCAAGAGTTTCTCTGCAATTATTTATGAAGAGAAAGTTTTAAGTACTCTGATATTTACATTTGGCACTTAGTACTTACATAAGCAATTGACTTCAACAGTGCTGAACAACCATTAGACTCTAACTTAATTAACGTCTCCCTTATTTCACCTCAAGGTTTAATATAAATCGCATTGCACGCCAATGACATACTGAAGTGAAATTACTCTAACACTTAAATGAAGATGACTAAGTTGTCATTCTCAAGCAAATTTTTAATGGCATCCACCAAAATATACTACAACATAAATACTACTTGAAATGTATATACTGTCATGAAAATGCCCTTTCTCAGCTATTAAAAATACATCAGACTGATCTAATGTGCAATGGGAGAAAAATGTCCAGGTAAGTCATATCACACAGAGTAGGGGAAAAGAAGTCTGGAGAACAAGTAAAACTTACTCTTCTGTTATAGCTTCATGATTTGTCAAGCCAGCATCTGGCAAGGGATCTTCAATCTTGGGAGCCTGGGGAACATTTAAAGCTGGAGTGGTCTTAGAAGCAAGAAGAGCTCTTTTTTCATCTTTCTCAAGTGCTTTTCTTTTCCCACCGTTCTGAAAATATTCTCGGCATACACTGAAAAGACAAAAAGAAAAATTTCCCAGAAGAGCAGAATGCTGGTTTTGGTCATTAATATAGGTAAGAAGCAAGACAGAGGTTTAAGAGATACAAGCACTGTCAGCTTTTAAACAAATCAATTTTACTGCAACTTTGGTAAATTAGCTTTGGGAAAGATGTGATACACCCAAAGACACACTTGATGACAAGTGGTATTTTATTTCCAAAAATTAGGCCATAAGTCACAGCTGAGTAAACAGTCAAAATAGTTCTGTCTGGATAGGCCTTTAGAGAAAACAGCAGAAGTCTTGTCAGAACATCACCAGAGGATAAACTTCAGCTGTCACCTGAACACCACAGGTCTCCACTAAGGTGCAAAGATTAATGATCGCAGCAGCTTTTGAAACATCTGCATCTTGTAAAACATGTAATGTGGGGGAAATGAAACATAATCCTTGTTAATGGGATAGCTTACATACAACAGTTCTTAATTTTAATTAACTTTGCCTGGAGTGTTTATTGGTTTTAAGTAGCAGATAGTTGCAGTGGCTGTACTACTGTAGAAGATTACTTTAGCTCTCAATTTTTCACCCATACTTACCCATTTTGCTAATAGGAACCAGAACAAAATAATCTGGTCATACTTGAACAGAAACGCTAACCACCTTAAACAGATGAACGGTATCAAGGAAGTTAAATTGCAGCCAGTAGTCAGCATTAGTGTACAAAAACCAAGCATCATTTGAGAGAACCTGAACTTTGTCCACAAAATACATCTTGAATTGGAAATAATTTGTGGTTGTGAAATTAAAAAGCCTGACTCACCCTGCACAAAGCAGTATTTTTAATTAGATATGCCAACCCAGTATTTGAGTGGAAAGGCTAACAGAAAAAGCACTCGTTTGAATGACGGGTTTTAACAAACTATTTTATGATGCTTTCTTGGAATTCACTAAATTTTCCTCTAACAAAGCTGCAGAGGTTTGAAGGAAACATTCCAGAAAACAAATTCAAGTTTAGTTTAATAACACCTTGCACAAAGCAGGATCAAGATAACATAGTACTTCACATCACAGACTCGGGAAAGGATGCCTTGGTATAATGCTGCATTTAAATCTGGGAGACAGGCCTTATCTATGGGTTGGTGATATTATAAGCACCAAATATATCCAGCCTCCCCACCATACAAGATGTGAAGAAGAACAAAAAAAGGCATTTGAGTTAGAGTTTCTTAAAGCAAAACAAACACTATCAAAGACATACAGACCAAAGAAGCTATACTCTAAGATGGTAGTAAACGACCACCTTGAGTCAGTAAATGCGTAATTACAGTAGCACATTATGTCCAGGTTACTAATTCTTGCCATGAGGCGGAAAAAGTAAATTATTCTGCACATATTTCTGTGCTGACAGACTTACAGAATCATAGAATCAAGAAGGTTGGAAATGACCTCGAAACCATCAAGTCCAAGCTGTCACCCAAGACCTAACGACTATTAGACCATGGCACCAAGTGCCACGTCCAATGCCCTCTTGAACACCTTCAGGGATGGTGACTCCACCACCTCCCTGGTCAGCCCATTCCAATGGCTAACAACTCTCTCTGTGAAGAATTTTCTCCTCACCTCAAGTCTAAACTTCCCTTGTCACAGCTTGAGACTGTGTCCTCTTGTTCTGGTGCTAGTTGCCTGAGAGAAGAGACCAACCCCCTCCTGGCTGCAACCACCCTTCAGGTAGTTGTAGACAGCAATAAGGTCTCCCCTGAGCCTCCTCTTCTCCAGGCTAAACAACCCCAGCTCCATCAGCCTCTCCTCGTAGGGCTTGTGCTCAAGGCCTTTCACCAGCCTCAAGATTAAAACTGACTTAAATCTCAAAGCACAATCAAGTTTTACTTGCTCAAGCAGGCCTTAAACATTCTTGTAACTCAACATAAAAAGACTAAAATGCAGACAGTATTCTCAGAGATGAAAACTCAAGCTTTATGAAAAATAAACTCAGTAAATATTAGATTTATAATCAACAAGTTTAGTTACTTGTTCCTCAGTAACAATCAACAAGCTTAGTTACTATTTCTCAGTAACCAAAGCTATTTTTAGACCAAAGAGAAGCTCAGTGGAATATAGAAATAAAATCTGCGTCTTAACATTATCGAGTAAGATCACACAAAGAGGCATGAATAGCCATCCAGGCTGCAATACGCCTGGACAGATGCAGCAAAACAATACCAACTCCATCCATTAGAGAGTGCATGCATGGAAAGACAACAGTTCTAAAATTAACGAAGTAACAGGACCTGGTCACTTAATGTAAAGAGATAAAAAATGAGTGCAGCCATTTAGGTTGGGTGCCTCCATAAAAGAAGCCATAGAGTTGAGACCTCCAGTGTCCAGACTGCCCAGCCCAGTGGGTGGGCACAGGAAATAGTGTATTTCTACACTATTGTCTTTCTCTTTCTTCCCTCTGTGCTCCCATGGGAGAGACACTCTCTTATCTGGCAATGATGGGGGAGTATACCAAGCCTCTTTGGCCTGCGTAATGTTTTTTTCCTGCACAACCTTGGCCTGTTTAGGCCTAACACCAGGGTAAAAAGAGGGGGCAGTTCAGGACTGGCCAGCCTGAAACCAGCCTAGAAATGGGGGAGGGGGAAGAAAGAACCCTGGGGGTTTTGGTGAACCCCAGGTGGGGAGAAGGGGAGTGTTGGGTTTTTGGTCTGGTGTAAAGGAACCTGGCTATGCTCTCCACTATGCTTTGTAGTTTTTTTAGTGTATGAATTGCTTTTCCATTTAAACTTTCCATTATTATCCAATCCATTTGTGTGAGCATTATTCTTTTGCCCCTTGTGGAGCAACAGAGCAATCTGTCCCGCTCTAATCTAGGACAATCATTCACCAGAAAAGACCCCTATAAAAGCATTTGAATTATTGATGGTATGCTAATAAAAGTTTACTTCACACTACATGGTATTATTTGTTTACAAGCATATGCTCAGTTTAGAGCAATTTAGTAATGTGTCATGTAGTCAAAGAAATAAATTCAGAAAAAAGGTATTATTTTACTTACTGTCTGCTTCCTTAGTACTTTGTTAGCATCTCCCACTCTATTTTTATTCTTATTTCTCATTACATTTCTTAAAACATCCAGAATCAGTGGCAGTTTAAATAGTGTTGCACTGCCATTGAAGCTAATATATAAGTCAATGTATCAGGAAGTTCACAACCTTGGAAGAAAGTATTGGGTTTTTTTTCCCTCTTCAAGTATTGATGTTATCAAGCTTTTAAATGACTAGAAGCTGGTATCTTGCCAAGATTAACACTTCAGAGCTATTGCAGAGGAGAATCACCTGCCTGTAAAATGAAGTATAATTCTTGTCACTGAGAAGCCATTTCTTCCTTATTTTTGGTACTGGTGAAAAGCAGAACTTTCACCATTCTTTCTTCCTCTGTCTATCATGTCAACTGAGTTGTTCTAATTCTGTGTTCTCCTTAACTGACCTTCCTTGTCTGCATGTAAGACACTAAAGTCAACCATGAGGAAAAGCATCTTCTACTCCTGGGTTTTCACTGGTGGACAACACAGGGATCAGAGCCATAGAACTGCCCAAGACTGTGTAAAATTCTTCATATTCAGAGCGCAGTCTACATGCCAATGCAGTACCACAAGGAACTAAAAGAACCCAAACAAATCCACCTTGTCCGACAAAAAAAACCCACAAAACCAACACATAATACTGCATTCCTTACCACTGAGTCTTGTCTCCATTTTATACCTTTTTGAAGTTAGAGTGATTGGGGCAGGATTACTACATGTTGTACTTTTGGCTCCCAAAGCCTCAGAAGAGCTGTTTGTGTATTCCCTTTATGGAAGCAGACCACACACCTACCATTCTGTATCAGTGAACAGATGGGCTGTCACTGCCAGTAGCTAGCCAGAGGCAATGCGCTCTATAGTTTACTCCATGTAACTTGTTGATGTGGCCATATTTGACTTCACAGCCATTAAAAGCCATCACTGATCCCACTGTGGCTTTAAGTATGCAGTTATGTAAGATTCTACACTTAACTGTCTCAAACATCTCCAAATTATCTACAAACTGACATTTTTAATTGATATTTAATCATTCAGTCTTTGATGACACAATATTAGCTCTACAATGACCATGCTTGTTTGTAAAGAATAGTGCAATGTAAATGCTGCCTGAGCTAACACATGCTGCGACTTACACAAACTGCAAAATAAACATTTCACGTCTAAACTGTTTAAGTTTGCTGGCAGAGTTAATTGTCCAGTTCATGTCTTTGCTTTAAAAAAAAAAATTAATTAAAAAATGAAGAAATCATCTAGGCATTTCCTCAGTGAAATTTGTTTTCCTTGCTTCAAATCTCAAACAGTAAACAACCTGTTCAAGCTGACCCTCCTGCTCTGCTATCTGGGCTGGATATGTGTAAGAAGTTTCAGCAAAATCCAGTGTGAATACATATTTATCTTTTAATACTTTCCAGCAATGGAAAAAGCTTCATTTTCAAATACAGTGACCAAAATCAAGGGTTTCAATAGAATACAAAAGAAAATTTAGTAGAAAAAAAGGGGAGGGGGGAGTTTGGAATTGCCAAAGAAACATCATATAAAATGTAAGGGGCATGACAGAATCAGCAGTAGTTCTTGCCAAGTAATGAAAAGCAACTAAATTAAAGCTGGTGTGGTCAGCTTTTATCATGGCAGAAAAGAGTTTCTGATAGCTTATGAATGCTTGATGCTTTCAAACAGCCATTTTTGCAGGTTAAGAATTGATACAGTCCATCTCTCTCCTCTTCTGTTTTGTAATGAGGAAGAGGGGAGCCTCACTTACGATCCTTACAATATTTACTAACCAAAATGTAGTACTGAAGTTCAGTGCAGTTACAGAGAAATAAAGTCTGGTCTTCTCATCATGGTTTCTGCCTGCAAAATGTTTCTCCCCTCCTCCCACACACTAAGGAATAAGTTTATTAATGTCAACAGACAGAGCTGCTGGCCAAAAGGAAAAAAAAGTATAGACTTCTCCAAGTTTAACCCACCTGCACCCAACTTTCAAAGAAAATCAAGAAAGGGAGAATTCTCAACTGTCCATGCACAGATTAATTATACCTAGAACACAGAATAGTTTCCTCTGGACTGGAAAGTGTTTTGTGATTGTCATGCATAGCCAGCATCAAGTAAAGGAAATCTGTATTTGGCAGTAGGCTTCTCAATGTAAAGAAGGGATTTCAAATATTATTTCATTCAATCATGCAAACCCAAACAGAATCAGTGGTATTAGACACCTTCTATTCTCGAGGATCCTCTAAGAGATTACTCAGCCATCTTCTTTTGATGAGGCAACTCTAGTTTCTAGAAAAAAAACACCAAGGCTATTATGGGGGAGGAAAAAAAGAAAATAAATCAGTTCAGCTGATGTTTGGTTTTTTTTTTAATGCAGTGGCCAAGGTGGCATTTAGGCTGAGTGTGATGCTAAATAAACTCAGAGAAGCAATTTACGTATCTTGTCGACAATCTCCAGCATGTTATTTGCCTTTATTTAAAAAGCATCCCATGACTGTTTCATATTCAGCTTGTGGCTGAACCCAAATGCTCTTCCAAAAGACTGACACAACCAATTACTCCCTGGTCTGCATTTGTATGGTTGACAATATTTAGTACATTTAGCAACACTGTTAATTTTAATCCCACTCTCAGAGCGACAATACTTTTGTTTGTTCTCATTTGTCAATTTAACAAACACATTTTAGCAAATTGCTAATGAAAATATTGATTAGTAATGATGCAGAGATAGACAATTGATAGGAGTCCTTCTCAGTAAATCCCATTTTTAAGAGAAAGCAAAATGAAGAAAAGGACTTGGGGGTGCTTGTAGATGAGAAGCTCAGCGCGAGCCGCCACTGTATACTTGAAACCCAGAAAGCCAACTGTATCATAGAATTGTTAGGGTTGGAAGGGACCTCAAGAATCACCTAGTTCCAACCCCTCTGCCACAGGGACTCCTCACACTGGATTAGGTTGCTCAGAGCCACATCCACCTTGGCCTTAAAAACATGCAGGGATGGGGCTTCCACCACCTCCCTGGGCAACCTGTTCCAGTGCCTCAGCACTCTCATAGCTTCTTCCTAACACCCAATCTGAATCTACCCATTTCTATTTTTTTTCCATTCCCCCTAGTCCTATCACTACATGACACCTTAAAAAGTCCCTCACCAGCTTTCTTGTAGGCCCCCTTAAGATACTGGAAGGTCACAATTAGGTCTCCTCTGTGCCTTCTCTTCTCCAGACTAAACAGCCCCAACTCCCTCAGTCTGTCTTCATAGGAGATGTGCTCCAGCCCTCTGCTCATCCTTGTGACCATTCTCTAGACAAGCTGCAGCATGTTCAGATCCTTCCTGTAATAGGGGCTCCAGAACTGGACACAGTATTCCAGGAGGGGTATCACCAGAGTAGAGGGGGAAAATCACATCCCTCACTCTGCTGGCTATGCTTCTCTTGATGCAGCCCAAGATGTGATTGGCTTTCTGGGCTGCAAGTGCACACTGGTGGCTCAGGTTGAGCTTCTCATCCACCAGCACCCCCAAGTCTTTTTCTTCAGGGCTGCTCTCAAGCCAGATGCTGCTCAGCATGTATCAGTGCTTGGGATGGCCCTGACCCAGATGCAGAACATTGCACTTGGTCTTCTTGAACCTCATGTGGCTGTCATGTATACTGGACTGCATCAAGAGCATGGACAGCAGGTCAAGGGAGGTGATTTTTTTTTTCTCCCTCTCTGCTGCTCTCATGAGTCCCCACCTCAAGTGCTGTGTCCATTTCTGGAAGTCTTATTACAAGATATGGACATACTGGAGCATGTCCAGACAAGGGCCAGAAGGATGATCAGAGGGCTAGAGCACCTTTCTTGCAAGAACAGGCTGAGATAGTTTGGGTTGTTTGGTTTAGAGAAGAGAAGGCTCTGAGACCTTATTGTGGCCTTCCAATATCTGAAAAGGGCTTACAAGAAAGCTGGTGAGGGACCTTCTAGGGTATCAAGTAGCGATAGGACTACGGGGAATGGATCCAAGCTAGTGGAGGAGAGATTTAGATTAGATGTTAGGAAGAACTTCTTCACCCTAAGGATGATGAGACACTGGAACAGGTTGCCCAGGGAGGTGGTGAAGCCCCATCCCTGAATGTTTTTAAGGCCAAGCTGGATGTGGCTGTGGGCAACCTAGTGGAAGGTGTCTCTGCCCATAGCAGAGGGGTTGGAACTAGATGATCCTTGTGGTTCCTTCCAACCCTGACAATTTTGTGATTCTGTGAATAGAAGCTTCTAACATCTATGCCCTGTGAGTTATTCTAAATAGTTCTGCATTCACCTGACAGTAACTTCATCACATTTTGCTTGTGAAACAGTCAAAAAATTAATAAATATATAGGCAGATGAGGTCTAGATTGTGCTTTTTGATGATAGTTAAATGTGCAGATTTGGGGTTTTGTTATTAAAAAAAAAAAAAAAGCCAAGTCAACACAAGTCTTAACACAGATGCAAAGGCAACAGAAAGAAGCAAACCTGCTGGTCCAGCTTATTTTGTTCTAGCTAGAACCAGACAGGCTGGCATTCACTGTTCATACAAAGGTTCACCAGCCTACCTATGCCAGCAAAAACTAAGAGGACAATTGTTCATGGTAAATATCATCTTACCCTGTTTTGCTGTAAAGTATAAGTTTTGTAACATAAATGAAAGAGAAACAGAAGTGTTAATTTCCAAGTATCACTTGCTACTCTGTATTCAGTTTTCTAAAGATATAAATAGAGAACAAGGGAAGGAGAGCTGAGTGTTGCCCAGGCCCTTTATACTACTCATAGGAACACTAACCTTCATCCATAAGGGCTAGAAGTTTTAATACCAACTCTCCTCACCACTCTCTACAATTAATAGTTGTATAATGCTGCCCTGACACAATAAATAAAACTGGCCCTATACAATGTCTGTGATCATTGACACATTCTGCCATGTACCGCTTTCCCTTTTGTACAGTTTCTAAAGCTCAGGTATGTGCTTGTTTAATAACTAATGAAGAAGCAAATTACTACATTTTAGGCCCTCTGGTTTAATGTCAGAACAAGCATTATTCTACTGTCTTCAAATAAATAACTAGAAAGACTCTTGAAAGAAGAACACTGCAAGAAAATTGTTACTCTTGATCCTGAGAAGTGCACATGGCTTCTCTAGTGATTATTCAGCATTCTCTGACATACTTTATCAGGTACTAGCTTATAAGAGAATACTGGGAAAATGAAGAAAATGAAAAAGGTTGTTAAAAAAATTCAAACCAAGCCAACAACAACAAACTTTTCAGTTTCAGACCTCTGAAAACATGTCCCTTCAAATTCAAACAAAAATTCAGACCATTCTTTCTTCAGGAGGGATGCACCAATGATTCTAAATTATTTTCCAACATTCCATTCCACAACTAAATTTTCATCCAATATATCAGCTACCTTTCTGCTGTCACGGTGACAACAGTTAAAGCATTGAGAAAAGCTTTCACAGAAGTCTCAAGTTTTGTCGCATGCAGTTATGCTCCCAGACACAAGGAAAAGTAACAATAGGACCTGCCATCAGTCTGGCCCACCACTTGGCCCTTTGAGAAGGTAAAAAAATAAATAAATTGCAGTACACAAAGTCAGTCTGACATGTTCTGGTATATAGCCAGCCAGGTCTTGGTTTAAACCAAGCCACACACAATTGTTACGCATCCCTCTTTCTACTGATGTAAAACTCCTGACCCCTTGTCCTTACAAACTGAAAAGGTACACGCTTTAATTGAAGTTTTTTACTGAGAGCATTTTAGTATCTCTTACAGAGTGGATTGTACTCTTGAGTTCATGATGCAAGGCCCAAACTGGACACTTACATAATCACGGAATAGTAGGGGGATTGGAAGAGACTTCCAGAGATCATCTAGCCCATGCCCGTGGCTAAAGTGGGTATGCCTAAATGCTTAGTCTGCAAATCTTGTAGGAACTACAAACAGAAACCCAGTGAGACAGAGTCCAAAACTTTCAATACACAGACCACTGACTGCTCCTCTCCTGTTCACAAGGAGAGGAGTTCACAGTTATCCTACAGGGTAACTGGCAAGCTTGCCACAGGCTAAGGAAATACTGTTTAGCTTAAATAAAATTAAATGCATATAGAATAGAATCACAGAATATATATATGGGGGGATCATCCAGTCCAACCCTCCACCCAGTAATGTAGAATGTAGGGTCAACACTAAACCATGTGACTAAGCACCAGGTCCACACTGCTTGAACACCCACCAAGGATGTGACTCCACCACTGCCCTGAGCAGACCATTCCAATGTTTGATAACCCTTTCCATCAAGAAATATTTCCTAATATCCAGCCTACAGGTCCCATGGTGCAGCTTGTAACCATCTCCTCTAGTCCTGTCACTTGTCATCAAGAAAAGGCTGGCCCCCTCCTCACTCCAACTTCCTTTCAGGTAGTTGTTGAGAGTGATAAGGTCTCTCCTCAGCCAACTCTTCCCAGACTGAACAACCCCAGCTCCATCAGATGCTCCTCATAGGTCATGTGCTCCAGGCCCTTCACAAGCCTCTTACCCTTCTCTGGACACACTCCAGCACCTCAACATCCTTCCTATAGGGAGAGGCCCAGAAGTGAACACAGTACTTAAGGTATGGCCTCCCCAGTGCTGAGTACAGAGGGATGATCACCTCCCTGTGGCTGCTGGCCACTGTGTTTCTAACACAAGCCAGGATGTTGATTTTCCTGACCACCTGGGAACGCTGCTGACTCATATTCAGTCAATTATCAACCAATACCCCCAGGTCTCTCTCCAAGTTGCAGCTTTCCAACTGAACATCCCCAGGTCTATAGCTTGTCATGGGGTTATTGTGATGCAGGTGCAAGACCTGGCACTTGGCCTTGCCGAATTTCATACAGTTAGCCTTGGCCCATCAGTCTAACCTGCCCAGACCCCACTGTAAAGCTTCCCTACCCTCTAGCAGATTGACATATCCACCCAGCTCGGTGTCATCAGCAAACTTATTGCAGGTGCAATCAATGCCCTCATACAGATCATTAATAAAGATATTAAAGAGGAACAGGCCCAACTACTGATCCCTGGGGGACACCACTAGTGACTGGGCACTAACCAGATTTAACTCCATTCACCACCACTCTTTGGGCCTGGACATCAACAATTTGTTTATCCAGCGCAGAGTGTACTTATCCAGGCCTTGTGCCATGAGTTTCTGAAGGAGAATGCCGTGGGAGACAGCATCAAAGGCTTTACCAAAGTCCAGGAGGCAATGTCCATAGCCCTTCCCTTCCACTAGGTAGGTCACCTTATTGCAGAAGGAGATCAGATAAGTCAGACAGGACCTGCCTTTCATAAACCCATGCTGACTGGGCCTGATCACCTGGTTGTCTTGCAAGAGCCACATTAATAGCACTCAGGATGACCTGTTCCATAACGTTTCCTGGCACTGAGGTCAGACTGACAGGCCTGTAGTTACCTGGATCATCCTTTTGGGTGACAAATGCTGAGGCAGCTCAGCCTTCTCATTGTCTTTGGTCACCAGGTTCCCTCTTACATACAGTAGGGGGTGTACATTCTCCCTAGCCCTTTTACTGTTAACATACTTATGAAAGCACTTTCTATTCTCATTAATGACACTGGCCAGACTGAGTTCTAGTTGAACTTTGACCTAATTTTCTCCCTACATACCCCTGGCAAGAGCTTTGTACTCTTCCTGAGTTGCCTGCCCCTTTTTCCATAGCCATTCCTTGTCTTCAAGAGTTCTACCTGAGCTCTTTGCTCAGCCAGGCCTAGTTTTACCTATTAGCTGACAATCAATTTCTAAGAAAATATCAGGCAGCGTGTTCTGTGGGAATCTGCCCTGGGCCCACTGCAATTAGTTTTTTCCACAGATAACCTGAACATGGGAACAGTCAGTACTCCTCTTAACTGATCTGCAAACAATGCCAAGCTGGGGGCAGGGGGAAGAGGTGCTACAAGAAATGGCAGTATTAGAACTCAGTATGATTCAAGAGAGTGTAATTTAGTGAAAAGAAACAAATGTCAGCATTTTCACAGAAGTGTTGAATAGCACAAATACAAGAAGACAGCTAGCAACTGAGGAAGCCTGTAAAAAAGAAACAGGCAGTTGCAGATCACAATCAAGCATAAATAACACCACATCAATAATTAACCCTTTAAAAGCAAATTTCAAGAAAACTCAAACAAGGTGAACAGTATATTGAGGTTATAGTGAACTCTCAAGTAGTATTTTTTATTTATCCCTGACAAGGCCATTGGCACTTTGGAATTCTTCACAAAGGATTCACCACTCTTGTTACTGGGACAAGGATACAAAAAAGCCATGTCCAGAAAAGGGTCTATAACAAAAGACTTAACTATGTGGGCATTTTTAAAGCTAAATGGTATTAGATTGATATATAATAATTGATATTGCGTCCAGTTCTGGAGCCCTTATTACAAGAGGAATATGGACGCGCTGGAACATGTCCAGAGAAGGGCCATGAGGATGATCAGAGGGCTGGAGTACCTCTCCTATGAGGACAGGCTGAAAGAGTTGGGGCTGTTCAGTCTGGAGAAGAGAAGGCTCCGAGGTGACCTAATTGTGGCCTTCCAGTATCTGAAGGGGGCCTACAAGGTGGCTGGGGTTGGACTTCTCAGGTAGTGATAGGACTAGGGGGAATGAAATGAAGCTGGAGGTGGGGAGATTCAGGCTGGAGGTGAGGAGGAAGTTGCTTCACCATGAGAGTGGTGAAGCCCTGGAATGGGTTGTCCAGGGAGGTGGTTGAGGCTCTGGCCAGCCTGATCTAGTGTGGGGTGTCCCTGCCCATGGCAGGGAGGTTGGAACAAGATGATCCTTGTGGTCCCTTCCAACCCTGACTGGTACTATGATAAAGGAATGATTTTCAAATATTTAAATCTATGAGAGAAAAAGAGACCTGCTTGTTATTACTTGCTCCATTTCCAGAAGCCATAGAACAGCTCATGCTGCCACCAGAAGGTACCCTACATCAACTGTTTCACTATGATTTCTCTCTCCTTTTTATTTTATGGGCTCAACAGATCCATGTAATGAATTACAATGTACTGATTCCACACCTGCTGTTCTTTGCAGCTCAGCACTTCGCAGCACTCACCTACAGGACCTAGCCTGGTATGCAAGAACACTTTTGCTCATCTAAAGTAATTTCCAAAAGCAGGACCACTGACAAATTCTCTTCCCAATTAGACTGCAATGATATTCTGCTGTATAGATTCCATGGTACACCCTGCATACCAAACGTATGCAGGAATCCTGACTGACATTTTTCCTTTCTTTTTGAGTTTCTTTTTCCTCAAGGATTGAAATAGTTTCCTGACATTACAATTGGGATAACCCCCCAAAAATTTAAACATGAGAAACCATTCAAAACAGGTTTCACAGAGGTTAAAGTCTGTTGTAGATTATGACTTGGAAATTAAGCACCAGAGATTTGTATTTAGAGATCAACCACTATGATACACAAAACCCAAACTAAACCTGAGCTATACTTGCTGCATTTGCTCAGTTTAGATTCAAATGTATGCAAAAATTCAAAGGTTTATTTACAAACAGCTTCAGTATTAGGTGGTGGTGGTGGGGGAATTGTTTGTTGAAGATACTTTCAAAAAGTGTTACCTCTAACAAAACACTTCACAAGACATTTCCTTAGTCAGTTGGAATAGTGGAAAAAATACTCAGTTTAGGAAGCAAAACATCATTAATGTGTTGTAGACCAAATCATAAACTTTGGCAAAAAAGAAAAAAAAATGCTTAAGTCTTGCATTCTAATTAATTGCAAGTACATGCCTGCAATTGTGCCTTTCAAATACATGAAGATTTACCTGCAACACCATTCAATCCGGCCTTCCCCTTCACAAGTTTTTGCCCAGTGATTATCCGCAAGGTTTTTCATTGCCACAGCATATTCACACAGAGTTTCCTCATCCTCGCAGTGCTCACGCCAGATCTTATCAAAGTCTCCCACTAAGCAAAACAACAACAAAAAAATTGCACATTAGATACAAAGCATCTCATTATCTCCATGGCAAAATCCCCATCTTGCAATTGAAAGAAGTTACCCAGAGATTACTTTACCTGCTTGTAACAAAAAACAAGGTCACCTTTCTCTAGTCAAACACAAAATTCCAGGGCTTGGAGAAGGAAGGAGCTATTGGATACTTGAGAAGATAGCAATATTCTGAGTACACTGCTTCTGTTCAGCTTGTTCTGCAAAAGTCCAAGTTCCCAGGAAGTTTCACTTTAAAGTTTCTGTGCATGAGCATTAATGGGACAAACATTTTAGATATGAAAGGTTTCCCAGGAGCTTTCATGGTCGTGGCAAATACTGTGATATTACATGTAAAAATGCTGAAAATGAAGTTTAACCCAGAATACTGACTTCTTTGGATACACTGGATAGAAATTCAGGCCTTCACTGATGTCTGTGTAATCTAGCCAGCCCTAAGGAATTAGTTTCTAGGGAAGAGCACTGGAGAATGAAACCAACTACAGTCACAAAACCACAAATCTGTCTGCTGATCCTAGGGACAGATTTATGTCAACACTCCTCACCTTGCTGAAAAGAAGTCTTGCATGGTAAGTTCTGGCACTTCAAGGTATTTAAACATTTCCTTTCTTTTGGTGCTATCTATCTACTTCTAGCTGACTTTACATAACGTACTGCTAAACAAAAACAAGATAAATGGTAGTCATGGCTAGCCACAATTCCTACTGTAGTTTCTACACCATGCAAACTCTTGTTTTACCTCACTAAAAAGACATTTCTGCCCTAAGAAAGAAAAATACACACCCACTGCTACGACCTTCACTAATGCTTTGTGTTTCTTCATTACATATGTGCATACATCTAATATAAACATAAATTCGCAGAACACAGTTATCTACTGATTTTGCACCCACAAGCTGATACAGCTATGTTTTACCAAGTTTTCAAGAGCAGAACTATGCTTTAAGCTTCAAGACAACCAATATCCCTTTCACAAGATGGTTACAGAATCAATTTTTGTAGCACCTTCACATTACAGAAAAAAAAATAAATATTAAAACTTTATCAAGCATAAACTAATTATTAATGTCTGCTAAAGCCTCTGAGTAATTTACACTATGACCTATCCTTCTCTTACCAGCGAGAGGTGTCTGTTTCTAACCCACAAATAGCAATTGTTAATTGTAGCAAAGTTCTAATTAGCAGTAAATAACAGATTTCTTCCAGTGGCAATCTTTTTATTTTCACTCCTTGCATGTGCAAAGTAGTAACAATTCCTAATCTCTCCCATCCTCCATTTACAGTGAGATTGGGTACAATGGACAAGTATAGACAGTTACACACTTACAAGATTTAAACTACCCATCCAGGTTACTCCCTTTTAAGTTTGGTTTAGGGATGTCACAGCAATTTTCTCTTCAAAACAATCACCTAGCACACCTGCACAATCATCAAAGTGAGTCATATTTAAAACTAGGTGTTTATACTCCCTTGTGCGAGATGGTAGTTTTGATGAAAGGGAGAGGCCATGATTTAGTTTTTAACAAAACAGGGAAGCTATACAAGAAATCACCTATTCTGCTTGCTATTCAAAAAGCATAGATGAGAAAGTTATTAGACTGGAAGAAAACAAAACAAAACAATGGCAGCCTTACATTTGAAGGGTGTCCCTCATTATTTCCCAAATAATCCAAGTTTGGAGAGATATGCTTTCCAAGGAAAGATACTGGTATGGTTGCTAACTGACCACTATAACAGATGAACACCCTGGTTGCAGGTGGGACCCCACAGGGGTTTGTGCTAAAAACCTATAGGTCACTTTTCCAGAGCTTTCAGGAGAGCCTTATGTAGAAACAATCATGTAGGACAGAAAATACTCTACTGATGACAGAGAGCAACAAATAAATGGTATAGAAAGTAACCAACCAGCAAAGCAGACAAAACAAATACAGGTCTCATGAATCGTTGTTTCTGGTGTCCAAGTGCCAAACTTACACAGCACCAAGCCAGAAATCACTAGCTTAGATCAAAGTGTATTCTCAGTAGACAATTAATTCCAGTGCAAATTAGATAAAGTTTCAAAGCTGCTCTGCCACAGTCCACTGAATCTTACTGCATGCTCCAGACAACTGTGAAACATACAATTTGAAGAATACACAGATAATTACAAAGGAAAAGTAGTACACGAGCGAACACTTTTTGAGAGGAAATCTCACAAATACAAACCACTAATACTGCTGTTCTTTTAGTCAGTTACTTGTCTATTCTTAAGCAATTACTCTATTTCCAAATACCATTTTTCCCTAAAACTTGTGAATCCAAACAGATGAGGAAGAGAAAATACGCAAAGATCAGATGTTCTTAACTAGCCATTCCTTTATCAAAGTAGTGACGTCTCCTAATGCTGCATTCTGCTCTCATAGCAACTCCTGTTTCCTTCTGAACAAAGCACAGATTTGCACCTCTCTGAAAGTCAGATGAGGGTCAAAGAGTTCACAGATAAGGGATTTTATATTTAGATATGTAGCAACAGACAGAGGTGGCTAACAGCAGTCTGGGATATGAACTTTGGGTTACAACAGAGCTGTCTATGACAGTAACAGCTTCTTGGCACTGAGCTGGCATGAAAATAAAACTGAAAGATACAGACTATTAGGAAAGACATGCGGAACAAAAGTGAAACATTTATCACAAAGCAACTCTGTCACACATTCTATATCAAGTAATTTCTGGTACTTGTGATTTGTTTTCATCTACCAATACAGCCAGTCTGGAGATACAGAAAATGGTAATGCGGAACAGATACAGCTCAGCTTCTGAGAAACACCTAAACCGAGGGAAAGAAAAGACGCATGAAAGCAGGAGATGACAGACCTCCTCAAAATCATGAGTGACAGACAAAATGTAAATATGGAACAATTTCTGGTTTATTTAAGATTAGAAGATATTCAGTAAAAACATAAGGCAACTTCAAAGCAAGCAGCACACCTCATATATTCCTGTCTAAGCATCTGCTGTTGACCCAGTGTCAGTGCTGGATTTGATAAGATGTCAATTTACCTGCTCTTTGATTAATGTAAGCTCCAGAACAATGGCAGATAAAGTATCTTAAGACACTGGCACCATTGTGTAGGGACTTGTAAAGAATGGTCTGAAGTCCTGTTTACCTTGAGCAAGTACCATTGGTTTGGGTTTTTTTTCCTCATTCTTCTTTGGGGTGAGCTTTGAGAAGGCACAAAGAGGTGCCCTAGATTTATGGGAACTTTAATTCCAGAATCATGCCCCAATTCTGAGTTGAAAATGCGAATAATGCTTCCAATCTTAAGATTTTGAGGTAGTGACTACAATGGATCTCACAGAATCCGTTTTCAAGCTGATACACAGGCCATAGTGGAGCTATGTATTAATTTTTTCAAACAATACCATATAATTCACTGTGTATTAATTTTTTAAACAATACATTATAATCAGTGTGCAAATATTTATTTATGAATCATCGCTTGTGTAACCAAAAAAGGGCTGTTGAATGTGCAGGAAGGTTTCATGGCAAAACTAATGGTTACTAAAGAAAGAAATAAAATCTGTTGAGCAATTAATAATGCTGTAAATTAAACAGAAGTTTGTGGCAGGCTAATCTAAAGAAAACAAACAAACAAAAATTTTGCATCTTCCATCATATCAAAGTTAATATTTGATTTTGTACACTAAACTTTGCATCTCGCATACTCATGACCAAACCATAATACAGAGTTTAAGGCTACTCAACACTCAGCTATGCACTTGGAGATCACCTTTTATGTGATTTAAAACCTGTTTTGAGCACTGACTCTTCACAGATCTTCATACGTCTCAGCCCTCCATTAAGGAATCAGCTATAACAACATCCAGCTGAAAGGCATGACTGGCAAGACTGGCTCATTACAGGAGTTTTGCACACCTCTCAAATCACTATAGTGACTTATTTTAGAAATATCTAATGTTTGCTCTCCTCTCTATGTGGAGTTGTCCAAAAAATAACCTATGCTTTGCCTTGAAGACTAAGTATTCCTTTAAAAATGAAAAATCCCAAAGCCCACCTCTTTCTACCAATTCTGTCAGAGAACAAATGAATGAGCAACTTGCAGGTTCTTTGTAACACAGCCTTCCATAATGCAGTGACAAAAATTCAATAGTATTTACCTAAAACAGATTAATTCCTCTAAATAGTTTCTACCCACATTAACATTGCCCACAAAATAGCCAAATCAGACAAAACACAGAGTAATCAGTAGTTGCTGAATTTTGTAACAAAGAGAACAGGTCAGGCATGTAGAAGTTATTTTTAAGTGATCCTAATTACAAGATAGTTTTAATTGTAGGTAACCTAACAAAGACTTAAAGTTAGCTGTAAGTTTCAACAACAGAAAACACTTTTAATGAAGAAGGAGGAATCATACAAGCTGAGTAAGAACTCTCCTCATTCCACATTTATTTAGAAGATGTCATCAAAGGTCCCCAGGATGGCATGAGAAGATGACCTTCACTAATCTTGGTGGGACAATCCCACACCGTAGCTCTTTTTTTCAGGCACCCTATTTTTAAGGACAAAAACCCAGCTTGCTTTTATCTGCATTCCCCACCTCCTTTTTCTTAAGATATTTCTTTATAGAGTACTAAAAGGAACTGTCATTTAAGGTATGTTTATGAAACACTTATTCTTCAACATCTGACAGGACAAATCAAATCAATTGGTATTTTAAACAAAACACAACAATGTATATGAAAGAAACAGAGCTCAGTTTTGCTCGAGGCAGTATTTTTTCATTTCAGAATGCGACAGAACCCTGAACAACTGATTTCAATCATTCTATCAAGCAATAAAATAGTTAAGTCATATAGAATTAAATGTACTATCTGCATCCACCAGACAAGTTTTGCAATTGTTTTTTTCCTTAATTCTACTGGCACATAAGAAGGACAGTGCAGTCATCTCTGACAATCTTAAAACCAAGTACAAAATATTTCATCCATCTCTGAACAAGATCTTGCGTCCCAAAATTTAACTGACACCATGTACTTGAGCTTCAGGTAGATGCAACATGGGTTTAGATCTTAATCAACAATTTCCCCCAAGAGAAACAGTATTTTAAACACTTGAGGAAGACTGGAATTAGAACAGTCATTATTCCAAGAAGGAAAACTGCAATTTGCTGATATAAATTGATAATGTAAAAATCAAATTCAACCCACTCCCATTCAATACTTCTATTTAACAGCTTATTGCTTTCCTATGTACACCTTTTATGGCTCTGGTGGAGGAGAAAATAGGCCCAGTACGTTAACTAACAATGACAGAAGCATAAGTGACATCTTCATGTTTGTACAGCAGTAATTAACAAAGTTCCTTGAATTTCTCATTATAAAACCCAAACCTATCCCTAAAATTAACAGGTGCCCATGACAATGCCAGATAAATTCAGACAACAGGCTGAAGGCCACAGTAACACTTTGCAAGATCTTTGAGCCTTCTTTGTTGTTGATGGCAATGTACTGCAAAATTGAAAAAAATTCATCTCATTTTCAGCTTCTTACGACTGGAAACAATAAACTACCTTCTACAACATTTGAAAGAGTAAATGGGAAAAGCAACCCTATGCTGTTCACTGGGCTAAAGCTGAAACCAAACTCCCGTTACTAAATTTCATCATTAACGGTGAACATCAGTTGAAGCTTAGCTGTACTTCTGAATGTCTAGACACTGTGGCAATGATTAACAAAATTAATTATGTGTGGAATATCAACTAATAATATGCTATTTACAACTTTCAGTGTCTACAGGATAAATTAAATTTAATGAACGTCAGACTTACTAAAACAGCACATCCAGTATTTTCGTGAGAGACAACATTGGATATTTGGCATCACTTTTACAATTTTACGTGTCTAAATACAGAACATGAACCTCAGTTCGGACAAAGGTCAAGCAATATTTTTCTTGTCTTGTCTGACTAGTGTTTGCTTCACAATTCTTACAATTTATTTGAAATACTTAACAATAAAAACCTTCTTTTTAAAAAGTGCAAGAATTTAATTTTCTTTCTCTCAACGTTCCTCTCTTCTACTCATATAGAAAGGATTCATTTGATCAAGTGTGGACTTTTACAACTGACTTGTCAGGTAAACTTCCTATCTGCTTACACCAGACAGACCCCCAGGACACAATTAATCCACTGTTTAAAGCATCTACTAAGGGTCAGCTTTTATCACTGTAGAGAGTGATCTATGTATCAGACCTGCTATAAATTTCTGATGGCTGTAACACAAACAGTGGGTAGCCTATTTGTGATAGTTTAAGCAATTATGCCCCCCAGGTGTTGAATCTACTCCCCTGCAAGTGATCTCCCCTCTCTCTTCTTACCCAAACCTGGCTTTCCAGGATGAACTATGTGCTGCACTTTAATGACACCAATGCAGAGATGAACAGATTAACAGAAACTACTGATTTTGGTAGATTTGTGCAAATGCAGGAGCAAAAATCAGAAGCAGCTGAGGAACATTATGCTGACCCTCTAACAGTAACACCATCTTCCCTGCCAAAGCAATAAAGGAGCAGTGAAGGTTACATATAGCTGTTTTCTCAGTGGATGCAAGTCTGCTGCAGTCAGTCCATTTGTGGGCTAACTAAACAGTACCAGTGAATAAAGCCCCTCAAGCTGTAAAATATTATGGGATTTCTAAGGAAAATTTCCCTGCAAAACTGTGGTATGCAAACTGTAAGGGCAAACCTATCTTAAGGCTCATGTCATAAAATAGCACTAATTTAATGTAAAGGAATTTAGTTTACATTGCTTCAAAATGTAACAGTTACAAAATGTCTCTCTTCCCAGAAATTAATGTAAGCAGGAAGAGACAAATGCAGGTTTTGAAAATTCAGATTTTGACAGTAAGCCTCTTACATTTAACAAAAAGGAGTAACAACTGTTAACTTTCTGCATAGAGTTCAGTGGCAAACTTTTCTTGTCCTGTGAAAAATGTCAGTATTTCAAAACACTTCCTGTTTCACATCAGGAAGAACTTAAGTTCTCTCAAGGTTTTAAATGAAAAACATGAGAGAGGAAGAGATCATAAAGCAACTGATTTCAGAACAACAATTCTCACATGAAAGTCTAAACTGCTTACCTAAGGCTGCTACTTACTGTCAGATAGGGTCCTGTAAATTCTCATTTTCTGGATTTGAAAAACCCCTTACATATTTTATTATTTAGTTCATTGAGGTCTCAACAAATCCTTCTTTTAAGGAATCGAAGTACCACCTACATATGTTTCTATGAGCTTCTGTGATATAACTACTAATATCAGAATCACCCAGAACTGGTATTTGTCCTAAGAGCCTTAACAAGCATACAGAAGGAAGAGAGAAATGTTTTAGTGTACACACAGCAAACTTTCATAAAATACCTTTACAGACACCTCAGCAAATTTTTTTCCACTTGCACTCGATACAGGATTTGCAGGGAGAAGCAGAGTGTCCTGTAAATCAACTTTTCAGCCTACATACAAAACCATACGTAACTGAGGGTTACGCTGCACGGAAAATGTTTACTTGATAAATACAGCTCTGAATGATTACAAAGGTAATAAAGAACTCAGAGAAAAAGGATGCCTCTGGATCAAGTGCAGGGATTTTTATCTCAGTAAAAAGTAAACCTATTTGGGTGCTACAAGCAACTGGAAAGAAACAAATAATCACATAGCAGATGTTCACATTGCAGATGTTCACTAGATCAAGTTTTTCCTACAAAACATTAAATCTGCTTTTAGAAGCCTGTCAGGCCTGATGGATATCAGCACCCATGCACTATATGCTACATACATGCAACCCATGGCTACATGTGCCTAAAAGACTTATAGACGAAGTCTCTAAAATTTAGGGTCACTTATGGTACCAGGCAATAGAACCATGAGCAAGAGACTAAATAAAAAACTGGGTTTCCCCCAAGCTCCATATTGTAATAGGCTAGTAGGAGAAATTAAAATATCATGAAAAAGTACTGAAATTAGGGGTTTAGTGCTTGTTTCAAACATGCAGGACCCAGAAGTTTCTCCTAAGTGAATAACTGAGCACTTGAAAGCTGCTTCAGCTTTTGGCTTTTACCCTAGTGTGTAAGGCAGTTAAGATTAATTCATTTGGACAGGAAACAGAAGTAAAACTTCAGAAAAAAATTACTCTTATGCTAATGAGATACACTCCTAAGTGAAAACACTACAGCTCATTGTTCTTTGTTCTCACATAAAAATGTTTTCTTCATGAAGTTTATAGGCTAACCTAAGTATTTTTAGGAACCACTGGACATGTTTTCTTTGTCTGTATTACTGTCTTAAAGTAGCCTGAAACAAATTGTTCACGATTAGCTAATTTGATTGACATTACATCAGTGAGGACAAGAACCAACCACTGTAATTAAAATACATATATATTTCTTTTTCCTCTGCATTAGAAAACTCACATCAATTTGCTAAACTTCTTTAAACCACTTTAAAAATATATGACATAATGTCACCATAGGATGCACAGTGGAGAAAAGAGTATCCTACAACTGCAAAATACCAAATCTGTCATGAGTTTTATGAGTACATGCTTCTCTTCTCTATTTAGAGAGGGCGTAAGGGAATGAAAGAAAAGAGAGTATGGAAAGAAAAAAAAAAAAGAAAAAAAAAAGATGAAAGGAGAAAAGAAATAGATCTATTCCCACTAGAAAGTAATATTAGATTAGCAACAACCCAAACACAGGAAAAAGTACTAGTAACAAAGTGTAAAGGTTGTTGAACAAACCAAAACAAACAAACAACACTTCACTGCAGGCCTGGGGAAGAGTGGCTGGAAAACAGCCTAGTGAAAAAGGATCCAGGGGTGCTGGTGGACAGGCAGATAAACATGAGCCAGCAAGTGAGCCCAAGTGGCCAAGGCCAACGGCATCCTGGCCTGTATCAAAAACAGTGTCCAGCAGGAGTAGGGAAATGATCACGCTCCTGTACTCAGCCCTGGTGAGGCCCAGCTTGAGCACTGTGTTCAGTTCTGGGTGTCACAGTATAAGAAAGACATCCTGGAGGGAGTCCAGAGAAGAGCAACAATGCTGGTGAAGGGTTTGGAGGGCACGTTGTACAAGAGCGGCTGAGGGAACTCAGGTTGTTTCAGTACATAGAGAAGAGAAGGTTAAGGCGAGAGATTATTGCTCTCTACAACTACCTGAAAGGAGGCTGTAGTGAGGCTGGTGCTGGTCTCTACTCCCAAGTAACCAGCAACAGAAAGAAATGGACTTAAGTTGTGGCAGAGGAGGTTTAGATTGGACATTAGGAAAAATTTCTTTACTGAAAGAGTGGCGAGGCATTGGAACAGGCTGCCCAGGGAGATGGTGGAGTTGCCATTGCTGGAGGTGTTCAAGAAGCATATAGATGTGGCACTTCAGGATGTAGTTTAATGGTCATGGTAGTTGAGTTACAGTTGGAATTGATCTTAAAGGTCTTTTCCAACCTTAATGATTCTATGATTTGATGCAAAATTTAAAGAATTTAAGCTGAGCCATATTGAACATAGAAAATCCTTATGGCAAGTGCACTGGAATGCTCTGGGACTACAGTATGACATGAGCCACAGCAGGGAAGTATATGCAAAAATCTATCCACCATATTTACAATCAAAAGTGGTTCAACAAATGCAGGATTTAAAAAAAAAAAAAAAGGAGGAAAAAAAAGGCAAGATTCAGTTCAGTTATAGCTTTTCACCAAGTTAAAAATAACCAAATAACAACAACCAATGAAAAACTTCAAACTCTTTAGATGATATGAAGCTGACTAAACTTTAATTCAGGAAAGAGGGCAACTGTTGTGGGAAATGAAACAAAATGATACCAATTGCACCAGTCACAAGCAAGGCAGATAATATACTGGCTTGCCTTTTACAATTGCTCATTGAAACTCAAGGCTTGCTAACATCAGCAAGGCAAATGAATTCTCAAACAAATCAGATTATTGAAATCAAGCCTGTATAACTTCTATCAACAAACATCGCTGTGTCTCAAGGAAGCATCGATTTCCCTTCAACACTTCTAACAGGAGACAGTAACTGAAGATCGTATTACCAAAGGCTTTCTTACTTATGCACCCTGTGCAACATAATTGTATAGCTTTCAGAAGGATACTTGACATGCCTTTTCCTCTAGTGAAGTTAATATGCAATTCTATTTCAGTATCTACAAAGCAACAGCAATTCTAGTACTGTTTGCTTGTTTAGACAAAATGGAAACTAGCTTCATAGAACTCTAGAAAACTTGAAGCACAGTGAAAAAACCTCAAACCCTCAGAAAACCAAACCAAAGAATGCCAATACTCTGGAATAATACAGGTAGCTATGCTTATGTTCCATATGGAGGTGGGTGTACTGCACTACAGAGAGAAGAGACTATCCCTGTATAAGCAGCTGTTAGCATATAACCAAGGATACATCTTTCACCTTAGTTTTTTCATAACACATTATTATTCAATTTGTAGTGAGAAATTACAGATGATTTCTTGCTTTCCCGCTTCTCTTTAGCAAACTGTCAATTTTTACTTCATCAGGACTATGTACTTGCCCGTTGGTGTCTCAGAGTATTAGAAAACAAACAAAAATCCCAAGATCCTTCAGAGGTCAATCAACTACAATTTCAGAATGACATCAAAGGCACTGAGAAAGGAGATTCTCAAGCCCACTTTTAGAAGCATAGAGAAATGTGGGGAGAAAAGACTACAAAAATACAAGTTTGCAGTTGAAACAACCTGATTCATTAAGTATTAGATTACTAATCACTATCAGCTTGTAAAGACCACCTACTACTGAATGAGTAGACAATGGGTGGAGTTCACATTGCTGCATAGAGGTGACGTGACTAATGTTTGAGTTTTAACTCTCTCCATGAAAATACGTACAATATTGCTCATTTAGAGTGGCTAAAAAAATCATCAAATTTTTCACTAACACACGCTTTACAGGACATACAAGATAAGTTAAAAGTATTATTTGTTCTTTCGCTTAACCAATTACATTGAATCAAAACATAAAACACAACTTATCCTTGCATACTAACTTGTTCTTTGCTGAGAAATAGGCTTACATAGGCTTCCATGTAATTTAGGCTCTGATATGAAAAATAGTTGTTACAGAGACCGCTCACATTTTTTTTCCAAGTTAATAGTTTCAATGTTTGTCTGTCCTAAGCTACAGGCACTCTGAAATAACAGAGAAATACGAACTCCTCAATTGTTCCTTCATCTAAATATCAGAACAAGTGATATCTTCCCTCCAGTTTTGGCTCACCAAGGCCAAAATAAACAGCGGCTCTTGATCACCATCTGTATAGCTAGATTTCTCTGCGCAAATTTCATGGACAGGCTTCTGAAGTCCAGAAAGCAGAACGACATTGTTATTTTAATAGAAGTGTCATACACGGACATAGAGGGGAGACAAGAACTCATGCCTACAACAGGAAAGGCTCCAGTTTGCTAAGTGTCCTTCTTGAGATGAGCACCAGCTCAGCAGTGAGCTGTGGAGTCACTGAATGAATGGATGATTTTTTTGTAAGCTGTGTATAAAGAAGATTGAAGAGATCGTTATAATCAACCTAAGGAGGTAACAAATCTCAGCTCTGACACTCATCTGAAAGCATTTCTAGGTTTTGAGCATTCCAATGCCACCCGTAAGAACTTTGCATAAGGGTGTTAAGACTGACGACAAAGTAGATTTTTCAAGGACTTCCCTGTTTTGCTTAGTGCTCCAGCCCAAACTATCCCTCCACGGATGAAAGGCAGGAGGCATAAACAGTTCACAAAGCCCGGGCTTCTCCAGATCACCATTCAGTATGTCCTGGCATTCACGAGCTACTGTCCTCCCCACTCCTGTAGAATCCCAGGCTGTAAAACACTGCCTTTCTGAAAGCTGCTTGTGGTGAAAGGCCTCGCTGCAGCTATGAGCAATCAAATGTCACAAGGAGCGGTAAGACAGGGCCACACGACCCCATGTCCATACACAGTTGCTGCGCACCTTTAGACAAGCTCACGTTTTCATCTCGCAGCATTATTCGTGCACTCCAATCCTCTTCTCCTATATCCCATGGGGAAAGCTCCCAGAGATGCGCCGTGAGCCCTTCCGAGCTAGGAAGGGGTCTCCGCTGCCTAGAGACGGCGGGAAGCGGCAAGACCTCGGCAAACCCGACCGGGGCTCCTCGGCGGGGCTCCGGCGCCCCCGGTCGCCGGGGGAGGAGTAGCAAGCCCGGAGCTGCTCAAAGCCGCGGCTCCCGGCCCCCCATCCCCCCCTCTCCCGACACACCCCCTTCGGCAGCGGTCTGCGGCCCAGCCGGCCCGAGCCGCTCTGGCAGCGGCTGGGGGCACAGGGCCACCCCGTCCCGCCCGCCCGCGGGGAACACCCCGATCCGCGCGGAGACCCCCAGGGGGGCGGTTCCCCCTCCTCCCGCCAAGGCACAACAGCTCGCCGTCGGACACTACACACACCCCCGCGGTTCTCCTCCCAGCCCGTCCCGGCTCCCACGTTGAGGGGAGCCTGGTGGACCGGCCTGGGCGGCGTGGAGGGGTCGGCCCCCTCCCCCGTGGTTACCTTCCCGGTACTTCTTGCGCAGCCGCCGGTGGACGCTCTTCACCACCCCCGAGAGCTTCTCTTGCTCCAGCTTCCGCTCCTGCTCCGGGGGTGGCGGCGGCACGGGAGCAGCAGCAACGGCGGCCTCGCCGGGCCGGAGCAGAGGCCGAGGCTGGGGCTGTGGAACGGCCTCCATGGTGTTACCGCTGCTCCGCTGCGCGCAGCCCGGCCAGGAGAGAAGGAGGCGTGAGCACCGGGCGCTATGGCAGGGAGGGCATGCGCCTCGTCCGCCCCGGACCGCCTCGCACGGCATGGCGGGAGATGGAGTCTTCAGCGGCTCCCGCCTCCCCATGGCCGCGCCTCCGCCGGGTGGCACTGAGGATCAACGACGGTTCCATTCGGGGAGGTCTGGCGTTTAGTGGCGTCTGTGGGCCGTGAGGGCGTGGGGTTGGCCTCACCTGGGAGGCTTCGTCTTGGCTATTGCCAGCGGTACTTTCCGCAGTCCATCTCCGGAACAGGTCACCCTGCCGTGCTTAATAAAGTAGTGGGAAATTAAAGATCCAGAGGAAGCACTACTTCCATTGCAGTGCTGCCGCGGGGGCTTCTCTCTACTCTCTGCATTACCCCAGTTTACAAGGTACCCTAGAGACCCCCCATAAAAGATTTGGGTGTGAATCTTTCCAAAGTAAGGTAGTAAAACCCATTCCCCACTTACAAAAGGCCTTGCAGAAACAAACTGAATTCTAAAGCATATCTTGGTAGGTTTGTGGCCGTGGATGTTTGAAGAGCACAGTACACGCTTTTTTTTCTGTCTTAATGGAGCTGCTGGGCCCTCTTCACAACCGTTTCTGATGTTACTTGGGCAGAAATACACCACCGCTGCCAGAATAACATCTGCAGCCAGCAAAACTGTCCCTTACAGGGGAAAATCTTCATATGTAGCTGTCTTTGTCCAGCTTCAATCTTTCACAAAACCCAAAGTACTTCAGTTCTCAATTCCACTCCTTGTTGGAAGTAGGATAGACAAAACCACTTCCCATGAGACCACAGCAGCAAAATCTGCTGTGAAGTTTCTTGTTTGCTTGACTTGGCAGGAAGCAGCTGATTGTTTTCTCTGAAGATGTTCAAAAACACTAAGGAGATAATTGCAGCTACAATTACATCAGTGACAAATCTGGCTTGGGTAGAGTCAAGATTTCATCCTAATGAGAAATCAGTGACACATGCAACTTTATGCGGTGAGGTGCATAACAGGTCTTTATCAGCACTGTGTCCATCCTGCCAAAAAGATTTTACAGCTAATGGCAGAGCGCAGTTTTCTTCTGCTTCAATGATAAACTTCCCCTTGAAGGTGCAGTTATAAAGACAAAACAGCAATATAAAAAACAAAAACTTTTCCTCACTACTGACTGCAAAGACATCCCTTTTTCTCTTCACTCTGGGTGATGCAGGTGAACACTGCATCTCACCCATCACCCTGAAATGGGATTGCACAGCACAACTGAAGGTCCAGCTTTTTCCGTATGGCTGTTTTGCAGTGAGTACTTTAAACAGTTCTGTATAGTTTGGATCTTCCATTGCTATATTTATATGCCACTGTGCATTTTATTTTCAGAATGTTTCAGTTTGTTTGCTTGTTTGTTTTTCTCAAAATAAAGAAAGATGATGGAAGGATGATTTGAATTGAGTTATTCTTTGAATTACATTTTTTAGTTTTGAAACTAAAAGAAATAATCATGTGCTAATGAATAAAACCTCATTATAAAGGAGAAGAGTTGGTGCTGGGGTTAATGATAGCCTTGTGAAATATTTGTATTTTTATATGCAAGTCCCCATAAGAAAAATTAAGATGGTATGAAAAGAGATTACACTGATAAGTACCAGGAACCTTTTGGGTTAAAGAGGGTACCGAGTGGTCAATGTTCCTATCACTTTTACTTTGTGTAGGATTTGGGGAAGCACAGAATGAAGATGAAAAGCATGAGCCAGTCATCTATGTGCAGCATGATGCTTGGAGAGCACTGAAGGAGACTTTTGAGAAGAGTACCAGAGTTACGGAAGATGGAGGCATCTGGAGGATGCCTAACAAATACAGCTGTGGTATCACTCCCACTGCTCTATAGTCACAAGCCTCCAGACTCAGCAGTGTAAGGTACACAGGCAAAATATGAGTGCCTGTGTGATTGGGAAAATTGGACGTCTAACTGTGGAACTGGAAAAGCAGGGGGAAATTTGTACTTATGTGAAATATACTCTCAGAATAATAATAGAAAGTTACTTTTTTATTTGCTATCAGTGTTGTTTTTCAGTTACTAGGAACTATTTCTACAACTAACAAAGCAGTTTTAAATACAAAGTGATTTTAATTTATTACAATTCTTTCAAAACTTACTATATTATACGTGCTTGATTTTAGTCATACTTACTAGACATTCTGTGACTCTACACTGTACAGATACATAGAATACATAGAATACATAGAATAAACCAGGTTGGAAGAGACCTTCAAGATCACCGCGTCCAACCCATCAACGAATCAAACACCACCCAAACAACTAACCCACGGCAAATTTTACATTACTTTTAAAATAAAAGTTATTAATGTAGTTGGTTTGTATTTTCAATGTTTCAATTATTCTCTGATAGTTTAAAAAATTCTAAACAGAGGAAAAATCCAACTCTGGATTTGAATACACGGATTTTAGGTTACTATCATATCTAGGTCTACAAGCTATAATTAAAAAACAGGAAATAGAGAAGTATCAAAAATTTTACAGAAGCGATTCTCTATTAAAATAGACCAAGATATAAAACATATTCTTCCTTCTTAAAGAAGTAACTTGGAAGCTTCGTTTCAATAACAGCATTTACCAGTTGTGAAGTTTTTCCAGGAACAAAATGAAAGAATAACCAAGGAAGAGACCTTATCCTTTCAGGACACAGATACTTACCTCACAATATGTGGCAAGAGTTGGCTCTTAGTGATGGACACTGAATGCAAAAGTGATTGAAGAGAGCATTTCCCTAGGGCGCCACATGGTGATACTGGGGATTGATGGAGAGGGTGGTTAAATCAGAAGCAGTTCTGGCAGGTCTGGAACTGATGACCCAGTGCTCTGTTGAGGTGGATAAAAACCATCTGTACTCAACACTTTTCTTAAACAGTCAAGGAGCAAATGAAGATGAACATAAATCTTGTGACTGTGAGCAGAACAAGAGATACCTACTCCAAGGGGATAAACCAAGAAATTATCTATGTCCTGATGGGGATGATGGAGTCTGACCATCTGGGAAAGAATTGTTTTGAGCAGCTGGCATCACTTCCCTGAATGTAGACAATGGTCAAATGTTCCTCAGTGTATTAGTTACATTTGTTAAAAAAACAAAACAAAAGAAATCAAAACAGAACAACCCAGAAAGAAATAAAAGAAAGAACCAATTCAGAGCAGACTAGAACAGTTTCTTTTGGCATTTTTGCAGTATTACAGTGACCATCACTTTTAATGAATAATTTTAGAAACAAAAGTCTCAATTCACAGGCTGGAAGGAGGAATAACCCAAGCTCTTTCCAGTACCTCTGTGGCTGGAACATTTGTTGGGGATGTGGGAAAACCAGTTCACATCCTTGCTCTGCCTGGGGGGATCTGAACCCAGATCTTCACTATGAGATTATACAAAGTGGAAGTGCTCTTCCTTCCTGAGGGAAGAGTGACAGCAGCCTATATTTTCAGCCCTTTTCCTCCAGGAAACTGGAAGAAAAGTACATCAAAACTTTCTGAGATGTGAAAATCAGCAGTGCTCTGCTTCCATCTCTATTTCAGTGGTACTTTTGACAATCAGGTCTTCTTAGCCTCTCCATCCCTTCTGCCTTATAGGCACTGGTTATGTGAAAAAGAGCTAAAAAATCGACCCAGCATTACAGAGAACAAACCTTTCTAGAGAACACTCTCTCCAGTGTGATGACATCATCATAAGAGTCTCTAATGTAATGTAATCTGCAAAAATATTACCAGAAAGCATATAATGACTTTAATGGAGTAATGAAACACTGTGGTAATTTAAGAGGAATAAAAGAACCTTTGGTAAATGTGGAACTGGTTTTACCACATATATCCAAAGGGGAGACAAACAGGCAGCAATCAATAGCACATTTGGTTTGAATTTAAGGTGGTGTTGGGTTTTTTTTTCTTCATTAATTGTGGAGTCCTATTAGCTGTAAAAATGAGATAATTTGATTTAAAAAATGGGAGTCACATTCCTGAATTTGCACTGAGGCAATTATTAAGAGCTAGTCCATTATTATGTTTCTCCAGACTACACACTTCAGTAATTTAGTAATTAAAATTACACAGTAATTAAAACGGCTACCCCATAACAATAATTTTATAACTACAGATCCTGGATTCCATTCCTGGAGGTTGACAGCTCTAAAAGTAAGTTTACATCACCAGTTCCATTGCTTAGTACCTAATGTACTTTAGCGGAAAAACTATTGACTTTCATTTGCATCCGAAGTCCAAATATTTACAGAAATAAACATTGCTTCCAGAAAAGAGAATTCTTCTATTGTGCAGCCAATTAAAGTTCCTCAAGTAGGCAGGCCCACTTGACTTGGAGAAAAAGGCTGAAAAATCCTTCACACATGGGAGCTCTTTGTAGAGTCTAATTATGTATCCTCACCACCATGAGAATTACATAATGATAGGAGATTTTATTTATTGAAATCATGTCTTTTGGTTGTTAGCTTGTGTTGCAGTAAGACAGGAAGAATTTTAACAGGAGCCAGCATTTCTGATAAACAATCCACTTATCACCTCCCTTGTGGCTTGCATGTGCCCGTGGACAGGAGCTGTTTCTTTTGACACTAAAGTTAAGAGTTTGTTAATCCCTTCAGTCTGTGATTTGTGTAATAGTAAAGTGGGAATTAAGTTCTGTGGAACTACTGAAAACCATCAAAGTACTTTACACTTGAGTTACTTGGAATGTTATGTGCATGTGCAGACAATAACATGATCCTTTAATGCTGAGAACAGATAACACATTTTTTGAATAAATGCTGTACTTCATTGTACAACATCTTTGCAACATGAGCATTGCAAAAATAGTTAATACTCTTTCCACAAAGATCATTAAATATAAACATAACTTACTGAAAATTAATCTTTAAGAATCTGGGATTTTTTCTTTGTTTTTAGTCTGGGAGCATACTCCAATTATTTGAAAGGCATGAATTATTAAATGAAGAGAGTCAATGTGAGGGTTGTTTTAACCAAGACTAGTAGCTACTCTTCCTAGACTGAGTTTCTTAGCTGATTTCCTGCTGCCATAAAAGATTAACTCATAAAATCGCTTTGATTCAGCAAGAGATGTCAAAACATCTAGCAGGTCTAACTGGTTTTTTCCCCAATGTCAGTCAAAATACTATGTGGTTTTAGCACTGATTCATGTTTCTGTCAGCTGCTATGCATAAACTTGCTGAGTAATCAACTCAGACACAGTAAATTTAAAAAAATTTGGTACTGGTAGGAAGCTTTGATTATTTGTGTGTCTGTGAAATGATACAGCTTTAAAGATGTTCTCAGTTCTTGGGATTCAAATTCCAGTTTTCCTCTATGGGTAAGGTGTGTATAAAAGCAGTTCAGCTCAACAGCAATGTAGCTGTGTGTTAGGACATTTTGATCTTGGGAAATGCTACAGTATCCCTGTAATCTTGTGTTGCAGATGTGATAGTGTGACTCACAAATTAAGATGACTTTATAGTCTGATGGGAGATCTGGGGGCTAAAAAGCACCTAGAGAAAGATTAAGATGCATGTGAATTTTTGAGACAGAAAGAAAAATAAAAAAGGAGACTAATTTCACATGCCCTTTATAGATCAGGGTATGCTGTGTCACTTCATTTTTCTCTTTCTTTCTGCTCCTAAGTCCTGAAAGGGTGTGGGAGAAGATATTTTGGGTATCATTAGATATGACTTATAAAGGAATATATCACTAATACGCATAAACTATTCTTGTCAATTCCAAAGATTGCCTAACTCCTTTTAATCTATTCTGCCTCTTGAATACCGTCATGTGGTTTATTTGGGACTCTACTGAAGTTCAAGTCAAGTTTTCAGTTAAGAAGATGAGAGAACAACAACAAAGTCTATTCATACAACATCAAACAGACCTTTATCTTTGGCACAACATATTGCAGGCAGTATAATATCCTTCTGGAAGAGCAAGGAATGCCAGAGTTCCTACTTACCCTCCATACATGGTATTTGGCTTGTGTATGGTTCATGTTATAGGTCTGGCTAAGTCTGGCCTGGCCTCAGTGACGCTGGTGCCTAAGATATTATCAATAAAATTAAAAGAGTTAGCACTCTTCTCATTGGTTTGAAGAATTAGGGCTTAGGAGACTAAAGGCTAGTGACAAACCAAATGAAACCACAAATATTAATGCCATTTCAGAATTTTTGACAGTAACTACACAAAACATCTCAATAATTCTCCCATATGGGCACCATAGATAAAGATTGTTTACTGTTAGAAGAGTGGTTTCTCTTTGCTTTTTCAGAACATGTAATAAAACAATTGTGACACAAATACCATGAAGTAAGCATTCTACACATTAGATTAAAAAAAATCATATCCCATTACTATGGATTAAGAATGATCTGTTTGCAGCTACCATGAGGTATGAATGGGACTACAGTCTGCAGAAGAAGAGAGCAGTTCTGAAATGCTCATTTAAAGATGAAGTTGTGAAAAAATTAAATAACTCTTTCATTTTGTTTTGAGAATATACTGATATTTAAAAAATAGGAAATAGAGAAGAAAGGTACTGTAGCCATTAATGGAGATATGCATTTCATACTGATACTCAGATTTTAGGTAAGACTTCAAGTATTTCATATTTCTGGCTAACAAAAATGTCAATAACCTCACTATATGAATAAGAATGTTCTTGGATATTAATGATATTGTTAAGTTCTAGAAAAACTTTTAGGCTAATTGAGTGCTAGAATTATGGCTGGAATCTTAAGTCCTGTTAAAATAATGAATTCTCACAGGTTGAAAATATTTCAGTGGTCACCTAAAATATGCTTGGAAGTTCATGAATAGTTACATTAAATGCAGGCTCAAAAAAATTGTGAAACAGCAAAGAACTAAATATCCATCTTCAGTTTCCACAGGATGTTTCTTGTGCAAGGGGCCATGTGTGCATGGTGCACCTCTGTCCCAGTCTCACATGAGACCAAGCACTATCATTCAGAATTTTTTACTTTTCTGCTATGCTTTCCCTCCCACAGTAGGTCCTGCATGGCTCCCACTGTTTTCTCCACCTGAGCCCTTGCAACAGCAATGCTACCCTGGACCCATATCTTCCCAGTGCCTCAGCCCCTCAGATCCTTCTAAGCCCCCAGTCTGATTTCTGGCACCCACTTCTGTCTCATTTTCCTTCTTTCCTTTAGAATTTTGAGAAATCCCATCACTTTGTCACTAGGTGCAACTTCAGTCTCCCTAAAAGCTGCCGAGGACAGTGCCTGTACTGAAGCCTGGCCTTGTTGCATTGCAGAGAAACATGGAGGTAGAACAACTGCTGTAAATCCATGTGTTCAAAATGGGAGATGGCTGCCATGTTGAGGAAGGAGGAAATGTAAGGAAAAGCTGCCATCTTCCTCACAGTGAGGTTCAAACTGCAGCCATCAAGAGAGTTTGCAGTGCTGAAAACAAGAGCAGCTCGTTTACCTGGGAAGGATGGAGTGATGCGAAAATGCAGGCAGAGACGCATCCAGCAAACCATGGAGGAGACACACACAGTGTTAGGGTAGCCACCATAGGCCATGAAACTATGGAAGTTTGAGACCTACAACACTTCTGTGCTTTCTCCCAGCCATCTTCAAAATGTTTCAGTGCATGAGCATAATCCTGCTGGCATCCTAACAGGAGCGGGAAGAAGCACTTCCAAGCCACATGACAGCCAGCACCTTCATCTGGCTTTGGCAGAATCCCAGATGTATGTTCTGAACAGCTCCATAATTATAACCACAGCATATTTTTTCAGCCCCTACAGGTTCTGTGTCTTTTTAATTAATTAAAAGAGGGGGGGGGGGAGGGGGGAGGGAAGAGCTAACAGCAAATACTTAATTTCTTCAAAGTTGTGGTTGTCAGGTAGAACCTACAGAAAATGTAGCTCTGCTTTCCAAAAGCAGCTAAATTTTGCTGAGGATCCGGTACTGAAGTGCTCACTTTTGCCATTTCAGCTTGTTCCTTGAATGTAGATACTCTTTGTCAAAAAAGTTTTCAAACCAGTGTAAACACTCCTTATAAATGTTGGTTTCATTACAGAGAAATGACATTGAGAATGCTTTTTTAATAAAATATCTGTCTAGGCTACTTGCTCTTCTGCACTGTTCACCAAAGAAAAGACATACTTTTGGAAGCCATAGTGACAGCATACTACAAAATGGAGAAATTTATAGCAGGTCATAGAAGAAGGTTGCATGAACCACAAGCAGAGCTCCTGCTTGCTGGAACATGAAAGGTGGATTTTTGCTGAATGACTCCTTTAAATCCAAGAGAAATGGCTGTCAGCTCTCAGGTCATATGCTCAGCAGGAACATAATTTCCTATAATAAAGTTATAATATTTGCCTCTCTTGGAGCCTAATGTGATGAGCAAAATGCAGCATGAGGCTTATCACACAGCATTACTGTTGTTGCCTTTTCAGAAGCTAGAATGGTCTCCTGGAGGCTTTTCTACATAAATAGAAACAGCCTTTTCTTAGAAGACATAGAAGTAATTCTGAAACACTAAATAAAAGTAATTGTGTCCAATTTTCTTACATAACTCATGACCCCTCAAGATCTATTTGTACTTCTAAAGGTGAATTTTATCCATCATTACTTAAAGATCCCTGAACCAGAACTAAAATCATAAGTAAAACTGTATTTTAAAAATTATTTTGAAGCCTACATTTTCATTAACTTTTATTTATTTGTTTGTTTGCTTATAATTCTGAATAATACTCAAACTGGTGTGAAAGGTGGGAAGAAATTTTTGGTTTAAAAGTATTTCACATTGTACTTCCCTTTGGTAAAATATTACCCCCATATTTTGTACCGTTCAGTCTGAAGTCTAAAGACCAGTATATAGTGATCTATCTGGTCTTACTGTTGTTGAAGGGTTGTCCACATGTACAGTTATTTCTACACAAATTACTGTGTCAAGAGTTGCCTGTAAACCCATCTATGTGGGACAAACAGGATGCTATTTGTCTGTGAAGGGTTGTGTATGAGAGAAGCAGCTATGAGAGAAGCAGCTCAAATTAGATGACGTGAAAGATGGTGGCTTCCTAATCATCTTTGTTGACAGATATTTTTTCAGGCTACCTACAAATCTCATTTATTTTATGGCATTGACATTGCTTGGGCTGCCTTGGGTTGTCTAGAATGAGGATGCATTCTTGGTTGTGTTTTATGTCTGATGATTTTCCTTAATTTTAGTTTGCAGTTTGTGGCAGCCCATCATCTACTTCATGAAGAAGCATTATAATAGAGGCAGAAACCTCTCAATCAGGGACACATGACCAGCTGCAAACAGTAGCTTTTGCAGCCACCTCACTGTAACCTGCTGGAGGTAGAGCATTAAGAGAAACAAGACAGGTGGCTATTGGACTTCAAATTCAGTTTGTTTTGCAATAGTTTCTTCATGTAGATGAGTATGAATGGGACCCTGGCCACTGTTCTTTCACTGGAGGAACCACTTGCTCCTGGGGATTGAATGGGTCTGTCTATATTAGTGGTTAAGAGCACTACATAAATGTTTCTATGATGTGAATCACCCTTGGCTGTGAATCTCGCACACTTGACATTCTTATGTTACATCACTTAAGGCCTTTGGAGGACAGGCGTTAGATTTCTTCCTGGAGAAGCTTAGCTGGCAATTGCATGCTAGGGATTTTTTCTAACACACCTCAAAGGTAGTAGGAACATGTAATCTTTGGGATATTGAGAAAGAATACAGAGGTTGATCCTGTTATTATTTTGAATTGTCCTCCAGCATAATGTCTTCTTGTATCCTGAATAAGAGAAATACCAACCCAAAGGTGATCTCTTAAAGGTCTGCATTGCTGAGACTTCTACAGAAGTACTAGCATTTCCTTTTTGCAGTGTGAGCAGCTTGGTGCAATTTTTGAAACTGTAAAGAGAGGGGCTTTCTAAAATGCCTGTGTTATTGGTAGGGTGCAAGAGGCTTCCAAAACAGCTATCTAATCCTCAGTGAGTCACATTTTTAGTGGAATTTTATTTTAAATAAATTATCTTCTACATTCTGTCCACTCCAGGGTATATGTTCAGTGACTATTATACTTGCTGTTCAGATATTTCAAGTTGCCGGGTCATCTGTGAATATTTCTGAGATTCCTCTTCCTTGGCACCTGAATAAAGGTGACAAGCAAATGGCTGAAGTCTGAAATCTTGTTTTGCTACTAGGGATTACTGAATTCCCATGTGTTTGCTGTGTCTCAGAAATGACTGACATAAACGGATACTAATTCTGACAGTAGTTGCTTATCAGGTTGAAATTTGAACCTGTTAAACCTCGTGGCAAGGCTTGGATCAATATGCTGAGTAAGTGATTTGTGATTACTCTTACACTGCATATACTCTTTTTACAGTAGTTTTATAAGCAGTTGACTCTAGAATGATGTAATCTGTCCTTCCTCTGAAGCAAAAGCTGTAATGGCCATTGGATTGCATGCTGGCATCTGGTGTGGAAACGTGCAAATCTTGATTGATAAATGAGCAAGACAGCTGCAATAGTTTTGTAATAGTCTGCAATTCTGACAGTAGGAATAGTAGTCAGTGTGCTCAGAGGAAGTGTTTTCTCTCTTCAGTTCTTCACTGCTTCTTGTGTGATTTTATAATTTCATACATGTAGAAATCTGGTGTAGATTTCCTTCTAGACATACATAGTTGAGTTGTTAAAGAAGAAGACTGGAAGCAACTGTAACCAGAAGATATTTATAAACTGATTAAAGCCAAAAATAAAGAACCAATTTTTCAATCTTATGTATAAAAAAATTGGCATATTCCATTATTTTTTACTATTAATGTAATTATATTGAATGTGATTCTAAGTGCCATAGGAGCAACTCACAAGCCTCAAAATGGGCATCTCAGCCAGTGTGCAAGACCCCATATTCAGGATCACATGATGGGGAGAATTCCTGATGTGTAGGAGGTATTCTCTGGTTTTGGCCTCACTGAAGAATGATCCCCTGCTATCCTGCTGTAGCCCTTCCTTAGCTCCACCACCTTTTATGCTAGCCCTGAAAATATAGTTTGCTCTAATATGGGCATACCAGCATGGTATGTAGGTACACTCTAGGTACACTACACCCATAGATCAAGTGTGGTTGCTTCAGTACACATTTTGATCCAGTCGGACATTTAGGTGATCAGTTAGGTAACATAGCAATGACAAACAGATGAAGGGTTCTATCTTCAAGTGAAAACAAGTATATTTACCTACCAACATTTGCATCTTTAAGATAAGCATAACCTCCTTTCACGTCAGTTAAAATTCCAAGTCACCTCTTTTTTCTTTTTTCTTCTCCAAATAGCTACTTTTGCATTCACTTATTTTGCCCTTACCTAACCTTTAGCAGAGACTGGTTGTCAGAAAGGAGTCAACTGTTGACATCATGCAGCTTTCCTCACAACATCCTACAGTAGGAGATTCATTCACAGAACTCATTCTCCTTCACCTTAAAGTCACAGATTCAGATCTATCGTAATTTGAATTAAATATAATTAATTTATCTTGACTGTTTTTCAGTCACTTCTTATCTGTCAGGAACAGTTCCTAATGGCTAAGTCCTGTGTGGCAGCTAGATCACTAATGGCATCTGCAGATTATTTTAGGAGTGATGAAAGGAGTCACCACATTCACTGGAACTAATACACCACAGTCACAGAGGATTCTGTGGTATGTGTGTACTTCACAAGCATCCACAAATTGTCCTACTTCATGTGGTACTGAGTTGCTGCACTTTGAACTGAACTGAACTAGAATTGAAGTAGAAGGCCAGAAAACATAAGGGAGGAAGTGATTTCTTAGGAAGGACTGTTACAGCAGGGAATGAAAGTACCTCTTGCAGTATCAAAGGACTTTATTCTTTAAAAGAAAGATGGAATACCTGAGAAATAAGTAAAGTGCACTGTGACTTCCTGAACCTTTTCCAGAAGGTGGTCAAGAGGGAAGTGTTCCGGAGTATGAACCTGAAAGCTGCTACCAACACTACATTTAATATCAACAATCACTTTGATCCTTGTGCTGGTGAATTCAAAAGGAAGAACTTCCAGTCATGAAGCCTGTGCAATGTGAAGATGTTTCTTTTTAGCCTGGAGCCATGCAAAGCAAACATAAGATGCTCTTGTTCTGCCTGGTGCACAGAGGCAGTAACACACTGTACACAGTAAAGACAAGAAAAAACAGGTTTGTCATTCTCAAGCTTGAGGAACCTTGGGAATGCTTCTTAACTCATACTTCTTGTGAAACATCTTGTTCCAAAGACAATAACTGATATGATTGGTGATTATGATAATATTGTCTAGAATAAATTATCACACACACCCCATCCCCCACCCCTACCCCACCCCCCCTCGAATCTAAGTATTGTGCTGTTTGTTTACCCTAGGGAAGTAAACCAGATGGAGCCACAGCTGCACTGGCAGCAGATGTCACAGCCATAATGCTCATTGCCTTTAGGTGTAAGAAAAATGAAAATAACTCCCCTATTTACATGGAGAAGCAAGACATTAGTACTGTGCTATCTGAAATATGGAGGCTAAAAGCTACTATGCATATCTGAAGGTCAAATGGAATACAATTTAACTTTCTGGAACTAATAAATGTAGTAGTAAATTTAGCTGATACACAAATCCATTGGTTCTGCAAAAACACAAGTGGAAGTTTAAAACCAAATATTTACTGCAAGGCTTTGTCTTCCTATTACTCTGGAAGAGCATCAACAGCCTTCTCTGGGTACATACACACTGAAAATGCATAGCACTCTAAGTGAAATATGCTATCAATGCCTCAGTCTTTATATGTGATTACAAGATATAGCAACTAGACAAAAATAAGTTATCTGCAAAATCATCCTCAAATTCTATTTCCTGCTCCCCAAATGTAAAAGCTGCCTTTGCTTAATCTTTAGGTTTGGTTTGCAAATTAGAACTTGTGAGGAAAACCATAATTTTTGGTGGGGAACTTAGGCGATAGAGAAGTACAACAACACATAATATGTTTGGTCACCAGTAGGTAGTGCAAATTTAGGTCAGTGGGATTCAAAGGCACTCTGAGTTCTGGAAGTCTGGTGAGAGACTCAGCTTGATGCAGTTCAGAGCAGCTGTGGAATGTGAGCGTGATGGGATTTTCTCAACCTGCTTTCCTGTCGCTTGGGTTTTAGCTGCTTTGCAAAGTCTAAGATTCAGTGATTGCTGTCCTCAGCTCTCCTTGGCATTATGTCTTACTGACAAAACTGCTAGGAAGAAGCCAAGCTCTTGCTTTCTGTCCACAGTCGCATGGCTCACATCAGGGCTCAGAACACGAATTCACTTGGCCCTGACAGGAGCAGTATGCAGAGAGTTCATTACTTGGTGTGAGTCACCCGCCCAAGCTGCCAGAGAGAAAAAGATCTTTTGTGTTTTCTGCCTGCTCCTGGCTCTTCTTGCTGTTGTGAGACAGGAAAAACAAGGCATCCTTTGACTTTGTTTTTATTTTTAGATGCATTTTTATCCTCTTCCCTTATTCAGTATATGACGTCTAAAAAGCACTGAGATACAATCAGTTTTCCTGCAGCTTTCACAGACCAGATTGCCAGAAATGTTTTGAAGAAACCGGTGGTCATCAGCTGCTCCATCTCCTGCTTGAAGCAGAGCTTGTCCTGGAACTAAATTGTATCAGCTATGGCTGAGTCGAGAAAAATTTCATGGATGAAGGTCCCTTAGCCTCTCTCAGTATGTGTGGTGTAACATGAGTAGAAACAGAAGCTGACTACAGGCTTTCCTTTTTCACAAGTTTGCACTTGGTAGGAATGTAATCAGCAGAGGAGATACTGAGTGACCTGCCTTTCAAATCAGGAAGGTAATTTTGCAGCTGTTAACCTTGTTGATACAAAATAAATCATGCTGTAAGGTGGTGCATGTGTTTTGGTTTATTTCAGTGATTTCCGTGAAGCATCAACTTTTATAATCATACCAACTAAGAATCTGCTTTATATGGAATTCTCTAGTGGTATTAATTGCAGAAACATAAGATGTAACTTCAGCATAGTCCCATAATAAACAGCTTAGAGCCCCTTTGTTGTGCAGAAGAAAAAGCCCACTTATCAGCAAGCAGGAGTTTTCCAGCTGTGTGGAAACAAGAGATGGTAGAGAAATACTTCCGAGATTGAGAAAATGTTGGAGCAAAGGTCATTATAACAAAGCAGTGATTCTTGTTTCCACCCTCAGGTGTGAAGAGTGGCTTGCATGAAATACTGAAAGGCTTACCTTTCACAGAGAGGACTGGAGTCTCTGGCACAGTTTTTTATTTTCTTCTCCATTTCCTCTCAACCCATGGCAAAAGCTTTCTGAGAACTAATTATGATAGTATTAGTGTGTGGTGGGAGTAAATGTGCATATTTGCAGTATGACTATGGAAGAAGGAGTTAGGAGAGTGAAGGGATATTCTATTGGATTGTCGAAATTCTCAAAATTCTGGGTAAGTGCTGACTGTATTGATTATATTTTTACTTAAGGCCAGTTCCCTAATAAGTTGCCCAGAGAAGTTGTGGATCCCTTATTACAGGAAGAGTTCAAGGCTGGGTTGGATGGGGCTTAGAGCATCCTGGTCTAGTGGAAGGTGCCCTCCCCATAGCAGGGGGGTTGGAACTTGATGATCTTTCAGGTGCCTTCCAATCCAAACCATTCTACGATTCTATGAATACTGTGTCCATATTTGAAAAGATTTTGGCAATTTGTTGGAATTCAAGCATTCAAGCTCTGCTCCTGTCCTTTACCCAGTATTTCGTTTATTTCTCCCAAGGATAATGTCATGAAAGACCTGTTTCTAGTAATGCAAGTGGGAGCTTGCAGAAAGTAAAGTGTTGCTGCCCTTTGGAAAAGTCAGGGCATGAGGCAGCACTTTTGTGGAGACTGATTCAGGATCACTTCTGATGTCATTACACTCTATTCTAGGTAGATGAAGAACTTGAGGCATACCTTCATGTATAAAAGCTCAAGGCCTTGATGGTGAATGAATGCATATAAGAATTTTATAAGGGAAAGTAGGATGGGCTGTGCATATCACAGATGCTCTGGGCTGCTTTTTGTTTTGCTTTCCTTACAGTGTTATGATTTGAAAGCATGGCATGAATCATGGGATAGAAACCTGAATACTGCTGCATAACGAGGGCTACTCTTAATGCAAGTGTTTTTTTAACAAAGGCCTAATCCAAGACAGAAGTAAGGGTGTTATATATACCTATAAAAATGTATATAAATGTCTCTTTCTCCCATTAGGTGTTTATTTTTCTGCCATGAAGGGCCAGTTCAGATGATTACTGCAAGGTTCTTTTTCTTTGGTTTTGTGCCTTTTCATATGGATTTTTTTCTGAACATTGGCCTCACAGTAATTTCTTGTTGTTTGGCACAAATGGCTTGCCAAAATTTGGAGGCTCTTCTGGCTTCACTTTATCAGTAGCAAAATATGATCATCTCTGATATTTGCTTGTTCCTCCTTTGTTTGGTTAATTCCCCTAATGCATTACACAAATAGACATCCATGACCAACTTTTTAACTAATGGTAGCCAAGTCTGACTTTCCAACTGGTTTTGTAAAATGCTAAGCCTTGCATTTGCTCCCAATGAATACAATTTGTGCTGTCTGCTGGGTTGTTTTTCGTGCTTTGGTTTACCTCAGCCTCTAATAACACAGAACTAAAAACTATACCTCAACACATTGCCTTGCAATCAACTGAGAAATCAGAGACGCCTATTGATTGAACTGGCTTAACTGCTTACTATACTGTCTTTAACCTTGGGCAGGAGTTTCTGTTTCAGGTGTCATCATGCATGGGAATATTTAATTACTCTTCCCTTTAGTCTGAATGAAAGGTACTTACCAGACACAAGTAATGTGTTTTGTGATGGGGCAAGCATAAAAATCAGACAAAATATTGTTTGGATTTACTCTGTGTTAGATGTATCTTTCTGAATGGAAACAAAATCTAATTTTGGAATGAAGCATGATTTTAATTAAAGAAGCATGAAAATTATTCATTTCATTCAACACAGTTGTAATTCTTTCAAGATTTGCTTTTCCTCTGCATAATTTCTAATCTCTGAAAATTTCTTCTATCTCTATTTACTTTAACCATTCCGGTACATTAGTAGCAGCCTTTTTTATGAATACTAAAAATAGACTTTTGGTGATCATAGCTTGAAGTTTCTTTTCCCATCTGCTGTTACCTTCCAAACACACTTTTTTTCCCTTTGATATTTATTTTCTGATTCCTCCTTTCACTGATTGCTCTCTCCAAATACTAAACCATGCAGAAAGCTGATGCTCTTTTCCCAGCACTTTATATAAATGTGAAGGTCATCTTGTTTTCCTTTACTTGTACTATATATTTAGAGGCTCATCTTCTCTTACCATATGCTTATACTTCCAGACTATGTTCAGTATTTTAGTCAGTTTTGAGTCATTGTTAATTTCTGCCCCAATCCTAGACCTAGCACTTTTTTACATATGTTCTTGGTAAAGCTCTTCATAATCCTCTTACCTATTTGCCCAGCCTTACTAATATGGATTTCTTTTTTTGATATTCTTACTCTTTCTGAAGTCCTTGAAATTTGTTTCTTGAGTGTAGTCATTTACATTCTGAAAAAAAGATCTTTTCTTATTAGCCAAGAAAACTGTGATCATTTGGATTAGTTCTTCAGAAAGGGGATTCTGCCTTGCTTAAATCTTTGATTTCAGGATCATAAAGTTGTATCCTGTGTAATTTTGTCTTCATAAAGCTTTATACTAGCTCTGACTCATGACCAGAAAAAAAATCCATTTGCAGAACCCATATCTACTGCTAACTTTCAGAGATTTCCGGGGAAAGATGTGATTTTTAATATTTTCATAGATATCTCTTGATGATCTGTCAGTGGAACCATAGAGCCTCTCTGATGTGCAGGTGAACTCCCTGTATTTTGTTTTTTTTTTACACTTGACATTGTTTCTGGTTTTCTAAGTGCTGCAGCTATATTCTCTGAAGATGCAATCTGCTACCTTTATTATGTACTCAACAAGACAGGCTTTGGGTCCCTTTGCATGTTAATTTCTGTATACTTTTAATGTCCTTCATAAACAACTCATAATCTAAAAGGAATTGAAATGTACATTGTGGACTTAAAATTCATGCAATATGCACATGCTAGCAGTTTCCTCTGGGGCCTGCAAACTGTTTTGACTTATGTCCAGTATACTGTATAGAATAGTAATTTTCCAAGATATATCTTAATTGTCAGAGGAAGAGGTGAATTACCATCCAAAGTAGAAAGTAGGACAAGAAAATTTATGTCACGCCACAGTCATTAGTCCAATCAGGATATGGACAAAGAGGAGGGACCATGGAAGTGCTAACCTTGTCCATTATAAAGAACAACCACCTCAAAACTGGTATTAATCTCATAGCAATTATATAAATGTTATTAATATCTTCTTTTATCAAGTCTTGCCAACTCTAAAGAGTGGTGGCTTACAAAATAGATTAGGGATTCTAATGGATGATTGATCAGAAATAGGAAAGAATAAAATCGCTATGTGTTGAAATCATATTAATTGAGTTTTCAGATTTGTGGGGCTCATGGGAAAAGCAGATACAGCCTTATATGGTATACCCATATTTGATTCATCAGATATTGTGATTTTAAAAGTACATTAGGAACGTGCATGAAGTGTTTACAGGAAGAATCACGGGCAGCGCTGTGGGAAAGACCTCTTGCAAATGCTTGGGGTGTTTTTACTTCTGTGGAGGTTTTATTTTTTTTTTGTTTTAAAAATGTATTTGAGTTTGTTAATTTTCCTCAGCATGTTGTGGTTTCTTTGTTTGTTTGTTTTAAATTTGTAATTTCCCCTATAAAAAGGCTTTGTGTTCTTGGCTCTTTTTCCTTTCTTAGTTAATTTTTTTTGTATTTCTTTTTCTTGTCCCATCCTGGTTTTGTCTTTCCTTTCCACTGTAGCTAATTTACCTGGGCATGCCCTTGTCTCTGTAGAATCGCCTCTTTGAATACCGTGCAGCATTTAGAAATGTAGAAATACTTAAGTAATTTTTGGTATGATTCACACCTTATCCATCAATGCTAAATTCAGTGATTAGGGTATGGCAGGGGTACCCAATGAAGGCGGCTATCTGTTGTGTAGCTGAGGATCCTGGAAGAGGAATTTCTTTCTTTCTGTCAGTGGGAGAATCCAGTCAGACTTGGGCTTGGTGTGCAGCTCTTCCTCACTGAAGGATTAGTCTTTATTCCTTCAGACCGGCCATGCCTTATACTTCGCTTGTCACAGCAGAGGCAAGTGGCTCCTGGCAGTTTTAACAGGGAGCATCCTGTGACACTGACAGCACTGGAAATTTCAGGATTGGTTTCAAGCTGTCTTCAAGAAACAGAGTCCTTCCAGCCTTGCCTGGCTCCCTGGAAGAAAATGAAAATTAATTTTCCAGAGATCTTTGTCTATTAAGTACAGAACATTAGGAGAAGACCTTTGAACAAGCAGGAGATAAACTGGACCCTGAAGGTCAGCTCTGAAATGAGCAGTCTGTCTTGGGGAGGTTTTGAGACACCAACCTCCTCTTGTGTGCACTCAAGTGAACCAGCACTAATGCCACGTATTTCAGCCAGGTTTCCTACACTGTGACAGTGTAAAATAATATATTTCAGTGCTTCAGAGATGTATCTCTGGGGAAGTTTTGCCCCAGTTTTGCTTCTCCTGCTGTTATGGGGCATGTGAGTGTAACCGCTGCAATGAGCAAGGTGATGGTGTTTAAGACATAAGATCTCATTCGCACACTTTTCTAAATTGTTTCTTTTGACCACAGGCTTTTGTCCTCATGACAGCACTGGCAGCATGAGGCTGCTCGTTTTAGATAACACCAGTGCTTTAATTTTCATGAGATGGTGAATTTAGGGCAGCATATGACTACTGTAATTTGGATGAATTTGGATGAATTTGGATGAATTCAGAGATCTGACTGTCTTTGCTGGAGCCCTGTCTGAGGCTGTCACTGTGCCCATGTTAGTCAAGTCCATCTAGATTAAACCCAGAGCTGTGCTGGCTCATATCCAGCAAAGTCAGCAATTCCAGTGCTGTAGCCTACGTGCTTCTGCCACTGGGGTGAGCATGAGGAGAGTGAACGCAGATCTCTCTGTACCTGTCAAGGCAGACATAGTCTATGTGAGCTCTTGCTTGGTCTAACAGTCCTTTTCAGACATACCTTCAGAATGGTCCACAAAACCTGTTCACCTCTGAAGAGCAGCATTCGCTTTTGCATAAGGAAATTGTAGATGGTAAACCCAAAGTATTTTATAGCTGTAGATCCTTTAAATTTATATGGTCCAAACAACATAAAATTAGGCCCTGTTCCATGAAGTAAATAGTTCATGTTCAATAGAGGCAGAGCACAGAAATTAAATAAAAAGGAAGAGAGAGCACAAGCTGGAGGTGAGAAAATACTAGTTAGCATGATGGACAATGGTATGATCTCCAGCTGAACCTGCTATCTGTCCAAGTTGTATGGACATCACTGTGGAGAAGTTGTATGAGGTGTTAGAGGACTTTGCAGACTTTTATACTGACATGCACTTCACAGAGGAGGAGAATTTTTAGAGGATTTTTGAAGGCTTGGCAGGCTTTTATACTGAAATCTACTTGTGCATGAAGGAGTCACGCAAGGAAAAAAGCTACTCAAATCTGAAACAGAGCTGCACAAAAGCTACTTATGAAGTTAAGAAATAGAGGGAAGTAAATCCCAGACACGGAGGTACAGTAGAGGGGTTCAAGAATTTAACATAAAAAGAATGTTAAACAGGGGAAGAGCTGGCATTAAATAAGCATCTATCATCTGCCTCTGTCGTAAGGAGGGCAGCAGGATGACAACTCTGCCAGAGATGTCTTGCAGGTATCCTGGGGCCATTTTGTGCTCTATGGTGTGACAGCAGAGGAGTGGGCAGATGGAGGAGGGCTGTGTTTCTTCCCTCTTCTCCTCCTCTGTGCTCTCCACAACAAGAGCTCAACCACCTCTAGACTCTGCTCCCACCCTGATTCTGACTTTTTTCACCCTACAATGCCAGTATGATGATCCCACCATCTGGGAAGGCTTTCTCAAGGTATTTTTCCACTGTTTGCAGCTCTGCCTCGAACAGCAGTTGTCAGACTTTCTCTTACCCCTTTCATGATCCCACATTCACCCTTGCAAAGTGATGTGAAATATTGTCAAGCAGAACAGCACTTTATACCCACTTTACCCAGATGTAGTCACTATGCAGAAGTCACCAATGTCCACAAAAGCAGAGAACAAGTACACAGTGTTCTCAAAAGCAATTAGTCACTGTATGCGAAATATCAGTGGAGCCTTTGCAGGAGAAACTGCTAAATGAATCAGTCTTGAAAAAGTGCACCCATTTAATCAAGTGGATTTAAAAATCAATCTGGTTCATCTCGTGCAAATCTCTAATGTACATTTCCATTAATCCTTTTAACCCTTGTGTATATCTATTTTGCTTCTGTCAGTAAGTTACTGATGGAGAGCAGATATAATAAAGGGCTTAGTACCCACGAATTAAGTGCTCCAGTGCCCAAAGTCTAGGTGCTTGGAGTAAAGTGCAATCATATAGCAAATCATACAGGAGGCTCCCTGTACAGAAAATGGGAAGAATCCCATTCTGAGGATTCTTCTGAGAGGGATATTGGAGCAGCCCTTGTGCAAGAGGCCTCTCCTCCAAGTCAGTGATGGGGATTGTTGAGCAAAGGGATATATCCGAACACTGGCCGTTTGTTTTTTTTTTTCTCCCCACTTTTAGTGGCTAGCCTGAAAAAAGGGGGTTGTTAGTCTGTGTCAAGAGCTCCAAGCCATTTTTGGATGTCTGCAAACACATACAAATTTAGATGCCTTGCCTTCTGTCTGGTCATGTCTCTCACCTTCTGCCTAGCAGCTGAGCAGATGGAGTAGGTGCTTGGGGCAGGGGAGAAAGCCCAGGTCATCAGCTTTTCTGAGTCTTGGAAACTGCCACTGGTAACTGCCTGTTTCACCAGGGAAGGCACCTCCCATCGCTTTTGCTCATGATAGGGAGCAAGGAAAACAGTCATCACATGTCTGTAGGGCAGATAGGTGAGAGTCTAATGTAGTATCTTAAGGGTGAGGCATTACCCTGAAGCAAAGGAAATTCTTGTTCCACAGCAAAGTCACAGGGTTTTAGCCAGTGAATGTAAACACAGCATGCAACACATGGAGTTTTCAGGGAGTAGGATGACTGGTTGGTACTCTGGAGTGTGGTAGGCTTAGGCTATGCATTTAAAAATTTTTCACAGATCTTGAACACCTGCCTCTTCCCATGTACTACACTGTTGCTCCTGTGCCTTATCCTGGACTCCCTTTAGAGGCAAGAGGCTAAAGATTCGTTTTAACATGGCCCCAAGTTTCTTTGGACTGAAGTCCAAGGCCTTGTCATGTAGGTTTTTGGAGCTTTCACTTTTCCTCCATGTTAATATTGTATTTTTGTGTGTGAAGTAAAGTCCTGCTTCCACTACCAAGCAGCAAAGAGGGAGTGTACAGAAGAGGAAACTTAGGGCAGATTGCTGCAACACAGCTCAGGATTGCTGCTACCTCATCTCTTGCACTGCATGTATGTGTCTGAAGCATAATGTCTGTGAAAAAATCAGGACTGAAGGGAAACAAGACAAGAACAAGGTCAGCCTCACACTACACCAAGTAGATCAGCACAATTTCTGGGTCAGAAAGAATGAAGTGTCCAAGGGCTGAGCAGAGAGGTTTATAGCATAAACAATGAAGCAGTGTTTTGCCTTCAAACAGAAAGTTTAACTCCTGATTATTGTAGGCATATGCTATCTGACCTCAAGAAAGCAATCATAATGCTGTTTTCATCAGACTCATGGAGAGTTTTGCTTAGAGACCTGCTTGGAGAGAGCTGGGTTAGGCTGATCTCTAATTGAGTTACCTGAATCTAATTCTGTTGTTGTAATTGCCTGGGGGAAGCAGAAAGTGATGGTTACCAATTAAGATTCTAATGTTATTAATTCAAGAGAGTTTGAAGGGTATGTGTACTTGAAGGAATCTATATAATTGATAGAAAAACAAGTTAAATATCCTTCTGCATCAAATTCTAGCTGTGTTCTCCATCCTGAGAATTTAGCTTTCTGTTTTTACATTTCAAAGGTCAGGTCTTGTGGTGGTTTTAGGCTATGCCTTTAAAATTTAGTTACAGATTTCCAGCAGAAAAGTAGAAAAATATAAACAAATCACTATTGGGTGCAGAAAGGAAAACAAAAGATTATTCTAAACAAATTCATTGGGTAAATATCTGGAATAAGGTGAGCTGTGCCATAACAATATTTCCCTCTTCTCTTCTCTTCTCTTCTCTTCTCTTCTCTTCTCTTCTCTTCTCTTCTCTTCTCTTCTCTTCTCTTCTCTTCTCTTCTCTTCTCTTCTCTTCTCTTCTCTTCTCTTCTCTTCTCTTCTCTTCTCTTCTCTTCTCTTCTCTTCTCTTCTCTTCTCTTCTCTTCTCTTCTCTTCTCTTCTCTTCTCTTCTCTTCTCTTCCTGTTTTGCTTCACTCAGGAGTGATAACCTGCATATTGGCTGGCATTGGCTAAGTCTAACTCCTCTGCTCTTTCCTCTTGTCCCTTTTGTATAGGGGAGCAAGGGGGCTAGGGAGGGAGAAGCTTGTAGCTTCCTCTGGTGCTGTTTATTAATTGTAAATATCTGTATAACATTGTAAATACTCTATATTTTGTACATATTCATTGCATTCCATCATAGAGAGTAGATTTTGCTTGTAAATACAGGTTCATTTGCTTCTAACTGAGTTGGTCTGGCAAAGTTAATGTTGGGGGGAAACTTCAACCCACCACAAGTCTTTGCAGCCTGTGGTAGGGCTGGCATAGCCACATCATGAGAAGCTGAAATCCAAGCTGTAGCTCTGCATCTCCACAATGAGGGGCCAAGTCATAAATGGAGAGACACCCTTTTCTGCAGAAGAAGAGCTGTAACTCATGTTTTGGCCTGGTGCCAGGTCAGCATTTAGGTCTTCCAAAATCTAACTGCTGCCATTCTGTACAATGAGTAGCAGCAGAAGAAACCTGCCTCCCAGAGAGGAAGAGTAAAGACTGAAAGATTGCTTTGTAATTCAGAGAACTTCACTAACCAGAGGTGAAAACTCTTCTAGTAATTATATGAGAAATGTTATACAAAATGTTTGCTACTGGACCCCATCCAGTCCATCTTTCTGAACAACTGACCTGGAGTATAAAAAGCTCCACTGTTCCAAGGAGTACTACTAAAATCTGGAAACCTTCTTTTGGCAGGTGAAAGTTGCTAAACCTTCAGCATTGGATAACTGATCTAGATGTTTGTGATAATATTAACAAAATACAATTAAGTAAGCCTTTTTTTTTTTTTTCTTTCATATTTTTTTCTAAACTAGAGGAGTTAACATTGTGTTTTGAATGATTGCTACCACATGTAAACTGTTATCTTGTAAGTTATATAAAGTCCTAAATTAATCCTGCAGTAAGTTTTGGATTTGTGTCTGTCAGCCCTGTAAACAGCTCCTGTATGGTTACTGCATTCACTTAGCCTTGAAGCCTTTTGGCGCCTGAGGTAGCTTTTCAGATACTGTGGCTTGTTCCAGTGAGATAGCAGTGACTTTCTAAGGAGAAAAATGGAGTTTATAAAGAAAGCTGCAGAGCTGAGTTTCCCAAAGCTTGACATAGGGCAGGTCTATCTCTGTGATCAAGAGAAAATCTGCTCATATGACCTGGAGGGCACACCATCATCTACTTGTCTTCAAGAATGAGGCAGTGTTATCAAAGAAAAGCTCTATGTCCTTAACAGACACTCTGAAGCCACAGTAGCAGAGAAGGTGAAGTACTGCAGCTCCCTCCCATCTTCTGAAGAAAAGCCAGCACAGCATGGCTCTCTAGAAATTATGTGTATAAAGCCAGAGAAACTAAATACAATGAGATGGAATTTGCTGCTCCTGGGGAGTTCCTGTTCTGTTGAGTTACCCTGGTCTACAAGTGGCAAAACCTTGTGCCACTTTCTATATGGCTGCAGACCCTATGTCCTAACTTGTACAAACAGAAAGCGATACCTCTGTGATGTTTATGCAAATGACTACAGGGAACCACCACCACCACCACCCCCCCCAAAAAAAAAAAAAGCCAACACAAAACCCAAAACCAAACAGATTGGGTGAGGTTTTAGCTAGTCTGTCTGTTAGGAAGCTCATTTAGCCTATTTTCATTCTCTTTTGGGGGTTGCATCCTGCAAGAATAGAAAGTAAGGCAGCCAGTAGGATTGACTGCCAAAATGGAGATTAACTGAATATTGCATAATATTGGTGAAATATAGTACTTAATTCTCATCTTCACGTGGGCAAATTTATTGCCTGATTTACATCAGTGTAATCAAGTGTTGCTTGGTGTTTCTTTTTTTCTTTTTTATTCTCTATTTTTTTTTTTGGTAATAAACAACAAAGTAATACAATTAATCTATTGAAAAAGTTCATTTTTAATATTGACTACTGGCAGCAAACTAGCTACAAATGAGGTCCAGGATGTGAATTATTATTGAAATGAATCCTTGAATAGTTTTGTATAACGTGTTGAGGAAAATCACAATCTGTTTGCAGGATATTTCAAAGCCAAAAGAGATTGAGTTAATTTCACATATTATATTCCTTTACAAAAACAAACCCAACAAAGCAACAAACAAATCCTAGCCCCTAATAAGCATTTTCATACTGGTCTTTTTTTTTCCCTGATAAAGGAAGACCTACCTAAAATAGAAATTAAATCAGTAACTGTTGTGAATATTCTACTAAGTGCTTCGATAATGTCATTGGTTGAGTAGAAACTGCTGCTGATATTCAGTGCCATGCTGCTGTCATGCCAGCTTCAAAATGAAAGTGCTGGCTGGACTGAAGTATCATGGGTCTTGAAGTTCAGATTGTAACATGAGAGGCTTTCCTGTTCTGGTTGCTGCTTTCAGTTTTCTGGGTTTGGGATGTCGGTCTTTTCCACTGGGCTGGCTGAGGGAGTAGGTTGCTGGCCTGTGCTTCTGCATTTTACTGCTCTTTTCTGCAAATAGGCTAAGGTAGTTGCACATTACATTATCTCTTTTCCAGTAAAGGTCTTTATCTTAACCCAGAATTTGTTGGGGTTTTTTTGTGTGTGTGTTGCTTTCCCTCCTGTATGCATTAGGGGAAAGCAACCTATGTTAACCGAGGCCAAATAATAATATTGCTTCTTTCCCTTTAGAAATAGGTACTGAAACATTAACCTTAAGAACTTCTTTGGTGTAGGTCTGCTCTAATGTATACTCAAAGATAAATCAGCCACTGACTTATCCTGTCACAAATCATCATTTTCTGTGTATTTTCAGTATCATCTTTACTCATTTATATAGTAATCTACCGCCTAATAGTAAAACTATGAGAACTTGTTTTTAGAACTGTCAAGAAAAAAAAAAAGACCACGCAGGTTTTTTTTTTCTTTGCTCATATTTGAGCCTGGTACAACTTCCTGTTTTAATACACCAAGCTATATAAAAGATATGGAGAACAGCTCCTAGCTTGACTTCACCAAGCACTCAAAGTTTACTTTGAATATCGTGGGATTTATATGCCTACACAATATATCATATTAGTGGGATTTTTGTGACTTTATACAGGAGGAGTCTAATGAACTGCGATACTGTATTTCAGGCCGGAGCTGCTAACATTAATAGTTACGGATCACATACATACTTTAATGAAACACTTAAATGCTCTGACAGTGAGAGCTGTGGCAGGTTAAAGCCTCAGAGTTAGTTACTGCATAAAAGTCACTTTCATTTAAGTACCCATGTTTCTTGCGCATGGGTGAGTTGCCTCAGAAAAAATTTACAAGAGCCAGCACACATGAGTGTGGACATGTCTGAATCTTCCAGTTAAAATCACAATTTATTTGCTTTCAGTTTTGGCTTGAAAGAATTCAAAGACATTAGTTCTTTTATGGCAAGAATTCCTGTCTCTCCAAGCTATGTGGCAGGGGAAAAAGAAGCCTTGGTTTGCTCTGGCAGCACAAGTCTGCTTCAGTCATGACTTTGGGCTATCCCTTGTTTTCATTTGCTGTTGCTCAAAGAGTTGTAGGTGCCATTTGTGCCACGCTGACAGGGGCATGTTCCAGTCAAGGGCTGCAGCACAGCCACTTTGCCCTCAGCACCCTGGCAGTTCAACCTCTTCCTCCCTCCTGCAGCTCGAGGCAATGCCCAGTGATAAGCAGAGATGTGCAGGCTGTGGCAGGACTCTGCTAGCTCTTCTTGGTGGAAGCGGGTCCCATGCAAACACTTCTTGTTGGAAGACCCTTGTGTGGAAGCTGTTAAAGAGAAGATAAAATAAGATGATAGGAGCTAACAGTTAAAAGAAGGTGAAGACACCCAACATTCCCAAGCCTGGAGCAAGGATGGGGCATGAGGAGGCATGGTGGTTTTATGTATTTGCCTACTTGGGCAGGAGTGCTGCTGACACACACCCTCTAAGATCTCTAGGTTGATGTGTTGGGTTTTGGCTCATTTCATGCATTTGGATTTGACATTAGAAATCTTTAAGCCAGCTTGATCAGTAAACTACAGCCTGACTTTGTCAACTTGTAGAGCATCTGGGCACCAACTGTAGGACCATTAACAGAGCAAGAAACCCAGACCATGACCCAGCACCCAAACAGGAGAATCTGTGTTCCTGTATGTGATTCAGTACCCTGGAGTCCTAGCTTTCATTTGTTTAGCAAAAATCAGTCAGTTTTATGCAGAAACCTATTGACCTTCACCACTGAAGACTGAATGTGAAGTAACCCCACTCTAATTCTTTGTTAATGCTGTGCCTTTTCTTTTTCCCCTTGTAATCTCCCTCCCCCTCCCCCTTCTAATTGTGCATAGAAAACCAAACCTACATGTAATTTTCTCTCATTTTTCTAATTTGTTACTGGCTCTTACAGACTATTCAGTGAACTCAAATTGCTTTTTGTCTTAATTTGGTCTTGTCTGTATACTGCCCTGGCCAATTTTCAGCCTATCATCTAAATTGTTTTGTGCCCTGATAAGATTGTCTACTTGATACAAGGTAGTATCAGATTCATTTTACACCTCATAGTCTTTCAGCATGTGTAGAAAAATCATTTTAGAATTAACATATTTTATAACTGATTCTAGCAGCCAGTTTTCCAGAATGTCTCACTGGCTAAAAATAAGTGGAAAAAACTGTTCAGTCAGACTCTTCTTCCAAACTTTTCTAACTAATTTAAAAAATGTTAATAGTTTTCTCAAGCTTGAACTGAACTTGTCTGGTTTACAGACTGGGTGGGGTTTGTTGGCACAGAAATCAGAGGTTGATAGAGTTTAATGGTTCTGTTTACACAGTAGTAATAAACAAGTATTCAAATACATATTCAGCTTAGGCCTCTCCTACTTCTGGATCTGTTACTGGTCTTTAATGCAGTTAAGTAACCTCATATATTTTATTCAAACATAAACAGGCATAACAGATAACAGGCATTTTGTGTAGTCCTTTTCAATGATAATAAGCCTGTTGATCCTTGTTCTAAAAAGGACATAAACTTGCTAGTAACTTTTCCCAGTTCATAAGACACATCAGACACTTGAAAGGGTTACAGCAAAATTTTAGTATATGAATATTGCTGGTTCTATATAACTTCCATAAAAATTATCCAGAGATAATTTGTGTACTTAACACATAAGAAATAAGATATTCAAATAGTAAAAGTGTTATTCATTTGTTCTCAGATCCTCATCCCAGAAGTCTTGTTTATGATTTTGCAAATGAGGTAAACCTGTACATTTACCTTACAAATGAAAGTTAAAAATTATATGCTTATGGGAGAAGAAGGAGTATGAGGTGGGTTGCACTTTTTTGGATTTGAGGATGTGTCTTTGTTGTTTTGCTTAAAAGAATAGAATCATTTTGGTTAGAAGAGACCTTTAAGATTAAGTCCAACTATTAACACAGCACTACACGGCCACTGCATCTATATGCCTTTAAAATACCTCCAGGGATGGCAATTCAACCACTTCCCTGGGCATCTCATTCCACAACTCTTTCAATGCCTCACAACTCTTTCAATGAAGAAAGTTTTCATGATATCCAGCCTAAACCTCCTGTGAAGCAGCTCGAGGCTGTTTCCTTTCGTTCTATCATTTGTTACTAGGGAGAAGAGACCAACAGCCACCTCCCTACAACCTCCTTTCAGGTAGCTGTAGAATGACAACTCCATACCGTTGGCCATGGCCCATCAATCTTGACTTGTGGAGATCCATCTATAGAGCCTCCCTACTCTTATGCAGATCAGTGCTCATCTCCAACTTGGTGCTGCCTGCAAATTTACTGAGGTGCACTCAGCCCCCTCACTCAGATAATTGATAAAGAAGTTGAAGAGAATTGGCTTACAGTAGTAAGCCCTGAGGAATGCTGCTTGCGCTTGGCTACCTCCACACCATTTGTGCTTGGCTGCCTCCAGCCCACTGGATTATCTCCATGAGCACTATGGATGTAAGGGCCAATTTTAGATAGGCAGCAGGTTTCAGGATGGTCTGATACCAGTCAGCTGAAGTACAGAACAGATTAAGCCATGCTGATACCTCCTTGACAAGTGATAAACCTAGTACCCGGACCCTGTCTTTTTCCTTTGTGTGTGAAGAGCCCTGTGCAACAATGTCTTCTTGTCCTCTGCATGCAGTTGTGCTGCACAAACCGGCAACTGTCTCTTCAGAGTCAGCATGCTGGGAATGTATAAAGTGCATGGGGGTTTGGGGATCATACTGAAATTTTCTATTGTTTCCTGCTTTGCAATTATGATCTAAGGGGAAAATAGTCAATGTCACATGTGGTTTCTATCTCCTAACAAACCTCATTAGCTGGGACTGGGTCTTTCAGTTCAATAGACATTTTCATGCGAAATCTGTCTCTTTTTTGCCAGCCCTGATTACGCAGCAATGATCAGATACCTTCCCTTAAATTACCTTCCCTTGCTTACTTGTAGATGTCATGTTCTCCTTTCTCACTTTTGTTTCAGCTATTAAACTGTCAGAAAAGGCAAGTACTTTCTTACAATGTTGAAGCTGGATGTGCAGTTGTGTGTGAATGTTCGTCTCTGGTTTTGTTTTTGTTTGTTTGGGGGTTTTATTTGTTTGTTTGAACTGTCAAAAATTGCCACCTACATCTTTTGCTTTCCCCTGTAGTATCTATTACTGCTAATTAATAGGTGGTTGTGTGACCACATTCTTCCACAACCTAGTTAGGAAACATGGAAAAAAATGAAAATTGTACAGTAATTACTTATTCATGAAAACTAATATCTAACAGAAGACTAAGAAGCATATGTATATAATTTATTTAGAATTATTATCAGCATTGCATATTCATAACTAAGAATATATACACGTTTGAACTGATGCACACAGAGTACTTAAGTACAGTTTTTCTCCTGCTTATACATCCCTACAGTAGCAAAATTAAAAATGGAAAGTATAAAGGCTATATTTGTATTGCCCAGAAACAGGATTAAAAAGAAGACCTAATTTTATAGAGCAGACACAGATGTAGATGATATAGAAGAAACTCATATCCATTTTTCTTTGGCAGAGCGCCGTCTCTATGTAAATTCATGGTGAAGTTATTAAAATATCATTGTGTTATCAAACAACATTAAAACTGAGGATATATCTAGGCTTTATTATTACTACCAGCCACTTTAATAGAATGTAAATATCACGTAGGCTGTCATTAGTGTACATAAAGCCAGATGTCCCATAAAAAAAAGTGGCAACAGCAGGGTGTTATAGATGTATATTTTATAGGGATTTTCCTATGCAAACTTAAATTAAAATAGCTTGCCTTACTATAATTACTGTGTCAGAATATATCAGAAAATAAAGTGTAGCTGTAAGAGTAGAATTTCAAATATTATTTTAAATTTCTGTTACTGATGTGAGAAAAAATATTTCATGTAAATGTTCCTTTGGAGTTCCCTTTTCCATTTTCATTCTAGGCCTGAGAGCAACAGTAATATATTAATATGGTTCTTCCATTACTGCAAATTTTGTGTGAATATGTATTCTTCTTCAATGCTATAGCAAATTTTCACTGGTGTAGTACAGAGATTTTTGAATGGTGTGAGTTTTTTCTGATGGTGTCTTTCTCACACTTTTAAGCAAGTATTAGGCAAATACATTATAATCTTAATGCCATGAACTGGTAGAAGTGTTGATTAGACGATAAGAAACATCAGGCCATGTTTCTTCTCCCAGTTCAAACTAAGTATGGTATTATAACATACTGAAAATGTCTTCCTCCCTTAATGGGAGGAGAGATTAGATGTAATGTTGAAGTGGTTGTTACATGATGTAAGACGCTTCAGGATCCATGAGGATAAGGTAGATTTACTCCAGCATGCACTGGAGATATGTAGAGGATTTTTCCTAGCCTGTACTTCTAAAATCCCATTTCAGACAGTTGGGGAAAGAGTTAAAGCTGGTGTCATTGTGCAGAATCTTCCTGATGAGAATGATATGTGTAATGACAACACGTCAGAAGATGATGTGCTGTTTAACATCTTCATTGGCAATATGGACAGTGGAACTGAGTGCAGTCTCAACAAATTTGTGGATGACTCCAAGCTATGTGGTCTGGTTCACACGCTGGAGGGAAAGGATGCCATCCAGAGGGATTTGGGCAGGCTTGAGAGGTGGGCCCATGAAAACCTCCTGAAGTTCAACAAGGCCAAGTACAAGGTCTTGAACCTAGGTCAGGGCAGTAACAAGAACAAATGTAGGCTGGGCAAGGAGTGACTTGGGAGCAATCGAGAGGAGAAGGATTTGGGGATGTTGGTTAATGAGAAACTCAAGATGAGCTGGCAGTGTACAATTGCAGCCCAGCTTATCAACTCTACTCTGCTCTTGTGAGACCTCACCTGGAGTACTGAGTCCAGTTCTGATGCCTCCAACACAAAGACATTGAACTGTTGGAGTGGGTCCAGAAGAGGGCCACAAAGATGATCAGAGGGTTGGAGTACCTCTCCTGTGGGGACAAACTGCAAGAGTTGGGACTTTTCAGCCTGGAGAAGGGAAGGGTCCAGGGGCACATTATAGCAGCCCTTCAGTACCTGAAAGGGGCCTACAAGAAAGCCGGGCAGGAACTTTTATACAAAGGCTTGTAGTGATAACATGAAGGGTAATGGCTTCAACCTGGCAGAGGGTAGGCTTAGAACGGTTATTAGGAAGAAGTTCTTTACAGTAAGGGTGGTGAGACGCTGGAACAGGTTGCCTGGGAAGTTTATGGATGTTCCCTTCCTGGAGGTGTTCAAGACTTGTTTGGACATTGCCTTGAGCAACCTGGTCTAGCGGAAGGTGTCCCAGCCCATGGTGGTGGGGCTAGAACTAGATGATCTTTAAGGTTACTCCCATCCCAAACCATTCCATGATTCTATGCAAAAAAAACTAAATAGCTTAGGTTTCAGCTATTTCTCACAATTCAGAGTTTTGAAAGAAGGTGGTTGTGTTGACTAAACATGTATTTCTGCTCTGCATGTTGGAAAGGTCCTCATCATACTGGGGCTTCTCCTGTTTCTACTTTCCAGCTTTAGGTCATGCAGTTAAAAAGATGTGCTTCTTACACCAGACACGAAAAAGATGGGAATGTAGCTGTCTCATATTGTAATCCCAGATTTGGCAGTGCTGAATTTAGAGGAGCCATTGCAATTCAGTGAGTGATTTGAGGAAGATGCGGGGCTTGCTCTGCCCCTGCCCACTCTGTGCCAAGGTACCTGCCTGCATGGTGTTTGGTTGGTTTGCAGCTTTTGTGTTATTTCTGTTACTTTGCTTCTGAAGTTTCCCTCTAGTGTTGTGGTGTTTAAGGAAGACTATTTCTGGGCTATTTATTTAATTGTTGATCACTAATGGTAAGATAATTTCCTTCTAACAGGGATATAAACTGATAAATATATATATTTTTATTATTGTCTCTTACTAAACATTCACTACTTTTCAAATATCAAACTGGGTGTTTTGTGTACTATTTTATTAAGAAAATAATTAAAACCCAAAACCAAACACCACCATCACCACCACCCCAAAAAAACCCAAACAAATAAAACAACAACCACAAAAAACCCCAACCACACAAAAAAGCAGAAATCATTACTCTAACAACTCTCTGTGGTTTAATATGGGATTTATCACTACAAACAAGTAGAACACTCGCTCCTCTGTGCCTTCTTAGCAAATTTAAGCTCTGTCACCCATCTTTCTTGAGCATATAGTACTTGTTCCAAAATGTAGCTTTACTACTGAAGCAATTAAAAAAACACCTGCCCTATTTAGTAGCCGTTCTGTGGATATGAATTTTTCTGTACACTGAATTCAGAGGTACACCCTCACTACTTATGCACATAATTCTTTATTTCTGACTGAACTGCTGCTGTCCACTGAGCCTCATAAAGGGCTGAACAACCTATTGCATGTAAAGTGCAGATAAAGTATTTGAATAAAACTAACCAAACAAAATTAATTAATGTGTAGAAGTAAATATTGCAGGAGCTTTAAAACTCGTGGAAGGAATTTTTGTAAATGATCTATTTCTCTATTGAAAATTACAGTGAGGTTTTAGCTAATTATCCTCAGACATCTTTTTTACTATCTCTACTTTAATGCCAGCAAGTGCAGTTGTATGTGTTAATTCTCCCTTTTTTCTTGTGACTCTCAAGCTTACAGACTTTCTTTGGCTCTCATCCATTTTTTTTTGGTGTTCTGGAACTTCTTCCGTGCAAGTTCTCAAATGAAAGGTTCTGCTTCGGATCCTGAGGAGTGCAACACAACACTAGATGTGGAGGCAGCAGAGGCCTGACAGATCCTCTTCTTTGATCTGCTGGAACTTCTATTGACTTCACAACCTTCCCCTGCCTGGCAAACTACTGGGGGTAGAGATGAATCACTGAAACGGAGGTATAAAAGCATAGTGCTCTATTCAGAAGTGCGGAAGTAAACAACCGCACCCTTTATTAAAGGTAGAGAATGTACTAAATTAAAAAAAAATAATCAGCAAAATAAAAGCAAAAGCTAAATAATTGATCAAAGGGGAAACACTCGTGTGCTCAACCTATGTTGCTGCAAAAAGCAGAGGTCTTTGAAAGTAGCTACAGGACTGCTGGTTTGTCCTGCTTGAGCTCTTGTGCTTGTACACCTTGTTGTAGTATGTGAACTCCACTAAAATAGTTTTGTTCAACTGATTCTTTTTTTGCACTCCTATGTCTTGCTTTGCAAATAAATTAAACAGAAAATAGCAGGGATTTTAAGAAGGACACATCTCTCTGCAAGCAACTAGAGCAGAAAATCTTTGTAGTAATTGACCTGCTGAGACTAATTCAAATATTCAGTGGTTCTAATGTCTTCTGCCTTACTTCACCAAAGCAATAATACAACTGCCTTCAAGAGTAACTACAGGAACAGCTTGTTTTCCCAGGCCATTATCTTTGGATAAGGTAGGGAGGCAGGGAGGGTAGAGGCAGGAAAGATGCTGAACTTGTGTAACAGTCCGGTGTGAGTTTATTTTATTGCAAAGCCTTAGGGTGAATCTGTTTTGTGTTTGAGAGCTGCAGTTACACATTTGTTTCACCTTCATAAGAGGGAAAACCATGCTGGAGCACTTTATCTGAGATGCATGCTGCTGGTGGCTGCTGTACATTGCTTCTCTATCTGCTTTTATGACTTTTTGCAAACCCTGAACAGGACAATTAAAAAAAAAAACCAACACCAAAGTATTTCCTCAGGCCTAAAGCTAGTCCTATCTTTCTCCATGGCCAACTTTTCTTTCTAAGAAAATTACAATTGAAATATATTCATGGTAATCTCCGCTGGCATAGTTGACAGTTAAAACATCCAGCTAGCATTCATTTCCAAAACTCTTTTTTCAGGAGGTCTCCAAAAACATGTATGAAGCATAGGACGATTGCAGCTGATGAGATCTGCTGTAGCTCTTGTCAGGTGCCTTGTTATCTTTGCTGTTCAGCTCATCTTCCCATGACCAGATTTTGACCTATTGGGTCAGCATTAGCCCCACCTGTCAGTTTAATGATGTTTAAGGGTGTTGAATTCCTACAAAAGGCCAGCACAAAATACATATTTTACACAAAGCCTTTTCCTCCCTGAGATGAGCAAAGAAGCTCTCCTTGGCTCACGTGGACATGCAGGGGCAGAAGGTCCTCAGTCTGTTGGCACCCATTCCACCCCCAGAACCCTGCACCATATCAAAGCTCAACAACTGAGAGGTTTAAGAAGTAACAGAAAGAAGGTGAGGCTAACACAATTCAATTCTAAGATTAAAAAAAAAAAAAAAAGTAATTCCAAGACAGCCATTCATTCTGCTTCTCATAAATGGTTTCTTTTCATTTTCCTTTAGAAAAAAATAAATATAAATCTCATTTCATTTTTTATTGCCTTCCTCAGTTCCTTGTGAAATCCAGAGGCAGTAATCGTTCCTCATTTCCACCTGTCAAACAGAAGGTGACATACTGAACTGTTAAGGGGTTTTGTTCATAACAAACTACAATATCTAAAAGAAGAGAAAATCTGGAGTGTGAGAGGACAGTTTGTTGTTTTATAGAAACCAGGTCTTAATTTGTAGCAAAGTAGAAGCCTTTTCTTCTTGACTATGAAATAAATTTTACCATTCACTGCTTTTAATTTTCAGCATTAACAGTTGCTGGAGGAGCTAATCTGCTTTCTATTGTTCCAACTCAAGACGATTAGTGGTGTATCATTAGGTAAGACATTTTTTTTGTGTGTGTTAGAAATCCTGTACTCAGTGAATACAACCCTTTTTCAATGAAGCCAGTATCAGTAGTGCCTGCTTCAGACTGCCTGTGCTGCATGTCATTCCAAATCAAATTACACAATCACAGAATTGTCAGGGTTGGAAGGGACCACAAGGATCATCTAGTTCCAAACCCCCTGCCATGGGCAGGGACACCTCACACTAGATCAGGTTGCCCAGAGCCAGGCCAGAGCCACATCCATCCTGGCATTCAAAATATGCAGGTATGGGTCTTCCACACTTCCCTGGGAAACCTGTTCCAATGTCTCACCACCCTCATGGTAAAGAACTTCTTCCTAATGTCTAATCTAAATCTCCCCTTCTGTATCTTGGATCCATTCCCTCTAGTCCTATCACTACCTGCCACCCTAAAAAGTCCCTCACTGGCTTTCTTCACATATTGGAAGGCCACAATAAAGTCTCCTCAGAGCCTTCTCTTCTCCAAATTGAACAACCCCAACTCTCTCAGCTTGTTCTCACAGGAGAGGTGCTCCAGCCCTCTGATCATCCTGTTATCAGATGACAGGCTGCAAAACAAAACTGCACATGTACTGGTAATTCTCTGTACCCCACACACAACCTGAATGACCAATTTTAGTTATCATTGACTTACTTGAAGTCTTAATCAGCTGCACACAATTGTAACAGTTTAAATTAATCTACAATGCACAACATGAAGGAAATAATATTCCAACGAAAAGATTAGTCCAAAATATGTCTTTCAACTAAGTTACAAACATTTGGAGACAACTTTTCCTCTCAATTTGAAAATGAAAAGGGGAAAAATTACTAAACTTGGCGTAACCTTGTATGAATATCAGATGAGAGACAAGTGAAATATGTTGCAATAAATAAACATACACTTTGAGTTCTATA